>NC_133572.1:4863484-5166515 GCF_048773025.1 Camelus bactrianus | reverse complement strand
GCCCCAACAGGAGCACAGGGATGTGGGGAAGGGAGATGCGAGTGGGGAAGGGAGATGCGTGTGGCAGTGGGGCAAGCATAGCCTTCAGCAAGGATGGTGGGCTCAGTCCCCTCCTCTCTGCAACAACCCCGGGGAACCGCCCCAGGCCCATCTTTCTACATCTAATGAAAATGAGATTCTTGATTCAGGATTGGAGCACAGTCTACACACACCCCATAAATACTATTTCCAGGAGACCCCCTGGAGATTATAAGAGAAGAACATGAAAATGATCCATCTCCCAGCCCAGAGGACCTGCGACGTCAGCAGGGTTGGGGTAGGGATCTTGGTGGCAGGGAGAGTGAGAGCTAGTGATGGTGGAGGGGAGGGATGTCTGCTTTGGAAGGGTTAAGGGATCATTGAAGAAAGAGATCAGGGAAGCTGGGTGGCGCTTACAGAGGCTGAGGGTGGAGGGCCCCAGAGGCTCACATACACAGAACTGAGTATGTCAAGAGGCCTGGCTGGACGTGAGTGGTTTGACTAAGGTGAGGGGAATGACAAGATAGAAAACAAAGCAGACCATCCAGGCTCCAGGAAGGAAGGAACTGTAGGGGCCGGGTAGAGACAACAGGGTTCTCGCAGAAGGCGGGCACAGGAGGAGGTGGGGATGAAGGAAGGTCTGAAAGATGCCGAGGGGACATCAAAGCGGAGGGGCGATGTTCCAGGCACAGGATAACGTGCAGAGTTAGCCAAGGAGGACTCGGGACAGAGGAAGGGGAGCTGGCAACAGCCAGAGCCCAGCGGCTAGAGAGCAGATGGAGGCTGTCCAGCAGGGGGGCGTGATCCACTCTTTGGGACAAGTGAAAGATGACGTTCACTGACCTTCCACGGGGGACACATGCCCTCAACAGCAGTCTTCCTATCTCTGTCTTCCCCCCACCAGATCTCCGCTGACAAGAAAACCTTGGGGAGGTTCTGTGGGCAGCTGGGTTCTCCACTGGGCAACCCTCCAGGGAAGAAAGAATTTATGTCCCAAGGGAACAAGATGCTGCTGACTTTCCACACGGACTTCTCCAACGAGGAGAACGGCACCATCGTGTTCTACAAGGGCTTCCTGGCCTACTACCAGGCTGTGGGTGAGTGGTCCCTGCACCCTTTTCTTCTGTCCTCGGTCATACTGAATGAGGGGCCGGAGAAAGGGAATCTTGAATTCAAAGGAGCAGGAAGCTTGGCCTTCCTTGCTTTCCGCAAGAGCGCTTTTTCCAGAAAAGGGCTGTCCATCTGGGTCCTGTCCCCACCGGGCAGTTCCCAGAAAGCACCACAGAGGCCTGGAGGTCCCGGTGGCCAGGAGCTGACTTTGTCTTGAGGCCTCGAGTGAGTGATCTTGCTGAGACCAAGGCCACCACAGAAGTCCCCAGGCAGGAATTTACTCCTTCTTCCGGACTCTCTTCCAGACCTGGACGAATGCGCTTCCCTGCACAACTCGCCTGAGGAGAGCCCCCAGGGCCCGTGCCAGCACCTGTGTCACAACTACATTGGTGGCTATTTCTGCTCCTGCCGTCCAGGCTATGAGCTTCAGAAGGACAGGCACTCCTGCCAGGGTGAGGCTGGGGCGGTCCGGGAGGAGGCAGGGGCTGAACTAGGGCTTGCGGGGCCAGCCAGTCTCCCGGTGACCCGCTCCCGTCTCTCCCTCACAGCTGAGTGCAGCAGCGAGCTGTTCACAGAGCCCTCGGGCTACATCTCCAGCCTGGAGTACCCCCGGCCCTACCCCCCCGACCTGCGCTGCAACTACAGCATCCGGGTGGAGCGGGGCCTCACCATCCAGCTCAAGTTCCTCGAGCCTTTCGAAATCGATGACCACCAGCAAGTACACTGTCCCTACGACCAGCTACAGGTACAGCCGTCCACGCCCAGAGAGACCTCGTCCTCTCCTTCCCACCCCCACGTGGCTCCCCTCACCCCTAATTCCTGCTGGATCCTTGGGCCAGTTGGTACAGAAATGGCCAACATTGTGCATGGTTTGGGCAAGTTCTTACACACTTGACAAGTGGGTTCCGGCGACCCCTTTTCCCCTTCAGCTGAAAACATACCCAAAGCAGGATCTCCTCCACCACCACCACTGCCCTGGCTCTGGGGGGAAATGTCTGAATTAGACAGATGACCCTCCTGCCCCCACCCCCCAACCCCCCCAGATCTATGCCAGCGGGAGGAATATCAGGGAGCTCTGCGGGAGGCAAAGGCCTTCGCACATTGACACCGGCAGCAACGCCGTGGATCTGCTGTTCTTCACGGACGAGTCAGGGGACAGCCGGGGCTGGAAACTGCACTACACCACTGAAGGTAAGGTTGCCTGGGGGGCCCCCCTCGCTGGCCAGCAGTGGGGCAGGCTGGGGTGGGTAGAAGGAAGGCCAGTGGCTCAGAAATACATGTGCCCTCGGGTCTCCCCCACAGTTATCAAGTGTCCCCAGCCCAAGACCCTAGACATGTTCACCATCATCCAGGACCTGCAGCCTCAGTACGAGTTCCGTGACTACTTCATTGCCACCTGCAAACAAGGCTACCAGCTCATAGAGGTAAGAGCCAGGGCTGAAAGGAGAGAGCCGGCCCAGCATTCTGCAGTAGTTCAGGTGGGTAGGCTCGCAGCGGATTTAGGCTCAGCCCCAAGTGGAATCATAGATGTTTGAGCTGGAAGGGTCACCTGGTTGACCAGCTGTCCAACTTGCCTGCACATTGGAAACACCTAGAATTTTAAAATACTGATGTCTGAGTCCCTTGCTAGATAGACTATCCCATGGGTCTGGAGTGCAGCCTGAGCATCAAGAGCACTTAAAGCTACTCAGGTGATTCTAATGTCCAACCAAGTTTAAGAACTACTGACCTCGCCCATAGCTCATTGTGGAATCAGGAGCCGAACAGGCAGGGGCAGAGGTGAAGTGCAAGGAGTGACTCACTCAGCATCGCTGGGATTTCGGACAGCGGGAGTTAGCACCAAACCCCCTGCCTCTTGCTCCAGGACTCCTGGTTTGGGGTGGGGGGAGGGTTGGGAGGTTTTTTTTTTTGAGGAGGTGAGTTTTTTTAAGACCTTCTTGGCTTTATTCAGTGATTCATGGATCGCGCAGCAGCCCATTTAACAACCAGAAGGGGCTCCTCCAGGGCTCTTTTACGCACATTGGTGGGCTTACCCCAGGCCCACCGCCCTGTCCTCAGCTTTGCAGACTCAGGAAAGAATGTGGCTTTATCCATTGGCCAATCACACAAAAGCTGGTGAACTAAAATGCTATTTAAAAAAAAAAAAAAAAAACATACAATTGGATTACCCCTGGCCTGGGACAAGGGACTGGACATCCCATCTTTATTCAACAGATCCACTTGGAAGACCCAGTCTGAATCAGAGAAGAGACTTTGGTTTGTCCTTCAGTTGTAGTTAACTCACCCAACAAACATTCTAAGTGTTTGCTGAGTGTCGGGCAGTGTTCTGGATGTGGGAGGTACAGTCAGAAGAGACACAGATACTCACACAAGCTTCATGGAGCTTACCGCTGAATGCTGCATCAAGTCGTGTTAGCCAGAGGGGCTACTCTCCACTCTAGGATGCTCACGAGGACTGGGTGTCCTGTGCCCCTCCTCTCTGCTCCGGTTACAACCCACCTGCCCCGCCCTGTGCCACCCGAGGCCTTGCCTTGGCATTTGTTATTCACATCACAGAATTTAAAGCAAGTCACGGTTTATCTTCTATTATTGACATTTTGCTCGGACATCCTGGCTCTCAGTATGGCTCTCATACACATTGTCTTGCAATCTTTTCCAGGGCTAACTATCTGAGATGATTGTTGATCTTAGTAAAACTCATCCATTTTGTCCATTTACTTTTCATTTCAGAGGGCGCCGCCTCAGGCCCTGGCCCTGCCGTCCACTCACCTGCAGCAGCAGTAGCACATTTCAGCGTCTCAAGCACCCTTGATAGTGGCTGGGCTGCGCTAGTATTTTCAGAAAGGCCCTTAAGAAGATGGCAGTCTAGGGGTGGCGAGGGGCTGCAGGCACACCCAAAGGAGAGAATCGTCATCAGGACACCATCAGGGTTCTACATCAGGGCAGAGACTATCTCAGTGCAGAAAACACACAACCGGGCTGCCTGTTTTTTTAATTCAAAACGGTGGGGTTCAACTGGACCTCAGTGGAAACAGGCAAGAATCGAGGGTTGCTGGGTCTGACAGCTAGCCCTCTCCCGGACTTCCTGCTGTGTGTGTCAGCACACCCACCTGTAAATCTGGTCTGAAAGGACCAGCTAGGGAGAAGGACAAAAGAGCCAGGTCCACAGGCTCTATGTGAGGTCCGAGGGCTTGAGAGATGGCTCGGCATCTCCTGCTATCCCTGGGTGGGTGAGGGCAGGAAGGGAGCTGCAGTGCCACCTGGTACTAATGGCATCTCTACCTCGGCTCAACAGGGGAACGAGGCCCTGCTCTCCTTCACCGCCGTCTGCCAGGATGACGGCACCTGGCATCGCGCCATGCCCAGGTGCAGGAGTAAGTTACAGCTTGGATGTGCCTGCCCCAGGAACCTCCACCCCACCACCCAGCCTTGGGGATCTAGGCTGAGAAGGGAAGAGGGGTCTAGACTAAGCCTTTCCCCCAAAGACCCTCCCCTGACTCGTCCTTTGACGCCTGTGGCCCATCTCAGGAATCAGTCAGCCCTTATCTCAGTAGGACTGATGGCTCCACCCAGAACCGACTGTCCTCCAGTTCCTGTACATCACAAGGGCCTCCCCGCTGACCATTATTTCCCGAAAGTTCTCAGCCTGTTCTGTGGATCCATCCCTGTTCTGTGGGCAGACTGACGTTCCAGTACAGTCCTTCTCAGCTCTCATACGGCCCTGTGTTCTCTCCAAGTCAAGGACTGCGGGCAGCCCCGAAGCCTGCCTAATGGGGCCTTCAGTTATACCACCACAGTGGGCGTGAACACCTACCAGGCCCGGATCCAGTACTACTGCCGGGAGCCATATTACAAGATGCAGACCAGAGGTGGCAGAAGTGAGGCTGAGCGAGGTAGGGACTCATACAAATCCAGTCTTCTCCCTCTTCTTGGGACTCCTCCTCTGTGACCTCTTCCAATAGAATCCCTGGGGAGTGTATATTAACATATCTATCAGGGCACTGACTTCAGGGGTGCCAAGAGGCATCTGATAGAGTTGAAGAAGACACCTGAGCTGATACAAAGACTTGAATCTCAGAAACAGCTCCCTCTCAACACAACCACCACCATCACCAGCACCCCAACCATCATCACCACCACCCCAACCATCATCATCACCACCCCCATCACCATCACCACCACCCCCACCACCATCACCACCACCCCCACCACCATCACCACCACCGCCACCATCATCATCACCACCACCCCCACCATCATCATCACCACCCCCACCATCATCATCACCACCACCACCATCACCACCACCCCCACCATCATCATCACCACCCCCACCATCATCATCACCACCCCCACCATCATCACCACCACCACCACCATCACCACCACCCCCACCACCATCAACACCATCCCCACCCCCCCACCACCATCATCACCACCACCAGGACTGCTACCAATAACAACACTACCATCACCGCTACCAACTCTAGCACCAGCACAATCACCACCGTAAGTATCACCGCCACCAAACTGCCATCACCACCACGACCACCACCACACCCCCCACAACTTTACCAGCAGCACTTCCTCAGCATTCTCCCCACATACCCTCTCAGGCTGCTCTGTTGTGGCTTTCAGCTTTTAGGTTTACTAAATTACTCTCAAACTCATCTATGGGTATTCCTTAAAACTTTTTTTAATAAAAGAAATCATAGGTTTGACACATACAAAAAAGGAAAAAAATCTCACTTACAGGCTATATAGGGTGTTATGTCAGAGCTGGGCTTTGAACTCAGAGATCCCTCACCGTGCATCTTGGTTGTGGCCTTTAGAAATTATGTGATCTTGTGCAAGTTATTTAAACTCAGTTTCCCCATCTATAAGATGGGATAATGATGCCTACCTGAGATCATCACTGTGATGCTTAAATGAGATAATGCAGATAAAGTGCTGAGCACCCGGCATGGCACACAGTCGGCAATCAGAAAAAGCCGCGACCCCTGTCGTCTGCAACCCAGTGCTGTGATGCTATCACGGATGAGAGTTTGATAGGTTCCTCTCAGTTTTTGTGTTTACTGTCACACACAGCGATCACGTCAAATATAGTAGTTAAGTATTCTGATTTTTCCACTTAGCATTAAAAATCAAAATGTATGTATGGAGCCTTTTAACACTATTGATATCCCATCCTCTTATATTTGGACCTTTCCTTTGGACCCTTGCCTTCTCCCTGTGGGCACCCTCGGTGCTCACTGGCCACTGCCCACGGCCTTCCAACCTAAGCGCCCTGCCTCTCCCCTCAGGGCTGTACACCTGCACAGCGCAGGGCATCTGGAAGAATGAGCTGGAAGGGGAGAAGCTGCCTCGGTGTTTGCCAGGTGAGTGGAAACCCTCCGCTGTCCTCAGTGGCTCTGGCAGGCCTGCAGGGCCTCAGAGGAAGCAAGGGACCGAGAAGGGAGGCAGGGCGAGTGGAGAGAAACTCCGGCTTGAAGCTGAAGATGGACATGGAGGCCAGAGGGAGCATCAGGGAAAAGAGTGAGACACCCAGAGGGCTGGACCTGTCCTGACGTTTCCAAGCTTTCTCTGAGCAGATGGGAGATCAGGGAATAAAAGGAGCAAGAAAAACTCCAGGAAGAATAAACAAAAGGAGGAGAGAAGGCTGAGAGGCTGCCCATAGGACAAAGACAGGGATGTGGGGAGGCAGCAGAAAGAGGAAAGGGCCCTGAGCCACAAAGAGGGGTTGGAGGGGAGCAGACTGACTGCGGAGGGAGGAGGGAGGAGGGCAGCCCGAGCTGACGAGCTGACGTCTCCCTCCTCGCCTTCTCGTCTCTTCTCCAGTGTGCGGGAAACCCGTCAACCCCGTGGAGCAGAAGCAGCGCATCATTGGCGGCCAGAAGGCCAAGATGGGCAACTTCCCCTGGCAGGCCTTCACCAACGTCCACGGGCGCGGGGGCGGCGCGCTGCTGGGCGACCGCTGGATCCTCACGGCCGCGCACACGCTCCTCCCCAAGGAGGTCGACGCGCACAGCAACGCCACCGTGGACGTGTTCCTGGGCCACATCAACGTGGAGGAGATCATGAAGCTGGCCAACCACCCGGTCCGCAGGGTCATCATCCACCCAGAATACCGCCAGGAGGACTCCAACAACTTCGAGGGGGACATCGCCCTCCTGGAGCTGGAAAACAGTGTCACCCTGGGCCCCAACCTCCTCCCCATCTGCCTCCCCGACAACGAGACCTTCTATGAAACAGGCCTCGTGGGCTACGTCAGCGGCTTTGGGATCACGGAGGAGCAGAAGATTTCGCACGACCTCCGGTTCGTCCGTCTGCCCATAGCTAGGCGAGAGCTGTGTGAGAGCTGGCTCCGGAGAAAGGACAGGAAAGACGTGTTTTCTGAAAACATGTTCTGTGCCGGGGACACGACTCGAAAGCAGGATTCCTGCCAGGGGGATAGCGGAGGGGTCTTTGTCATAAGAGATAAGAAAAATGACCGCTGGGTGGCCACGGGCATCGTCTCCTGGGGCATCGAGTGTGGCCAGGGGTACGGCTTCTACACCAAACTCCTCAACTACGTGGACTGGATCAAGAAAGAGATGCAGGAGGAGGAGGGCTGAGCCCAGAGGTCACTAGGTCAGAACCCAGAGAGCAGTGTGTTACAAAAAAATTATCTGAGCAATTATTGATAACCACTAAGAATCCATATTAAAATCACTGACGCAGAAAAACACTGTGTAATCAGTTCTCTTCTCTATAACCCCATCCACATCCTTCACCTGAAACAACCCAAAGGTCACCTTTCTACCTACCTCCCAGTGGGGAAGAATTGCAGAAGGTATATTCCGCAATCTCTGGTCACTGCCCTCTTCCATTTTTATACCATCAGACAATTGAGTAGAACTCTTTTCAAAGAAAACGTTACAAGAAAGTCCAGTGGGGGAAATAAGTTAAAAGCAGTATTCAATAAATATAAAAATATTTAATAAGAGCATATTTAAAATATTTGCTCAGGAAGGCAAGAAAACAATTAAGTTTATGCACACATTTACAGAGTCACAGATAACAATTTATTTCTGTATTTTGTTTTGATTATACAATATGAAGGAAATCCTGATTTTCCCACATACATAGTTGCAAATATAACAGCTTTTTTCTTCCTTAAAAAAAATTTTTTATAATGGCTTTTTTAACAGCCCACCGTCCAATCTCTAAATTTTTCTTAAAAGAATAGTGGTATGAAATTTTTGTTTCCAAGTTGAATAACTAACAGGTTTTTTTTTAATTTGTAGTCTTTAAGGTATATTTAAAGGTCAGAGAAGAACCCAGAACTTGGGATAAGCACTGTAAGTATTTGTGATAGAATATTATCATGATGTTAGTGCACAACTGACTCTTCTGGACTTGTCTGAACAACTTTACACGAGTGACACACAGGTCTGAAAGCAAGAAGAGCAGGACAGAGTTAAAACATTCCCAAGTAATGACGAGTTTTTAAGTCCAAATACAGGTCCACAATCCCTTAGCAGACACCCTCAAGGCCAAGTGCCTTTCAATATTCAAGATTCTACAGATTTCAGAAATGTAATATATTGCCCATAATGTAATGTCCCCAGCAGGACTGAGGCAGCATCCTGTAATAATGCAGATGAATATTTAATTCTTCTGAAAAACATTTGCATATTCACAATAAATGTGATAGATAAAGACTCTAGATAGCTCCCCATCACTCACTGTCAGGTTTTGCCACAAAGTAAGTTTTGGTGCCAAACTTATTAAAACCCTCTCCATTTTTAAGAGCATTTTAGATGTCAAGATTGGGGATTTCAGGACTAGGGACTTGTATAGGCAGAAATGAAGGGAAACCTTTTTATCATTCAGTCCACACAAATGCTACACCAGTGGCGAGGGAAACACTTGAGGAGCATACACTGATTCCAGCTTTCTTAATGGTTAGAAATGTTTTGGGAAGTGAAGCACCTTCAGGATTCCAATGGAGGTGGGAGTGGAGTGAGTGGAGGAGATGGAAGAGGTAAAAACAAAAATTAAAACTAAAAAATTCAACTACCGTGTGATTTCCAAGGTTCCTGGCAAACTTAAGATTCTGAATCCATCCCTGGTTCTTACTGTAATCAATCAAAGATGATCCCAGAAGTATCTAATGACAGCTCTGACCTTCCTGGTTCCCACTCCCTTCCCCCAAAGTCATGTGCATCTAATACTTTAAGTGCCCGGAGTAGAAAAATAAGGACAAAACCAATACTCTGTGAATAGACAATTAGCAGGAGGGAAAAAAAGACAAATTGCTTTTGGGCTTTGGGGCTTAACTTATCTCATAATAAGGAAAATATTTAAATTAAGACACCGCATTTTTACCTGTAAGATTGGCAAAGATAATATATTATGTTGATAAAGACATAGAGAAAACAGTCATTCATGCATTGTTTTTTTGAATGTAAATTGTTACAATTTTGAGAGCAGTGTTGTAACATGGAGTCAAAATTATGAATGCACATGACTTTGACTTAGCAACTCCACTTCTGTGAATTTTTCCCAAAGATATTCTCACATAAGAGATCAATGACATACATTCAAGGTTGGTCATCTCAACATTGCTTGTAATAGCAAACTATTATAGAATCTTGAATTCTGAAAAGTTTGGTACCAAAGTTTTAAGAAAATTATGGAATACCCAAATAATGGAATATAATGTAGCCACTCAATCTCTAAGATAGATAAATGAAAAAAGTAAGAAACAGCAGTGTATATAAAATACTACCATTTCGTATAAAAAAGAAGATGGAGGGGAGGGTATAGCTCAGTGGTAGAACACATGCTTAGTATGCACAAGGTCCTGGGTTCAATTCCCAGTACCTGCATTAAAATAAGTAAATAAATCGAATTACTTCCCACCAAAATAAATAAATAAATAAATAAATAAATAAATAAATAAATAAATAAATAAATAAAACCTGATGTCTCTAGAAAACAAAAAGAGTGTCTGTATAGTGCTTTTATATGTATAAAATATTGCTGGAAATTTGTACAAGAAATGGTGGTGGTCTCTGGAGGAGGAAAGGAATGAGAAGAAAAGTTATCACTTTATTCTCTTTTGATCTTTCAGATTGTGAGCCATGTGGATGATTTATCTATTCCAAAAAATAAGGAGATGGAGCTCTAGTGAAATATTTTTAATTTTTAAAAAATTGTAAGGAAGTAGCCTCATTGAGAAAGTTGACATTTGGCAAAGACTGAAGGAAGTTAGATATTCAGAGATCTAGGGGAACGCATTCCAGGAAGAGGGAACAGCCAGAGCAAAGGCCCTAAGGCAAGAACATACTGGATCCATTAGGGAATTGGAAAGGCAACCAAAGCAGAGTACTAGGAACTTAACACTTTGAAAGGCTCTCTCTGGCTGCTGAATTGAAAAGGGCAGAAAGCGGACCAGTAGGAGGCAATTATGGTGAAGGTAAGAAGAGAGGATAGCTCAGGCCAGGTGGCAGCAGCGGAGGTGATGCAAAATGGTCATATAGATAAAATTTGAAGGAGGAGCCAAAAGATTTCCTGATAAAGTAAATATTGGAGAGAGAATGTTGAGAAAAACAGAGAGGTCAACTAGATGCAGAAGACTACAAGGGGAGGAGGCTTGATGAAAAACATGCATCCTGTTTTGAACATGCTGAGTTTCTAGTAGATGTCTGTTAGATTAGGGCCAAGATGGAGTAACAGGGGTCAGATTTACCCTCCCTCCTGAAACAAACAAATAACAGCAACAGCAGTAAAAACATCAACAGTTTTCAAGACATTAGACCTTAGGTACAAAAGATAATGATTCCTGAGAGACTGACTCCTGTGATTGCCCTAGCTTTCTGCCATGAGTTTCCAACCTGAGGGGCTGGAAGGAGAAACCCAGGTAGGGCTCAGTGGACAGAACTAAGTATCAGAGGAGGCAGCCACACAGAGAGACCTCCAGAAGATCCCTTCAAGTATTCACCGGCATGCGAGGAAATTACTGAAGGATGGAGAAAAAAGCCATATGAGATGATTCGAGGGAATGGTACCCAGTGATCACCAGGTTCTGGGAACAGTGCCTGATCCCACCAGTCAGACTAGAAAACCTCAGAAATTCCTTGGGGCATCGGGTAGGGTGTGCAGAAGGCCTTGCCTCAGGAGGAGGGAACAATGAGCCCTAGATTAAATGCTGCTCTGGTCCCAGCTAACAAATGTTCAAAAGCAAGACCCAAAAGGATCAAACTGTTTCCAAGTAACTTAATCGAATCCCAGAACAAAGCTCAAAAATATTTATAGAACTACAAAAATAGCCAGCACCCAACAAGATAAAATTCACAGTCTGGCAACCAATCAAAGAATATGAGACAGACAAAGAAGCAGGGAAATACGATTCATAATGAGGAGAAAAATCCACCAAAACCAAGCTGACACTGACATAGATGAAAGAATTAGCAGACTGGGACATTAAAACAATGGTTATAACTGTATCTTGGATGTTCAAAATTTACCTATATGTCTATTCCATACCCAAGGAGAGATGCTGAATAAGCTGTTTGATGTATAAACTTGGAATTGAGGGAAGTGCTCTGAGATAATAGTGTAAATTTTGGAGTCATCGGTAGGTATATGGGTAGGTGTTTAAAGCCACAGCTTGAATGAGGCCACCAAGTGAGTGAAGTTGGAAAGAGGAGAGAAAAAGACCAAAGATATACCCTGAGACACGCCAGAATTAAACGTCTGGGAGATACTCCTGGGCGTATATTCCGAGGAAAGTCTAATTCCAAAAGACACATGGACCCCAGTGTTCGGAGCAGCACTATTTATAATAGCCAAGACATGGAAGCAACCTAAATGTCCATCAACAGATGACTGAATAAAGAAGTTGTGGTGTATATATATATATATAATGGAATACCACTCGATCATAAAAATAAAATGAAATAATGCCACTTGCAGCAACGTGGATAGACCCAGAGATTATCATACTAAGTGAAGTAAGCCAAAAAGAGAAAGAAAAATACCATATGATATCACTTATATGTGGAATCTAAAAAATGGCACAAATGATCGTATTTACAAAATAGAAACAAACCCACAGGCATAGAAAACAAACTTTGGTTACCAGGGGAAAAGATGTGGGGAGGGATAAATTGGGAGTTTGGGATCTGTAAATGCTACTATACATAAAATAGGTAAACAAGGTCCTATTGTACAGCACAGGGAACTATATTCAACATCTTGTAGTAAACTATAATGAAAAAGAATATATATATATACGTATTGTAACTGAGTCACTATGCTGTACACCAGAGACTAACACAACATTGTAAATTGACTGTATTTCAATTTTAAAAAGGATATCAGAAAAAAAAATGTTAAAATAAAATAAACAAAAGTCCAAGAGAATAGGAAAACTCAGCAAAGGAGACTCAGAAATAGTGGCTGTTGCGGAATAAATGCCTGTGTCCCCTCAAAATTCGTATGTTGAAGCAAAATGATGGTATTCGGAGGAGGGGCCTTTGGGAAGTAATGAATTTAGATTAGATCATCAGGGTAAGACCCTCATAATGTGATTAGCACCCTTGTAAGAAGAGGAAGATCGCTCTCCAAGCAAATGTTCCAAGGAAAAGCCATGTGATCACGTGGTGAGGCACTGTCTGCAGGCCAGGAAGAGGGACTTCACCAAGAACTCAACCCACTGGCACCTTGACCTTGGACTTCCCAGCTGCCCGGTGTCCACAGTGTCTATTGCTGAAGCCTCCCTGTCTGTGGTATTTCCTGACGGCAGCCTGAGTTGACTAAAACAGTGACCACTGAAGTAGGAGGAAAACCTAGAGTCCAGAATTTCAGAAGCCAAGGAAAAAAATACATCAAGGCAAAGGAGCGATCAGTTTGATCAACTTGGCAAAGGTCACTTGTAGGTCAAGAGGAAGACAGAGGATCGATCCTGGGATGAAGCAATGTCAAAGTCAGCAGTGACGCAGACAAGCACAGTTTGGTGGAACGAGGAGGGCAAAAGGCAGACTGCTTTCCAAAATCTCGATCAGGGTATCTCTGTCCAGTGTCTTGGGTTCAGCTCTCCCCACTCTCATTACCTCTGCTTGGTTCCATGAAAAGACCAGATTCTCTCCTTTGGGGCCTATTTGGGACACTGGCCTCCAGTGACCCCCAGGATTTTCTTTTATCCTGAGTTTGCTCTCCACAGTCTTCTCAGGCACTTTTTTTGCTTTTGTCTCCAGCTTCTGTGAATTTTTATTCTAACCATCCTCTTTTTTTCCTATTAGAAACCTTAGGTTCTTCTTGCTTTCTGTCCAAGAGAGATCAAGAAACATTTTCATTTTACCCATGAATAGATGGATACCCAGAACAACCTGAGCTTACTGTGCCAAAAATATTCCACAGTCATTCCCAAGCAGTGAAGACAAAGAAATAATTTGCTTCCACAAGAAACATAAAGGGAGACAGAGATTGCAAACAGCCTATTTGGAGGTCAGACATAACACAGTGGTTAAAGTTAGAACTAACACCTTACCAGCAATTGTTGGTATTCTTTGTCATCTGTATTCCCTTGTAGTACAAGAGGTTTTTCAAACAGAACCTGCACCCCCAGGAAGCAAGGCTATTAGGGGACTTTCTTTAAGTTTATGCTTTTCCCAAAGGGAAAAGGTTCCTATTGCCACAGTCTCATTGTCCCCCATCCTTTATCTAGTTTGTCCCCTTCTCTGGCTGAAGGGTGGGCTCACTCAAAATCCAATTTCCTTGACCTCTTAGAACAACTGAGAAAGCCTGGATGTTTCAAAAGTGTCTTTTTTAACTTGGAAGAGAAAATGTAAAGGTAAAGAATGTGACCCTAGAGGAGTAGCATGAGGGAGATCTTTGTGGAGATGGAGCGGTTCTGTATCTTAATTACAGTGGTGGATGCATGAATCTCCACTAGTGAGGGAATGACACAAAACCATACAAGCACATTGTACCAATGTAAGTTTCCTGGTTTTGATATTGTTCTATAATTACGTAGGCTGTAACCATTACAGGAAACTGACTATACTTCAGGGAAAAGAAAGAAAGAAAGAAAGGAAAGAAAGAAAGGAAAGAAAGAAAGAAAGGAAAGAAAGAAAGAAAGAAAGAAAGAAAGAAAGAAAGAAAGAAAGAAAGAAAGAAAGAAAGAAAGAAAGAAAGAAAGAAAGAAAGAAAGAAAGAAAGAAAAGAAAGAAAAGAAAGAAAGAAAGAAAGAAAGAAAGAAAGAAAGAAAGAAAGAAAGAAAGGAAGGAAGGAAGGAAGGAAAGGAAGGAAGGAAGGAAGGAAGGAAGGAAGGAAGGAAGGAAGGAAGGAAGGAAGAAAAAGAAAGAAAGAAAGAAAGAAAGAAAGAAAGAAAGAAAGAAAGAAAGAAAGAAAGAAAGAAAGAAAGAAAGAAAGAAAGAAAAGAAAAGAAAAGAAAAGAAAAGAAAAGAAAAGAAAAGAAAAGAAAAGAAAAGAAAAGAGATGTCAAATGCTAGCAAGGATTTGGGGAAAAGGGAACTCTTGCACATTGTTTTTGAGAATGTAAACTGATACGGTCACTATTAAAACAGCATGCAATTTTCTCAAGAAATTAAAAATAGGATTACCACATGACCCAGCAATCCACTTCTGGGTGTTTATTCAAAAGAAATGAAACCATTATCTCAAAGAGATATCTCTACCTTTGTACTCATCGCAGCATTATTCACAATAGCTGAAGTATGGAAACAAACTAAGTGTCCCTCAGCAGATGAATGGATCAAGAAAATACAGTGTGTGTGTGTGTGTGTGTGTGTGTGTGTGTGTGTGTGTGTGTGTATACACACAATATATAATAATATTCAACCTTAAAAAAGAAAAAAAGTCTGTCATTTGCAACAACATGGGTGAATCTGGAGGGTGTTATTTTAAGGGAAATAAGCCAGGCAGAGAAAGGCAAGCCTCAGCCCGTCTGCAAGGGCAGAACCCAGACAGACTGGAGATTCTCCCTGGCAGGGATAGACTTCATTTTTCTGTTGTTTGTCAGGTTCCGGGTTAATTTTTATTATTATTACTCCAATTATTTAAAAGAAGGAAAATTTCTACATCACAAGCATGTTTCTTAATCTTAGTATTTTTTCCCTTTCTTTTTTTCTCTGGAGGAATTCCCCTTCTCCTGCCCAAAACACTGTAGTCCAAGGTACACTGTCATTTCCACCGCACATGTAACAGCAGGTAGGTGGGGGAAGGTAGTTGGCAGGTATGCAGTTAAGGAATAATGTGAATGGCTTTATGCTGCTTAGTTGACTTAACACAATCCTTCCAGAGGTTTCCTATTGTAATGCCCCTTTGATTCTTCAGACCCTTTGATTAGAGTTCTGGTTACTTCATGTGTTAACCTTTAGTCTAGGGTTAGCTGTTGAATTTAGCCCTTTAGGTCAGTGGAAGATCAAAGTCCTTTCTTGATGGTCACAGACACACCCCTTTTGGCTTCTGATAAAAACTGCTCTCCTGAAAGCCACATGTCATATCAAACAGACCAGAGTTCACCTGAACTCTTAATCTCAGGCCATGGCTTTCGTAAGACACCCTGTTAGGGCAATGGCCACCCTGAGATAACTCTCCAGTCCTCAGTTGAAAAAAATACTAATTTCTATTGTCCGGTCCTTTTTCATCATGAATCATTTTGTGGAGAGGAGTTGTTCATTTGTTTTTCTGTTCCCTTAGGGAAAAAACAGAAGGGAGACTTCGGGTCTATTCTTACCAGGATGAGCTGTAACATCTCAGTGCAGAGTTCAGTCCAAAGAAGACATTATCGCTTGACTGACATATTGACAAACGCCACCAGGAAAGCAGATGAGAGCTTGCTGAATTTCTTTTTTTTTTTTTTTTTCAATTAAGTCATAATATTGCATTATACAAACCCACACGAAAGGAAAACTAACTTTCAGGAGATATATTGTTCATACTTCAAACTTTGACACTTAAACATCTTTAAACAGCCAATTCTGACTGTTGTATGTGGACTTCTGAGTGCGGTTCATGTATGTTTGATGAGTTTCAAAGGCAGAATATGGTACCCTGTGTTGATGACATTCATGTTAACCCACCATATTCAGTAAATCTCAGTTGGAAGGGAAGAGAGAAGCTGAATTTCCTGTTTTCACAACAATTAAATATTAGCTGCTAGGGGCCTGAATTTCCATGACACAACAACCCATCACACCCCCTTTCCTGTGGTGCTGAGGTCTTGATGTGGAGTAAGACGAGTTGGCCAGAACTGGGTTATAATCATGCTTTATTACAAGTAGATAGTAGACACTGAGAATGATGACGTAAACGGAACTTTGAACAGGTAAAGGGGAAACAAAAAAATCAAGGGAATGCCCAACAGTGAATTTCAAAGTCAGAACTGGAATGCTAGGCAATCATCAGGAAAGGGAGGACTCCGTGTGGAATAGTGCAAGATAGGCGTGCCCTTCCCAGGTTGTACCACAGAAGGGGTTCAGGGGAGAGGACCCCATGGATTCTGACTACAGTGAATGACCAACACAGTGACATGATTAAACTCAACCTCCAACCAGGTATCTCAGCAATCAAGTTCTACTTAAATCATACTCCGTGCCTTCTCGCAGTCATGATGAAGTAATGGGACTATTGTAAGGAATGGAAATCAACAGGGGGGGTCACAGCCCTTGGAGAGGCTGGTGATGCCTGTATGGCTAGTCCACGCTGGGGGCACTATTTTCCAGCATCGTCTGCTTTATCCAGTCAATGTAGTTCTTCACTCGCGTGTAGATTCCATAGGTCCCACACTGGGTGCCCCAGGACACCAGGCCAGCTACATAGAATTTGGGGCTTGTTTCATTAGGGACCTGTAGAGCAAAGGCCCCGCCACTGTCCCCTTTACAACTATCAACACCCTTCTCTCCTCCAGCACAAATCATGTTATCAGTGAAAATAAAGGAATTTACATCTATTCTGGGATTTACCCCCTTCATCTCCCGGCACTTTTCTAAGGGAGCAACAGGTAACTTTGCCCCTCTGAGCTTAATAACACGATCTTTTCTTTCGGTTCGGCCCCAGCCTGAGATCAGTCCCAGGGTTCCCTCTGAGGGGTTGTATTCTGAGGATCTGCCTGGCAGGCAGATAGGGGAGACAGTGGGTCCCATTTTCACTGGCTCTCTTAGCCGCACCAGCGCAATGTCATTGTCAAAATTCTTCCGTGTTTCCGAGGCATCCAGGACTTTCCAACCCGGATGAATAAACACGCGCTCAGCAGTGAGCATCTGGGCATTGACCAGAACTGAGGTGAGCACTGAGGAGGACCCAACGTACATTATGGGGTCGCGGTTTCCCTCCACGACGTGGGCGGCCGTCAGCACCCAGTACTCATCAATGAGAGCTCCGCCCGCCCACGGGTTCGAGAAGAAGACTTGCCAGGGGAAACTCTCGATGTTTGCAATGAATCCTCCAAATATCTTCTGTTTTACCATCAGGGGCTCAGTGGGGACACCACAGACTAGGAAGAAACAAGAACCAAGTGGGAGGGAGCAGGATAGACTGCCACCCTCCTACCCATCCTCCAACCACTCATACACCTGCTGGGCTTCAGAGTCCCCAGCACAACATGGCCAACCTTGTATCTGGTCAACCACCTCAGTGCCTGACTCATCCTGAACTTACCAAAGGACCAACCATCCCACTTTGTCAATGTCACAAGTGGCCTTGTGGGAGAGACTGGTTAAACTGAGGCAGTGTGTGAATTATTGGACCCAAACGAGCCAGCGCCTTGCACTATGGACGGCTTAGCTCAGGACATGTCACCCCAGGCTCCGCACATGGGGCCAGGGCCCCAGCTGGGAGCCAGTGCTGGGAGAGTCTATCCTTGTACAGGTGGGAGAGAAGGCAAGCATTCTACCTTCGTCTGATGCCTCTTTACTGAACGCCTAATTGCAGCTGAGTCCCTCCTAATAATCCATGGAAGTAGGGCAAACGGAGGGTTCTCTTTTTTCATCTTTCATCTCCTTCCCCATTGACTAGTTCCAGGTTTGATCACTTTGCCATCACCCAAATTTACTAAAACTGAATTTTATTTCAGATACAGTTGGCTTACCTAAATCCCTCACTAGTCCTCCTGAATGGACTATGCTCTGAGTTGAGCATAACAGACAGACTTGGGTTCAAAGCCTACCCATGCCCCTTACTAATTCTGTGAACTTGCACTCAATTCACTCAACTGTAAAATAGGACCAATAATACCTATGCCATAGGGTTGTTGAGAAGGCTTGATGGCATGAGATAATAAATGCAATTAATTAGCTCAGTCCCTAGCTCTCAATAGCACTGTTGTCACACGAGGATCATTATTATGGTGTAATAATATGGTATAATATTAATATCAATAGTATTATTATGGCTTTAAGAGCCTTCTTCTGCTCCATTCTGAACTCTACTCAGCCCTTTATTTCTTTATCCCTCTATATCTTGTTGCCATGCAGACTTTAAACACAATGACTAAGCTATTCAACTAGTCCTGTTTCTGAGTGTCAGTTCCTCACCAATTTGCAGGCGCTGTTTTTAACAATCCTACATCCCCTTACTACACCCACATTGCCAAACCTAACTGATTCAGACTCCGACACCACTGTCACTGGTTGACTTTCCTCTTTCCCATCAGCTGGCCTGACTTAGTGTGGTTGGTGAAGTCCCCAAGGCCCCTGCAGGCCCACTGCCCAGCCTTGTCTCCCCTGCACTGAGCTGGACTCTGGTAGGCCCAGATTGTCAAGTCCTTTCCCAAGAGGATTACACCCACTTTTAGACTGTGAGCCCCACGCACCAGCACCTGTGGCTGTGGTCTCTCCCTAAGTCTGAGCGCTGATTACCTGGAACACATTTTGGCAGCTCTGTCCCCAGCAGCTCATTCACCCAGCTGCCGTTGCCAGCACAGCGATATTCCTCTGGAACAGAACAAGGGACAAGGGACACACTCACCACCACCTCCTCCTGCTTTCCATCCCCCTTTCGCTGAGAGCCTCTGCGCTCTGGGATTTGAGGAGGGAATGGGATCAAACCAACTAGAAAAAGATCTTGAGAACATGCTGCAAACACTGCCTCTGGCCCCCATCCTGCCAAAGAAGAGGGAGGAACCGTCTCCAGAGCAGAAGGAAGAGGGTTACGGCAGAGACTGGGAGAGTGCGTCAAGTGGGAAAATTAACTAAATTAGAAGCGATGAAATGGGACACATTGTGAGCCACCCGCCCTTCATCTGGCACCGCCAAGGCCCCTCCATCAAGAAAGTCAGTCGTCATAGGACAGTGACTTGAAGCTGGGAGCATTACTCCTGTGGGTTCTACATTAAGTAACTGGTCAAAAGCTGGAAAACCACATGAAAATGGACATTGTAGGGGGAG
Source organism: Camelus bactrianus (assembly GCF_048773025.1). NCBI lineage: Eukaryota > Metazoa > Chordata > Mammalia > Artiodactyla > Camelidae > Camelus > Camelus bactrianus. The sequence continues at coordinate 5,146,989 of NC_133572.1, read as the reverse complement.
CTCCTGCCACAGTAGTGAAGCCGAGCTAGGTGACCTCCATGATCTGCTATGGATGATCCTTTAGAACCTATCCTGCCCCAGATGAAAACCGTGTCTTCAGACTAAGCCAAGAAGATGAAATCTAGCTCATCACCTTCATTTGTCTCCAAACTCTATCCAACCCAGAAAAATTGTGCTAGTCACTCTCCGACACACTCACTCTTTATCTTTTCTTTAGTCAAAGAAACCTACCACTTCCTTTAATTTCCATGTAGTAATATTTCTCCTCACAAGTGTAGCGAATGACAGAACCGAACAGGGTATCTTCTGGTTCTTCAAATTTACCATTCCGAATGGGTTCGGGAGAGCCACAGTCCACAGCTGCAAAAGGAAGGCAGGAGAGTGATGGTCAGGATGACTGCTTCCTTCCAGGAAGAGTCGCTGGGACAGTTCCATCCTCCAAGCCATGTTCCTCACTCCTTCCCTACCCCCCAAAACCATAAGCACACTAGGGATGAATCTCCCCACACCAGCTTCTATGTGGCCATGCTCTCCAACTGGCATCTCCCAACTCCCAGCGCGCTGAGTCCTGCCATTTCAGATAGCGCCTTGAAAGCTAGAAGGATGAACCTGGTTCTCGGTGGTTGGTGAGGCCTCTCCAGGAATGGACCCATATGGTGCTATTAACTCTACCAATCTCATGGCCCCTTTCTTTGAAAGAAAACTGCTAGTGTGACTGGTCTGGGCTCAGATCGGGGCTGGGACTGCATGACTGACTTCCCTTCTAAAACTGAATCCACTCTCTCACAAGCCTAAGAGGACACCGTGCATTTGAATCTTAATGCACTAATCTTTCAATTTCCTTTGCGAGAAGAGAGAAAAGAGAGCTCCATTTTAAAGAGATACGTACGTTGACACCTCAGTTTGGAATTACTCCACTTTCCATTGCTTTGGCAAGTAGAATAGACAGATGTCGAGCTAGCACTCCCCTGGAGAGGAACAGACATCACCATTAATCCAACAGAGAGATATGGGGAATCAAAATAAAAAATGGAATCAATCTCTGCCCTTGGATCAATGAGGAGTCCTCACCACAAGAAGCTTGGGGACATCTTAGCAGAATGACCCAAAGCACCCAGGAGCTGGGGCTACAAGACAACTTTGCCCCAACATATCAGCACCCCCTTCCCCAGGAACACTGAAGGCAAAAATTAAATGTCAAGCTGTCCAAGCAGCTCCGTGACTCACACAAGAAAGAACTGAAGATCCTGAGAAGTTCTCTTTATGGAAAAGATGTCATACTTTGCTCAAATGAGGACATCCAGTAAATGATTAGACAACCCCAGGATGCTCACCCTAAACTACGGATTAGAGAGAAGCCTCCAACAGTACTTTACCTGTACAATCTCAAACCCATCCAGACAGGTTATCTTCACCACATCTCTGAACACATATTTTGCTTTCTCAGGCTCCCAAAAAGAATTGGCAGTGACTTCCTTAGGACAAGGGATTGCTTGGAGAGAATAGGAAAAAAATTTTACCAAATAGCTGGAGATTCTCTATTATATTTATATCATTCTCACACTGTCTGTAGTTGTTCAGTTGTCCAGTCATCCTCACTCCTGATGCCCAAATTCCAACGTGGAAGTGTCTCAAATAATATGGCATTACCAACTAACCACCCCCAAGCTATCTGCATTCACAAGTCCAGGTGAAGAGTTCCTGCAATTGAGGCATTCCTAGCAACCACTGACAGGTTCAGATCTTGCAGAGGAAGGTATCTCAGTGATTACTGTACCTATCCGTACAGTAATCTATCTGTTTTGATTTTACATTGTGCAGGGAGACTTTGGTACCACCGACCGAACAGCAGAGTCTAGGTTACTCACGATCTCCATGATAACGAAATTTCCAGCCCTTTTTCTGCTCTGTGCTGTCAGTTTGGAAGATGACATTAAGGGTATTACTGTTGGTTTCAATAGTTAGTGGCCCAGGAAATCCATTACCACAGTAAGGACCAAAATGCTGGTTTCCTGCAACAAACTGAAGAGAAACAAAATGATGAAATCAGAAGAGAGAAAGAACTAAAAGAAAAAGGTAAAATGGAGGGGATGAAAGTAAAATGAAATAAGAAGTGGGGGGTAAAGAAAAGAAGAGGCGTAAAGCAAGATAATGTGCCTTCAAGGAGAAACCTCTCTGTGAGTTTGGAGAAAAGTTCATCACCCGTCACGCACAATTAAGCTGTCAGGGCAGTGGCCCTCTGAATCAGCTGGTTCCACGTCAAAGTCTTCTCTCCGCAGAGTTACCACCACTTGGAACCCCTCCTCCAACAGGATCTGATAGTCACACCTTGAGTTCTCCGGGTATGGATTGGGGTAATTGGCACTTGTGATCTCCCCGGTCAGAGTAGTGAATACATCCCCACTGCAATTGACTGAGAAGGAAAAAGACAAAAGGAGAATCAAATACAGGGTCAAGCAAAGGAGTTCCTGCCCTTTTCTATGATTCTTCTCATGATCTGATAGTCCCGACAGAAGCCCACAGGCCGCAGTTATACACTCAATGAGCATTAGTAGAGTACCCAACACCTATTGGGCTTCCATCACATTGCTTATAATAGGGTCTTTTCCTGGTTATGAAGAGCCCCAGATTAACTCGTCACAGGAACCTATCTCTCTTTTCCAATTAATTAACTTGACCCTGTAGGCGTCTCTTCCTCCACTCTTGTGGCTCTCCCTCAGTTTATGGGTAACTAAAGATAGACATCAAGCCAGGGCTGAGGCTAATCAAAATTGGAAGGGTAGACAAACCCCTTACCAAAACCTCAACCATTCCAAATCCCAGGGAACATGTACCCCTTTTGATGCCAAGCTCACCTCCGCAGTTCCTCTTGTCTTCATGGAGGAAGTATTCAGGGGGGCAGGAGCAGAAGTAACCACCAATGTAGTTGTTGCAGAAGTGGCTACAAGGGGCATCTGCAAAGTCTGTGCACTCATTTATATCTACAAAGAGCAGAGGAGGATTGAGGTCAAGGGCAAAGACCTAGAAGGAAAAATGAGGTTAAACCCAAAACTACAAGGGTAAAAAAAGTAGGAAGGGTCTGTTGCTTAAAGACACTCAGTGAATCACATTTCAAGATGGTCTTACGCTGTATTACTCTCCTGAAATATGATTCCAGATTTGCGCCCTACGCATGGCTATAGGGGATTTCTCAACGCCAGAGACCTTTGACCTTTCTCACTAACAGAGCATTTCAGCTCCAGAGACAACACTCTGCAAGCTTAACGTGGTAAATCTTCTGCAGGGAGGAACCATTAGTCCATGCATTACTCTATATGATGTTAGCGTTTCTGTCAAATCTAAACAATACTTTGGCTTTATGAGATGTTCTAACTTCATTTTATCCTGGAGACAGACGTAGATGTACACAGAATTTGAAAGTTTGTTTGCCATACATTAAATGGGTTTGAATACCATACATTCCTTTTGCGAGTCTTGGCAAGTTATTTAACTTTCTTAGTCCCTAACTTTCTTAGTCCTTACTTTCCTTATCTTTAAGTGGCGATAATAACACCTCCTTTGAACGGCTGAGGTGAAGATTAAGTTAATATACGTTATATAAAGTAGATAAATGACAAGGACCTACTGTATAGCACAGGGAGCTATACTCAATTTCTTATAATAACATATAGTGGAAAAGAATCTGAAAGGAAAAATACTTGTATGTATGTCTATGTATAACTGAATCACTTTGCTGTACACCTGAAACTAACACTGTAAATCAATTACACTCAATAAAAAATTTTTTTAAAACAAAAACCAAACAAACAAATTAATATAGGTAAAATTTCTAACACAGTGGCCAGTTCATAGTGGTTCTCGATAAGTTACTATTTATTATCTATTTTCATCTTTATCATCATCATCACCAAGATACAATTATGTGTTTGAATGTCACAAAGGCAATTCATGGAGGGATCCAAGCCAAGCCAACACTTCATAAGAGCTGTAAACAGAATCCTCATTCCCTGCATTGCTCAATGTTTGAACTGCTCATAACCTTGTAGCTGATCAATGAGGCACACAGAAGAGTGAGCCTTACCCACAGCAGTATAGTAGGCAGCAAACCCAGTGAACCGCTCTTCGTTGGAGAAGTCCGACCTAAAGATCACCTGGAGTTTATTGTTCGAGATGTGGAACTCTTCCACCACGGGAGAGTTGGGACTCTTGCTGGTCCTCTGTCCACAGAGTTTCCCTTCTTCAATGCCTCCTGACATTATCTAAGAGAAGAGTCAAAAAGAAGCTAGGAACGGGTAACATTTTGGTAGGGAGCTCAGAGAAAAGGGGGCGGAGAGACTAGACCATTTCCCACCATAGGGCTGCTTGACTCCAGCTCACTGCACGTCTGTGGCACCCCTTCCCACACCGCTCATTCCACCAGCCCCGCCCTGACTTTGTGTGCTGATTGAAGTATACCTGCACCCAGTCGTACGCGCAGTTCTCCGACAGCTCCACGTCCAGATGGGTGAAGTAGAGGTGGATCCCGTACCCTTCAGGAACTTCTATGTCCCAAGACTTGTCTACCTCATTGGGGTATGCCTGAGGATAGTTGGGGGACACGATCTCCCCATACATAGTGGGCTCGGCATAAACCCACGCCAAAAGAGGCAACAGGACAATGCACCTGGGGAAAAAAGGCATATGGAGAGCTGGGCGACCCAGGTGGCAGCAGACTGGCACAGGGAGGATGGAGGGGGAAGGAGAGGGGCAACAGCACACGGAGGGAAACTTGGGTTGGAATAAAGCAAAAAGGCCTAGGTCAACCCAAAACCCAGGCTTCAGAGCCGTTTTCTTGAGAAGGTGAAAGGACTGGAGACCGTGTGCTTCTCTGTAGACTGGTGATCACTTACCACATCTCTGGCGATTTGTCCATCCCTCAGTCCTGGCTCTCGGCACCTCCGGACTTTGGCGCTAAAGGGGTGGCAGGCCTTGCTGTATTTGTCTAACAAACACAGGCACCTGCTTTGGTGGTCAGGGTCAGTGTCACCTTCGTAGGAACAACACGCAGGTTATATGGAGCCATGTCACTAATCATCGCCCTACGACACCCGTCCTCTCACATTCTCCCAGCTTCTAGACTGAAACTAAACCTCATCCTTCTCCCATGGCTTCTTGGGGCCTTTTCCCAGTTTTGCTCCAAAAATACTCAGTGCTTTCTTTGTCTTCTGTTCTCCTTCCTCACCCCAACTCCACCCCAGCCCTGATTCAATCAGTCTCTCTCCTGCCCTCACAGAACAACATCTTCATTTCCACTCCAGGTTCCAGGAGTCTTTCCCCTTCATGAGCATCCATCTAGGACACTCCTCCCTCCTCTTTTGACAATGACCAGCCTTATCACTTCAAACCAGCTCTTTACGGTGTTCATTATTGCATATATTTCTGCTGATGTTCCCAAAGATTGCTGGATGAGCGTCTGTTCCTAGGGAAAGGCAGTGACCTTGGGGGAAGTGGTCTTGGACAGGGTTGGATGGGGAAGGAGAAAAGCTGGATGACAGGAAACATAAAAGGAAAGGAAAACTGTTCCTTCAATTTCCCACCTTAATTTTCTAGGTTTCTTTTTTTTCACTAAGAAGACAAGGCATCTCCCCAGAGTTCCTATAAAAGTCATGCCAAATATGTATCTAACTCTGAAAACAGTGGGAGGTGGTGGGGTGACATGGGAGTGGATGCGGGGCAACCTAAGAGAAACAGGCTGTCTGTAGTCTGCCTTCTCTTGGTTCTGCTCTTCCCAGCCCTCCATCTTTGCCCGAAACCTTCCTACATGAAGTTTTCTGCCTTCCTTTTTCCTCCATCAAAGCTCTGCTCTTCGATTTTAAGGTTTTTACCTTCAGAAGCTGATGGGAGTAAGTGGATCGGTCCCCTCTCTCCTGCCAGTGGGCATGCCAGGCCACCCTGCCTGCCGGCCCCCAGGAAGAGCAGCGCAGGACCTGGGCGCTCCCTCTGCAGGACCCTCTGCCGGCCTCCCTGTCCTGGTTCTGTTCCTCTGATCCTCCACCCCAGAGTGCATGTCTGAAATTCCCTGATCCAAACAAAGAGGGGGCTGGGAGACCAAGCACAGGGAAAGGGGAACTCAACCTTGATCCTGGAGCTCCCTCTGCTTTTGGAACAAGAATTACACACTTCTCTCGGGCCTATGGTTCCTCTGTCCAGGACTACAGGGCACGAACTGGGGACTTTCACCGATTGCCTAATGCTCTTTTTAAGCCAAAGGGTGTGTTAACAGACTTTTCGGGGAAGTCAGGTGACTTGTGGGAAAAGGAGAGGATTAATACTGTAGGGAAAAGCCAAACCCGAGAAGTCCAACCCTCCAACTGTGTATGAATCACGAATTAAGGTAGAATAGTTATCAGAAATGCAGGTCATCCCTGCCTTTAGAGCAGATATAATGGCTGAAGAGTGCATAGCTAGACCCAAGCTGCTGTGTGATGATGCTTTTTCCTCTTCCTAAAATTCCCTCCACATCTCCGAACACTTAAATTCTATCCACTAATCAACCCCCAGTTCAGATGCCATCCAGAGTCCCTTATCTATCACCCTTGGGTCCAGAAATGCTTCAAAATTCAGAATGTCACAGAGTTTAAAAAGACCATGCAGTATACGGACCTCCGCTCAAGGGGCTGGGATGACTCTCCATCATCAAACATTATTTCTGCAGCTAGACATATTGATCTTTGCAGTAAGTAGAATAACTAAAGTTATCATTTAGGTATCATTAGGTATTACATTTATAAATTACTTAGAGTTATAAATTACTTCACATCCATTCAGGTCACGTTTTGTTGACAAAGGAATTTTGGTGTCAAATTTGGAGGGAAAAAAAAAGCAAAACATTTTGTTTCCAGAGGCTTGTAGAAGTCAAAGTTTCAGATAAGGGACCCAGGGACGGTGGGCCTGTGACAATTCCTCCACAGACCCTTCCCTGACCATCCAGCTCTCCTCTGTCTCTCATTGCTTTCCACCCCATCTCAGTGGCCGTATTCCAATAAATCTACAGCTTCATCGAGTGCAGATGCTCCCTTGTTTTACATACCACTAGGAATAAAAAAAAAGCTGCCAACTAAACTATGATACCCTATTAACTATAAGATGCATTCTGATTCCAGAAGTGTTAACGTGTGGAGGAAAACCATGTGCCTAGGAGTCGATGAAGTGCAGTGTTTGTGATCATGTCTTACCTCTGGCTGACTCAGCCTTGGGCCTGGCGTCAGAGGACAGGCCAGTCCTCGCGCCATCAGCAGTGAGACCTTGGGCTCGTCACCTAAATTCTTAGCTTCTTTAAGTATAAAATAGGGATCATATCAGTTCTGTCTACCCTCCATGGCTTTTGGGAAGAGCTAATGAAACAATGAGCGTGAAAGAGCTTTGCAAACTATGGTGCCAAATAAATGCACGCGTTAAAAGGAAGAGAATTGCGAGTCTATAAGCTCTCTGCAGGCGAGTTCTGGGTCGGATCCACCTGGGTCCCGCAGCACCGCTCACGCAGAAGAGGCGCAGGCGCCCGTCTGCCTTCCTGTGGCGTCAGCGCTTGATCCTCTTTAGAGCGCGTTGGGCGGTTCCTCATCGTGAGTCTTGGGAGCAGAGCCCGCCTCCCAGGAGAGAAGATGCTAGTGCAGGAAGTGCGTCTCTCACCAGGCCAGCAGCTCCGGAGCACCTGTGAAGCGTCCACACTCGCCTCTCCAGCTCACCTGGCATTTCTGTGAGCACCCCAGGACACATTTAATAAATTCTTCTTCTGCTAAAATCTACCAGAGCTGGTTTCTGTTTCTTGCAATTGAGAACAATGCTCAGCGAGTGCCTGAGAAATGAAAGACTAAATGACTGCGCCAATGAGTTCAGACCATCTACTAGCTGCTTTGAGCTGTGTCACCGTCGCAAACTTATTTAACCTCTCTGAGCTTCATCATGTGTGAAACGGGAATAGCATCACTGACCTCAGACAGCTATCACTGTCAGGGCCTGTTGTGGTCATGATTAGATGAGATCATAGATGCTAAGCTTTCAGCATCTATCCAGCACTCAGTAACCACTTAATAGATAAACAATAATAACTTCATCTCCAAACACCGACAGTAGCCGTACCAGCAACTTCTTCCACAAAGGCTTCGGACCAAGCTTCAATATACAGGGAGAAACAGAAAGAGCCAAATCTTACCAAATTGCCCAGGGCTTCCTCTCCTTCTCCTTCTGAATTCAACACTCACCAGAAAAATCGGTGACTTTCTCCTACCCACACCTACGTTTTGTCCTCCCTTCTTCAATTTTGCCATCCAAGTGAAATATTTTATTTTGCTCTCTAAACCTCGAGGAGACAACAAATCACACATGTAATGGCATCTCTGGGCCCTGCCTCCTTCCCCAGTTCATCAAGGACTGAAGCCAAGACACTTACAGTGACAGCCTTGATAGAGCAGGTGCCATGTTACCGAATGTGCCCAGTACTGTGAGGATTCATAAAAACGCTGGTCCTTATTGTCACCCACAGGGTGCTCTGCAACACGCTGGTGTAATAATGTGGATATACAAACCAGAAATTAGAACCTTACATGTTAATATTAAGTACAACTAACACACACATACATCAATATGAATAGGGCATTTTATTTTATTTTGCAGGGGGAAGTAATTAGGTTTATTTTTAGGGAAAGTAGTGGGGATTGAACTTAGGACCTCCTGCAAGCTAAGCATGTGCTCTACCACTCAAGCTACGCCTTCTCCCCTCAATACAAATAGGGCATTTTAGAAAAAAATCACTAGTGTTACTCAGAGTCGTAACTCTCATATTCTCAATGTTAGAGTCTCCAAAGGGGCTGGATAATAGCCTCCCTCTTCCCATTCCAAGTTCTAGAGAAACTGAGAAAACAAAAGCACCAGAGGGGAAGATATAGCTCAAGGGTTGAGTGCATGGTTAGCATGCACAAGGTCCTGGGTTCAATCCCCAGGACCTCCTCCAAAAATTAAAACTAATTACCTACCCCTTGCCAAAAAATAAAAATAACAATTTTTAAAAAGCAGTAAATGGAGGCCAAAATCTTCTCTTTAAAACCCATAAAGGCCAAGATAGAGGAAGTAGCCTAGTGTAAAAGCCAAATGGTGGCTAACCAACCCAGAATTAAACAGAATTATCTTTTGAGGCACAGGCAATGGTAGGCCAGGGGAGACCTCCCCAAAGAGAGAACATATGGTCCCTGTAGACATCTCACTCCCAAGAGGAAGAAGGGCCCAGGTACTCTTTATCATAGATCCCCTCCCATCTTTACCAGTTAGATGTCACTCCACCTGCCCAGGGCAAAGTAAGTGATGGCACGGAGAGTCATACCACAGAGCTCTCTCCATCAGGGAAAGCATATCAGAGGTAGTGGAAACATTTCTCCCTAACATTCTCAAGGCTTTTTTCTTTAACCTGCTAGGTTTGACAATTAAGCAGATAATCAGCCAAGGATGTGGCTGTGTACCTGGGAGACGAGATTAGGACTCTCATTAGGGCAGTCCATTCACCCAGCACCAACCACTCTTGTGTTCGCCAGCCCCACCAGCCCCAGAAGCCCCCAAAATTATTCCGAATGATCCACTAGCATTAACTATGTCCTATGCCGCTGGAAATTCCCTTCCTGTTGCATTTCCCATCCCAAATTTCATCCAGCCATGTCATTGAAGATAGCTGTCAGACCTCTGCATAAATGATGGTGCTAAGACATTCCAATAATAAGATGCCAACATTAAAGGGGTGTCACAAATTTGAACAATAAAAGAACCCTCCCATTATGAAACTCCAAAATTAAAGTTCAAATTCCATTGCAAACTTAATTTCAAAGACATTAAAGTCTAAAATCACTGAAGTTCAAAGTATTTCAGTTTAGGTCACAAAACCACCTGTCCCAATTTGTGTTCAGTTCAGTCCCAGCTACAGGGTTTCCAACGCCTCGGCAGAAGCATGGTCCTTTCAGTAGCTGTAGCCTGGGCTGGAACGAGTGCATTCCCACCAGGGTCAGAGACCACACCAGTGCTACGGCAAGCCTTCCCGGAGCTTGGTTTTGAAAATTCCAAAGATCAACACAAAAATTTCTAGAAATAATCAAAGAATTCATCAAGGTAGCAGGTTACAAGATTAACGTTCAAAAATCAGTTGCATTTCTTTACACTAACGCTGAATCAACAGAAAAAGAAAGTAAAGAAACAATCCCCTTTAAAATAGCACCCAGAGTAATAAAACACCTAAGAATATATCTAACCAAGGATGTGAAAGACTTATACACAGAAAACTAAATTAAAGACTTAAAAAAATGGAAAGATATCCCATGCTACTGGATTGGAAGAATCAATATTGTTGAAATGATCAAACTGCCCAAGGCAATCTACAGATTTAATGTGATCCCTATCCAATTACCCAGGACATATTTCACAGAACTAGAACAAATCATAATAAAATTTATATGGAGTCACAAAAGACCTAGCATTGCAAAAACATTACTGAAGAAAAAGAAAGAGGCTGGAGGAATAACTCTCCCAGACTTCAGACAATACTACAGAGCTACAGTAATCAAAACAGCAGGGTATTGGTACAATAACAGACATATGGACCAATGGAACAGAATAGAGAGCCCAGAAATGAATCCACAAACTTTTGGTCAACTAATCTTCAACAAAGGAGGCAAGAATATACAATGGAATAAAGACAGTCTCTTCAGCAAATGGTGTTGGGAAAATTGGAGAGCAGCACGTAAATCAATGAAGCTAGAACACTCCCTTACACCATACACAAAAATAAACTCAAAATGGATCAAAGACAAACACAAGACAAGATAAAATAAACCTTCTAGAAGAAAATATAGGCAAAACATTACCTGACATACATCTCAAAAATGTTCTCCTAGGGCAGTCTACCCAAGCAATAGAAATAAAAGCAAGAATAAACAAATGGGACCTAATGAAACTTACAAGCTTCTGCACAGCAAACCATAAGTAAAACAAAAAGACAACCTACGGAATGGGAGAAAATTTTTGCAAATGAAACCAACAAAGGCTTGATCTCCAGAATATATAAGCAGCACATAAGACTTAATAAACAACCAAACAACCCAATCCAAAAATGGGCAAAGACCTAAACAAGCAATTTTCCAAGGAAGAAATACAAATGATCAATAGGCACATGAAAAAATGCTCAGTATCACTAATTATCAGAGAAATGCAAATCAAAACTACAATGGGGTATCACCTCACACCAGTCAGAATGGCCATCATTCAAAAGTCCACAAATGACAAATGCTGGAGAGGCTGTGGAGAAAAGGGAACCCTCCTACATTGCTGGTGGGAATGCAGTTTGGTGCAGACACTGTGGAAAACAGTATGGAGATTCCTCAAAAGACTAGGAATAGATTTACCGTATGACCTAGGAATCCCGCTCCTGGGTATATATCCAGAAGGAACCCTACTTCAAAATGACACCTGCATCCCAATGTTCATAGCAGCACTATTTACAATAGCCAAGACATGGAAACAGCCTAAATGTCCATCAACAGATGTCTGGATAAAGAAGATGTGGTATATTTATATAATGGAATACTATTCAGCCATAAAAACTGACAACATAACACCATTTGCAGCTACATGGATATTCCTGGAGAATGTCAATCTAAGTGAAGTAAGCCAGAAAGAGAAAGAAAAACACCATATGATATCGCTTAAATGTGGAATCTAAAAAAAAAAAAATACAAAACAGAAACAGACTCATAGACAGAGAATACAAACTTGTGGTTGCCAAGGGGGCAGGGGGTGGGAAGGGCAGACTGGGATTTCAAAATGTAGACTAGATAAACAAGATTATACTGTATAGCACAGGGAAATATATACAAGATCTTATGGTAACTCACAGTGAAAAAAAAATGACCATGAATATATGTATGTTCACGTATAACTGGAAAATTGTGCTCTACACTGGAATTTGACACAACATTGTTAAATGACTATAACTCAATAAAAAAAAAAAGTACAAAAAAAAAAAAGAAAAAGAAAATTCCAAAGAGTTCAAGAGACACAAGAATATCGCAACTTCAGAGCCCCAACACCACAAAATTTAGAAAACAGGCCATCCCCAGACCCCAAAGTAGGCGTCCCAGGAAAAATTTAAATTGTATTTCCAAAACCCGACACTTAGAGGGGAGGGATCAATTAGGAGTTTGGAATTAACAGATATATACTACTATATATAAAATAGATAAATGTATAGCACAGGGAACTATATTCAATATCTTATAATTAACATAATGGAAAAGAATCTGAAAGAGAAAAGATACATATGTATAACTGAATCACTTTGCTGTACATGTGAAACTAACACAACATTACAAATTAACTGTACTTCAGTTCTTTTTAATGGGTAAATAAATAAATAAATAGTGGGGGGGTTTTAAAGCCCAAAGACTGAGGAAGAAATTTAATAGTGCCTGAGGAAAGGAGAAAAATCTAAGTTTCTGACCTCACGTTGATGCCAGTCAGTTTATGACTGTTCAGAATCCATATCATGTGAACCTAAGCACAATAGGAGAAACCTCTTTTTAAACGTTAACTTTGACATTCTTACCATATGGGGGGCCTCCTATGCAGAAGGTTTCCATTTCTATTTCCCCTCTGGGGCCCCCAGGGTCTGGCACCCAGAGCTGCTTTGGTGGGTGAGCTCTGTATAGTAATCCAGCCTCTGCAGTGCAAAGAGGGCAGACGTTTTCAAGCCTGGGTCTCTGTGGCTTCTGCCTCTTTTATGGAGTCACTGAGACCTAAAAATCCTTCCTCCTGGATGAGGCTTTCCCTCCATCCCCATGCTAACTTCAGCTGGAAAAAAATACCCTCAGTGCATCCTTGAAAGGAGGTTGTGACTGAAGCCTGTGAGCAGGGGTTAAGGACAAATACCCCTGCCAGATGCCCTGACACTAGTCTTTGTTCCACTTTTTAATTTCAATAACAAATTAGGGTGACTTCAGGGCACAGGCAATGTCAGCACGCTTACCTACAGTAAGTCTATCACCTTGAAACCCACCCAGTCACTTTTTGAGAATCTTCCACTCTTAAACTTTTGAACAAGCCACTTGAATTCAAGGTCAGACTTTCCAGTTTCCTCCTGGGCCCTGAACGAAGAATAGAGTGCAGTTTAGCACTCCCTACCTTAGCCAGGCGCTCAGGAATTAAAGCTAGAGTCTCCCTAGTGCCGCGCAGCGCTTGCAGAACCCAGGTTCCCTGCCGGAGGCGCTCCCGGAAGGAAACATCAGGCATAAAGAGGGAGGGTCCCATCCCTGCAGCACACAGAGGGTCTGGACTGTTGGCACAGACTCTAAGTGCAAGCAGTGCTCGCCAGAACACCAATTCATGTATTGTCCAATACAACTAAGACGTGATTGTTTATTGACATACTTTTTTGATGTAGTAAAATCGTAAGAAAAAATGTGTAGCTACATCAGAGGAAATAAAGTGAATGTAAGGGGGAAAAATAAAAGAAAGTAAGTGTAGAAAAGGAGCAGTAACTGATCTGATCTAAATGTTTGTGTCCACCCCTCTCCCCGCCCCTCCCCTGCAAGTTCACCTGTTGGAATCCGAATGCGCAATGTGAGGGTGGTGGTGGAAGCTGGAGCCTGCGGGGTGGTTAGGTCATGAGGGTTGTGCCCTCACCAACAGGTAGGGAGTCAGTTTGTCTATATTTTCTTTCTCTTTATTCCTGATTCAGTCTTGGGAGATTGTACACTTCTAGGAATTTATCCATTTCTTTCAGGTTTTCCATTTTACTGATGTCTAACTGTCCGTAGTCATCTCTTCTAATCCTTTGTGTTTCTGTGGTGTCAGTTGTAACCTCTCCTTTTTCATTTCTGACTTTACTTATTTGGGCCCTCTCTCTTTTGTTCTTGATGAGTCTGGCTAAAGGTTTGTCAGTGTTGTTCAATTTTCAAAGAACCAGCTCTCAGTTTAGTTTCACTGACCCTTTCTTTCTTTTTTTTTTTTTTTTTTTTTTGTCTGTATTTCTGCTCTGATCTTTATGATTTCTTCTACTGACTTTGGGGTTTGGGTTTGGTTTGCAGGGCCCAATGTTTTTTAATTTGTTTTTTAATTTGTTCCTATTTGTACTGGGATACAGGGGCTGGGTTGGGAAGTGTCTGTGCACGTTATGCCCGCCCCACCAGGGAGCTGGCCGCTCTGCTCTTCCCGGGATAGCTTTTGGAGCTTTTTCTTTTTCGTGGAGCCGCTGCTCTTGCTGGCAGCGCCCTCTTCAGGCCCACTGCTGAGTGGTTCCTCCTTGGAGCATTTCCTTTTTTTCTTGGGGACCCTCTTTATTTCCTGACTCTTCAGGGTCACCAAGCGGTTCCTCTTTGGGGAAAGATGTCTTCCTCTTGGCCGGCTGTCTCTTGAAGATTACTACTAACCAGCTCCTCCTGGGAAAAGATTTCTTTTTTTGGGTTTAGAGAAGGAGAAAGATGGGTCTTCCATTCTCCTGAGGAGCCTCCTGGGGCTTTTGCTTCTCTTTGTCTCCTCACACTCTTCCGGAGTACTACTGCTGTTTGCGATTGCAGCCAGCCATTTCTTCTTCTTCAAGCATTTTTTCTTCAGTTTCTCCAGCTTCCTAGCGATCTCAGCAGCCGCTTCTTCGGCCTGATCTTTTATTGGCACTCCTCTGCCCTCAAGCTGTGTCTTCTCTTGGTTTTTCTATTATACTTGCTTGATTTTCTACTTACTCCTTGTGCTTTCTCAGGCTCTTCTCCAAGCTCTTCTGCCTGTCCTGTAAATTCTAATATTCCCCCTGGGTTTTCTGCTTGGTCCTTCTTCCTGCTTCTGGTGTATGTTTTTCCAACACCACCAAGCAATTCTCCAATTCTCAGCTAACACTCACCAGGAGTCCTACAAATTTAACTCAATTCTGAAACTATCTACCTCCCACCGGTTAAGGGCTCAGTCCCACAAGACTCAGTCCCCCGCTTCAGATGCTGATCACAAGTCCAGGTTGTTACCTTTGCTTCTGACCAACTGACTATAAATCAGAGCCTCCCACAACCCCTTCTTGGATTCAATTAATTTGCTAGAGCAGCTCACGGAACTCAGAGAAACGTTTACTTCTATTTACTAGTTTATTACAAAGGATGTTATGAAGGACACAGATAAACAGCCAGATTAAGGGGTACATAGAGTAAGGACTGGAAGGGTCCTGAGTGCAGGAGCTTCTCTCCCCATGGAACTGGGGTGTTGATTTCTGAGACAGGAGGGAAGGAGGCAGGGCACAGCCACTCAAGGAATGACAGCAACCAAAATGGTGGAAGATTTACCTCCTGGTTGGCCTTGAGGATTAAGAGGTTTAACTTCTAGTAGACCTTGAGCTTCATTATGTGCTCATTGTAATGGCGGGATCAAATAACATGCCCGCAGGCTCCATGACAGGCCCTTGGCTAACCGCAAAAGGCCAAAGAATGGGCAGTGGCCCAATTCCTGGTAATCCCAGTCCCTTCCCCAGGACAGTTGGATTGATCCCACCTGTAGGCACGTGAAGACACTGAGCCCACAAAAAGTGGCAACACCACGCCTAGTGGCCCTTTGCACTCTCTCCCCCCTTTGGAGACTGCCCGCACTCTGTCTATGGAGTGTGTACCTACTTTTACTTTAACCTGAGCACCCAATTCCCACACCTCTTCCCTTGCCTTTTTCTTGCCTTACACTCTATGCAGTATGTATCTCTCTAAATAAATCTACCTTAACTCAACGGTGGCTCACACTTGAATTCTTTTCTGCGCGAAGCCAAGGACCCACACTTGGCAGGGCAAGTCCCAGGGGCTCAACTGAGACCTGGGACTCAACCCTCCTCACACCCCACATCCATTTTCCTGCATCATCTCCATCATTCCCCATTCAACTCACCTACTTGACCTGTGCAGAAGAGAGATGGATCTTGGAGAATGACAGTGGCTTATCATCAGTGCAGCCAGGTGATGACCCCAACTGCCGCTGCTATACCAGATGTGCTTCCGTAGCTTGAGCAAATGAACACATCCCCCAGTACCTGCTCCTCTGCTCTTGATCTGGCACATGCTTTTTCTCAGTACCTGTTAGTAAAGATCACCAGAGCAGTTTTCTTGCAGCTGGCAAGTCCAGCGGTAGACCTTGCTGCCTACCTCACTCACTGCCTACCTCAGGGGCATATTAACCTTCCCACCTATGTTATAATCTCAGGAATCTTGATCACTTTCCCTTCCACAAGATCCCACATTCATCCAGTACATCAATGGCCTTGTGCTGATGGGACCTAGTGAGCAAGAAATAGCAACTACTCAAGACTCATTGGTAAAATATTTGTATGCAGAGGATGAGAAATAAAACCAACCAAACTCAGGAACCTTTACCTCCATGAAATTTCTAGGAGTCAGTGATATGGGGCATCTTGAGATATCCCTTCTAAGGTAGAGGATAAGTTGTTGCATCTGGCTTCTCCTACCAACAAAAAAGAGACACAATGCCTGGTGGACCGCTCTGGATTTGGGAGGAAACATAGTCCTCCTTTGGGTTTGTTCCTCCAGTAAAGCTGCTGGTTTTTAGTGGCGATGAGAACAAGGGAAGACCCTGCAACTGGCCAGGGACTGCTTTGTAAGCTGCTCAGCCATGTGGTGCAAGTGATTCGGCAGGCGATGTTTGAAGTGGCAGTGGCAGGTAGGTTTGTAAAACCGAGTCCTATGACTCATTTATAATTGAAACCAATGCCCAGATTTCTGTCCTCATCTTTCCCATTCCTCCTTTGTTCCCTTTTGTCCCAGCCCAGACCTATTCGATCACGTGTTTGCTAATCGGTAAGGAGTAATGAAGATCAGGTACCTTGAGCCACACTTTCTGACAAGCATCACTGTTTAGGTGCTGTTCTAGATTATTTCCCAGGGCCAGATGGCCTTATAGATTACGTTGACATGGGTGGACCCCTCCCCACGCACATCACCAGAACAAAGACACTTAGACTGCAGGTGATTAAGATGATTGACCCCAGCTCCTCTGTTCTTCCCGTTTAAAAACCCCTGATTCAGAGAACAAGTGAGAGTGGCTCTGAGACTTGCTTGGCGCCTTGCAGGCAGCCCTGGAATGTGGACAGCCACTTTCTGGGACAGCTCTGAAGAACTGTGGGAAAGGGAAATCCTAGGGGGCAAATCATAGATCAGTGCAACTGGCTGTTTACTCTGCTTGGAGGAGAAATGGCAAGATGTGCAATTATAGACCAATTCATGGGCTGTAGCCGATGGTTTAGTTGGATAGTTGGACACTTGGGAGGAACACAATTGGAAAACTGGTAATGAGGAAATTTGGAGAGGAGGTATGTAGTACACCTCTCTGAATTGGCAAAAAGTGTGAAGATATTTGTGTCCCATGTGAAAACTCACCAGAGCATGACCCCAGCAGAGCAGGAGTTCAAGAATCAAGTGGAAAGGATGACTCATTCTGTGGATACCAATCAGCCCCTTCCCAGCCACTCATCATTGTTTAATGAGCTCATGAACAAAGTGGTCATGGTGGTAAGAATGGAGATTATTCATCGGCTCAGCAACATGAACTTCTATTCACCAAGGCCAGCTTGGCTCCGGTGAATGTCCAACCTGCCAACAGCAGAGATCAACACTAAGACCCCGGTTTGGCACTATTCCCCAGGGGCAGTCAACATGGCGGCAAGTTGATTACATTGAATTGCTTCTACCATGGAAGGCCAGCATTTTGTTCTTACTCCAATTAGACACTTTGGATATGAATTTGCCTTCCCTGTATGCAATGCTCTGCCAAACCCATCATGCATAGACTTAAAGAATGTCTTATCCATCATCATGGATGGATAGCAATCCTTCTTTTCAAGGGACCGACTGCACAGCAAAAGAAGTGCAACAGTAGGCCCATTCCAATGGGACTCACTGGTCTTATCATGTTCCCCACCATCCTGAAGCAGCTGGCTTGATAGCTTTTGAAGACTTTTGAAGACAGTTCCAGAGCCAGCTAAGTGGTGATGGGGTTTAGGACAGGTTCACCTCAAGATGTGACACTCTGGCCCATAGATTATTTGGAGCTGAAAAGAAGCAAGGTCCAAAGGACTCAGGAAGAATATTTGAACAACCCTACCCCTTTATTGCCCCAAAGAATTTAAGATAAGAGGCTTGTCCCAGGAAGGCACTATCACCATAGATAAGTATAGTAAAGTTTGAATTAAGTGTGATAGACAAGGAGGAACCTAAGCTCATTTGATCAAAGTCTTCTCTGTGTCCCACTGTCTTTGGATTTTTTTACCAAATATTAACTCTTTTTATCTTCCTGTGAATTATCTTACTTTCCTTTGAAGTGACAGACTCCAGCGTCCTTCTCCTTAGCCCAGAATTGTATATATATATCTCATCTTGCCTTGCTGTCTTTGGAATTTGCTTACATGGATTTTTTTGGGGGGGGGAATGCTTTGGAAATGCTTATGTGGAATTCTTATGCACATGTAATAAATTTGATTTTCTCCTGTTAATCTGCCTTCTGTCATTTTAATTGCCAGCCGAAAGAACTAAGAGGGGAAAGAAGAGGAAATTCCCCTTTACCCAGGTGGTTTCATGTGGGAGGGGGTTTCGAGAAGGAAGAAATTTTCCTCTATCCTTCTAGGTTCTCCTGGCTGGTCTAAGAATTAAGTTAACATAAGACAAACAACAGGAGAAAATCAAACAAAAGTTTAACAAGTAAACATGGAAGTGACCCAGGAAAACTGAGTGACTCACCGAAATGATCTGAAATCCTCACTTTAAATACCATCTGCAGCTAAAGACAAAAGAGGACGGTGGAGGTGGTGGTTGGGACCTCAAAGGGAGAAAGGAAATTCATGTAGAAATGGAAAGCAAATCTTTGGTAAACAAATGTTTCCTGGGCTGTGCAGAGACACTGGACACAGAGCAGATTCTGGTCTCTAGGCCTTGCCTGGCGTTTCCCCCACCACACTCAGCCTGTTTTCTTTGCAGACATCTCTGGTGATAATTCTTTTCCAGGAACAGGCCCTCTATCTAAATTCTTTTAGGCAGTTTAGAGGAAGGTCAAAGATTCTTCCTGAGTCCTGTAGGTCTTGATTATTTTCAGCTGTAAATAATCCACAAGCCAAAGCAACATTTTGGGCTCAAATTTTGCTCTCCTATAGGAGCAATACTTTGCAGTGCTGGGGCAAGGATCTCCAGAAGGTTGTGTGTGCTCTGAATCAGCACCTAATGCATAGAGATATTTCTCTCACAGCCAAGATTAATGGGTCCAGGAATCAAAGGGTGGGAATGGGAGTGGCAGCACTCACTACTAACCCTAACTCATTAGCAACATTTCTGCCTGTGTCCTTATGCTCTGCTGGCCTGGAGGTCTTGGTTCAGAGGAAGGAAGGCTTCCACCAGGAGACCAGCAATGATTTCTTTAAATTCGAAGTTAAGACTGCTGCCTGGCCACTTTGCCTGTTGATTTAGAGGCATGAGGAGTTCAAAGAGGGGAGTTACTGTGCTGGCTGGGCTGACTGACCCTGGCTACCAGGGGGAAATTGGACTTCTTCTCCGCCATGGGCAGGACTACTAAAGCCCAGACCCTTCAGAAATAAAGGTTTGAGTTACTCCACCAAGTAAAGAACCACAACCAAGTAAGGTGCTTGCTGAAGGCAAAGAAAATATAGAATGTGAAGAAGAGGACGATAGTGATAAGTGCCAGCTCTGACCACATGACCAGTTACATAAGGACTATGACTATCAACAGTACTCCTCCTTATTGTTATGAATATATTTATAATATCTTTGTTTTCTCTCTTATTCCCTTACCATGTAACATAATATATATTGACTTTCTATCACAGTACTTAAGTGTTTTTAATTTTGCATCATAGTATTTAAGTCATGAGATATCCAGGAGAAGAGTAAAAGTCACTCCAGGACTTTACTGCCTCTTCTGGGGAAGGGGTTAGTGCATTTTCAGTTGTACACAAGATGGTTGTATCACAATAGCCAGAATTTTGACCTTGTGGTTGTCTTTATTTGGAGAATATGTCTGGTTTAAGGAGATGAGTATGGGTGCCAAGTTGACATGGGGTAGACTTGTGATGGTTAATTTTACATGTCAATTGACTGGGCCATGGGGTGCCCAGATATTTGGTTAAACATTCTTCTGGGTGTATCTGTAAGAGTGTCTCTGGATGAGATAAACATTTGAATATATAGACTGGGTAAAGCAAATTACCCTCCCCAATGTGAGCGGGCCTCACCCAGTCCTCGGAAGACTTGAATACAACAGAAGGCTAAGGAAGGGAGAATTTGCTCTCTGCCCATCTTTGAGCTAGAACACTGGTCTCCTCCTGCCTGCAGACCCAAACTTGGACTGAAAATAATGCCACCAGCTCTGCTGGTTCTCAGGCCTTCAGAATTGGACTGGGACTAGACGGCTGGCTCTCCTGGGTCTCCAGTTTGCCGACCGTGAATCTCAGCCCCTATATTCACATTAGCCAGCTCTTTATATATATATACACACACACATCGTTGACCCTTGAACAACGTGAGGGGTTAGGGGCACCAACCCTTTGTGCAGATGAAATATCAGTGATTCTGCATCTGCTGATTCAACCAGCTGTGTGGACTGTGTCATACTACAGTATGTATTTAGTAAAAAAAAAAAAAAATCTGCATATAAGTGGACCCACACAGTTCAAACTTCTGTTGTTCAGAGTCAACTGTGTGTGTATATATATATATATATATATATATATATACACACACACACATACAGAATCCAGAGTAATACAGAAGCTTACTTACATTCTTTAAAGACATAAAACTGTTTTTTAAAAATTGATTATCTGAAAGTATTTTTTAAAGCAGACCATTAGAAAAATACTTTTAAAATTGAGAAGGAGACGTCTCATAAATGGCCAATTAGCTTGCCTCTTGTGCCTAAAATCCTTCTAAAATATAGTAAAGGGGGGTGGGGGTGGGGGAGGTAAAAGTCTATAGGAACAAAATGAGTGGAAGAAGAGATGCCAGCAGATGAAACACAGTTTTGGCAAATGGGAAGGAGATGGGGGAGCAGCGGTGATACAGCAGAGAGGAAGGGGCTGACGAGGAGCCAGAATGGGAGGACTAGCCTGAAAGCCTAGACTGCAAAAGTTGGACCCGCAAGCCCCCTCCCCCCCAGCACAGCCAGGTAAGCGCCCACCCCCACCACCAGCAGCAAGCCGAGAATCAATGCTCCATTCTCTGAGAAAGTGGATAGAGAAACTTGGGGCCCAAAGACATCAGGCATTGCAAGAAACAGAGGAGAGATGGAGCTAAGAAACAGGCACACACCTTGCCAGCAGGAGACTGGCAGACTCCTCTCTTGGAGAGATGGAATCAACCTAAGGAGTAAACCCTCACATACTGACATTTAGAAGTTTGTCAACCCAAACGGGAGCCCCCAGCTCAGTCCCTTTCAGGGAAATTCACCAGTCAACAAGCTCTATCCACAACCCATACAGACAATCAGCTCTGTAATGCTTTGTTTGTATATGAAAGGACAGTCAGCATCTTAAAAGAGATAAAAGAAAGCAGAAATACAGAGGGAAAGGGAAAAATGCAGGGAATAAAATAAGAAGAAGAAATAGAAATAAACAAATAAAAATCCCCCCAAATCCTCAATTAATGTTCTCAGAAGGCTGGTAGGGCAGATTGCATCCATAAAACAAGAATGCTGGCAGGGTAAGGGGGAGGGGGTGCTACCTCAACCTAAAGAAAGAGTTTTTGGAAATTAAAACTATGAGACAGAGCAGGGAGAGTACCTGTAACTGTTAAGGAATAGTTGGTGGCCTTTGTGTGAAGTTTCATAAATGGTGAAAATGAACACCAGGTTCTAATGGGGATGAAGACTGGTGGGTGTGTATCAGTCAGGGAAAGTTAAAGCAGTAACCTTCAATCTTGAGGTTTAATACTACAAAGCCTTATTTTTCGCTCAAGCTAAGTGTTGAGCAAGATGCAGGTTGGGGGGCTCCCTGCATCTCATACCAAGCCACACAGATCGCATGGCCTCTGTCAGATTACTATGTCCAGGGAAGAGAAAAACTGGGGAGCGAGTCATGCTGGCTCCACACTACACCTCCTTGGCCAGGAAATGCCACTTCATTTCTGCTTGGAGTCCATCGGCGGTAACTAGTCACGTGGTCCCAACCTTACTGCAAGGGAGTTGAGACGCTGTAAACCCACACAAGGATACTGCGTGAACTCTGACCAGATCCTTTCTCCACCAGAATGGAAGGGAGGGAAAGGAAAAAGAGGGCAGGAACTTCAGAGAAAGGGACGGAGTCTTAAGGTGGCAAGCCCTGCTGATAACAGAGGTCAAGGAGGCAGAGGAAAGGGAGAAGGAGACAGAGATACTGACATCGCTACAGAAGGAAAGAAAGGGCCAGGGAAAGCGGTACTGAGAGGAGAGGTTCACTAATGTGTTATGCTTATTTCTATACAGATGCTTCCATTCTGTTTTATGATTATCTTTCCATGTCTCTCTTCCCCCAGATGCACAGCTCCCTGTGGGCAGGTCCTGTCTGTTACCCATCTTTGCCTCAAGGGATCAGCACAGAAGCTGACTTAGTAAGCCCTCCTGGAATGCCCTTAATTATAAAGTATGAGGCCATAAATCTTAATTTCCTCCCACTCACCAGTTTACAAGTGGGGAAACATGCTGGGCTAGAGCAGTAGGAAGAATGTAGGGAATGTAGCTGGTCACACCCCTGAGGGGGAAGGCAAACAGGCACCTGTTAGGTCAACAGAGACACAGCCTCTTGCCATGGCCACCCTGCTCTTGGATATCAGAGGTGCCAGAAGGGGCAAATGTGTTACCTAATTGTATAAAACAAAAGGAAACTGACTTTCTCTATTTTTAAACAGAGTCCAGGTGACTGGATGCTTTTACAGATATATTTTACTTATTCAGCCAATCAGAGACTTTAAGGGTCTTAAATAACATCTAGCCAAACACTTCAACTAGACAAAACCTAGTAAAATTGAAGGTGTGCCCACCTTACAACTCATAACTCCCTTCCTGGTCACAGCCCTAGAAGGGCGTTTTCTACACTGAGAATCATGAACTAGTAAGTAGTGATATCAAGTTAGTGGATCTGGATCAGCAATTTCTTAAATGAATTAGAATAGAAATGATCAGAAAACACACATAGTTCAGTAGTGTGGAGTGTGGTATTTGGTGTGAGTGGTATACGTATTTGTTGCGTAGTGTATGAACATGTGTGTATTCAGGATAGCAATGTGTTTCCTACAGTAGATCCCAGTTAGTTAAAAAAAAAAAAAAGAAAGAAAGAAAAGGAAAACAGTTTGGAGTCACAGCCCTAGAGAAAATTTCACTGTTGCTTACAGGAGAATGACCACAGCAGCAATGTTTGTAATAGAAAAAAATACATAAATAGGAAATGATCCAAGTATTCCTCAACATGACCATGAAAAATTGTGGTATAATCATGCAGTGCAATGTTACATCACAGTTAAAACAACTACATTAGAGCTACCTGTAAAAACATGAATACATCTCAGTAAGGATATTGAGCAAACAAGTTGCAAAATGAAACTTTCACTGTAATACCATAAATAGAAAATTTAAAAGCATGCAAAACTATGTTTTAATTGTTTCTGGATATATGCAGTGTGTAAAGTATAAAAATAGCCACGGGGTTGCTAAGTACCACAGTCAGCAAGGTGGCAACTTTGGGAAGGAGGGAAATGCCAGGAGGAAGGGATATACCAGGCTCCTCAGCTGTACATGTGATGTTTCTCAATCTGGGGTAAGTTATATTATTATTCTTGACTTTTCTGAATTTTTCTTAAATTTTGCTTCCCCAAAAGGGGTACAAAAGTGAAGTTTAACAGACTTGGAGTTTTTCGTTTTGTTTTGGTGGGGGGAGGTAATTAGGTTTATTTATCTATTTTTAACGCAGGTATTGGGGATTGAACTCAGGACCCCATGGATGCTAAGCAGGCACCCTACCACTGAACTTACTCTCCCACCCAGACTTAGGTTTTAATTGTCTCTGCCACTTACTGGGAAAGGAACTTAGTGAATTCCTTAATTTCTCAAAGCCTCTGTGTCAGTAAGAGAAAATAAAGTATTGTTTTTATAATCAATTAACTGAAATAATATGGATATAAGTGCTGTATAAAGTGTGAAGTGCTATACAAGTATAAATTATAATTGTACAAAAATGCTCCATAAATTGCAGTTATTACTGGAAACTTAGTGGTCCTTTGTTTACATACTCTCATGGAACCTTGTTCCTTTCCTTCAGAGCACTTCCCTTCGCAATTACACCTTCATTAACGCTTTATATGACTATGCATCATCCCCACTCCATAGCTTTGGGCTCTGAGTCCAGCACAGGCCCTGGCAAGTGCTACGTGCTCAACACATCTTTGTTAGTGTAATCAGAACGGTTACCTGTAGGAAGTAAGAATGGAAAGCAAGGTGGGAAGAAAGGACTTTTATTTTGTCTTCAATTTCTAATCCTCTTTGTACTTTCACCTTGAACCTGTATTACTTAGTGACAAACTAGTTTAATTTTTTATGAAAACAGTAAGAATTAAAGCGGCGTGTCTTCATTTCATTGCCTCTCAGGGGAAGGTAACGTTTTCATGTAGGACGATGCATGAAATAAAAGGAGCAGGCAAAGAGGGCTGGGGGCTCTGGGCGCTGGACTCTCCCCACCCTTTGGGAGGAAGGCGGCGTGTCTAACGGTTTAAGAACTGCCGGAGGCGCCGTTGGGGGGCGCCCGCGAGGCCGCACTGGAATTCCCGCCCTCCAGTTACATGCCCCAGTAACCCCGGCGCGCCGGCGACCGAGAGTAACCTCGGGTCGGGCGGCCGCCCCCCCGCCCCGACTCTCGCCTGCTCCGTCTCAGCCAATGGGGAGGCAGCGCACCAGCCGGCCGGACACTCCTCCCCTGAGCTATTAGAACTGAGTTGTACAGTCACCTCGCCGCCGGCTGCGGACTTTTCCAATCGCAGGTCTAGTTCCCGATTCCAGGCCCCGCCCCCGGCCTGCCCCGCACTCACTCTCGGCCCCAGTCACCTTTGCTTTACAAACGTTCAGCCCCGCCCCCTGCCTACCTTGCTGCGTGAGGCCCCGCCTCCTGACCCGGCCGACCAATGATCGGCTGGGCCTGGAGCCGCTGGGCGGGCCCGCAGCCAATGCGCACGCCGTGGGCGGGCTCCTGGCCGGAATTGGGGGTGAAGCTCCAGCGTTGTGCCCACATTCGGGGCGCGCGGAGCTCAGGGGTCCCTGGGGGGCGCCCGCAGCTAAGATGGCGTCCGCAGCCGAGGGGGACGTGGGAGCCGAGGCGGAGCTGGCAGGGGTGCTGCGGTGGGGCTTCCCGGAGCTGAGCCTTAACAAGTTGTCGACATCCCTAGGCGCGTCAGAACAGGCGCTGCGGCTCATCATCTCCATCTTTCTAGGTAAGGACCCCCTGCGGAGTCCCGGGGGACGGGGACGTGACCTCCCCCTCTTCGCGGGGCCACCGTGAGGGCTTTGCGGGGTGTGGACCAGAATCCGAGAACACACCAGCCAGCTGTCGAGAGGAGGGCCAGTCTAGTCTCGGGTCTGGGGGCGCTTGTGCCCTCTGAACCTCTTCACCTCTTCACCTTTCTTTTTGACCCCTGCTGTACCCTTCGGGCCCCTCATTCGGCGCCACCGCCCTCTCATCTTGCCGTGCTGTACCCTGTGTCCCCACGACCTGTCCTTATTTGTCTCTCTCTTGAGTTCGACTCTCTGTCCATGTGTACTGCTGTCTGTTAATATCAGCCCTCAGACACGCGCGCTTCTTATTGGCAGGCACAGGCCCCCTAACTTAGATATTTCAGTCCTGTGGGCTCCCTCAGCCCCCATACTCCATTCTAACTAATTCTGAGTCTCTGTTTTGTGCATCGTCTGCTTATATTACACTTTGATCTCTGTCCCATTTCTAATATTTTCTTCTTGTACCATATTGCTTTTTTTCCCTTAACCACCTGTCATTTATCCTGGAATATCGTTTTAATACTGGGCTTGGGAAACAGAACTTGCAACTCCTTAAAAGCGATCCATGCTACCCCAAGCGTCTATTACTCACATGGTTCAAAGGATGTGGTGTAACTGAGTTTATGTCATAACAACAGACTGTATTATATCTGGTTTATGGGCTTTTTTTTTTTTTTTTACTGCATCCTTCCTCCGTGGGTTTTTTTTAAATTAATTATTTTTTAAATTTTTTAACCAGTCATTTTTTGGGGGGGGAGGGAGGTAATTAGGTTTTTATTTAATTAATTTATTTTAATGGAGGGACTGGGGATTGAACCCAGGACCTCATGTATGCTAAGCCCTTGCTCTATCACTGAGCTATACCCTCCCCCTTTCCTCCATGGTTTTTAATACACGGAAGCATCATGGCACAATGAAGAAAAAAAAGTGTGGACTTGGAACGTGAGCAAATCAGACCCAGCCCTGCTGCTGCCTACAAACTGTGAGACCCTGGATGAACCAGTTAAGCTCTCTGGGCCTCAATTTTCTTGTTTATGAAATGAAAACAGTAATGCCTACCTGATAGGACTGCTGTAAAGTCTTAAAGGAATTCAAAGGTCAAGAGCTGATATATAAATATTTGAGTAGGTGGAAGGTTTTATGAAGGTTATGGGACTTCCAGCTAGGAAATTAGGGGTGCGGAAGAATTAAGCCAACAGGGTGGGACGGTGCAGGGAGCGCTGCCATTAGCAGATCTGAACCACAGGAAATTTAAGATAAAGTTGGGCAGATGTGGAAAGCCTTAAATGCCAAAAAGAAAATTTGGAATTTATCCAACATCAGTAGAGACACTGACATGTAATATCACCTAAGGGTGTTTACCAGATCTAGATAATGAGAGAGACATGAATTCATATTTAAACAGCCTTGGATAATATTGTCATTTACAGTGCTACACATCAAACCAAGATAATCTTCCTTTTTCCGATACAGGTCACCTTTTCCCTCCCTTGTAAAACTGTAAAATTTTAGAGGTGGATGGGACCTTAGATTGTGTGATTTGCTTAGTGTCACCTAGAGCTAACCCACATTTATCAGTCCCTCAATCTAGAGTTCTTTGCATCACACCAACTTTGAACTTCCTACTTCCTCACCCTTGTTTCTGACCCAGTTATTTGTTGGAACTGCAATTGGCAGTTAAGAGTGTTTACATTTCGTTCATTAGAAAGCTCGCTGTTGATTTCTCAGCTATAAATTGAGAATGTAACACAAGTAGTAACAGATTATAAAGGGCAACCTGTTAAGTGGAGCTAGGGCTGGAATTAGGACTGGGAGCCTGTCCTTTTAGTGCTGGCATAATCAAATCCAGCCTGTGTGCTCCTGGTGGACTACAGCGCTGTTACTACGGGGCATACAGTTGTCTAGGAAATTGTTTTCTCCATCTCCTACCCCTCTGCCCTCATCCTCTCATTACCACCAATCATCACAGTCGTAAACATGGGTGTAATGAATGCATCTACTACACTTCTGAGCCCCCTTGCCCCTTCTACCATTCCCCGTGTCCTCCCTAACTCACACGTGCCGTTGCCTTCAGTGACTCATATCTCTTTTTTAGATCTACTTGGGGTTCATGTTGCCTCCAGTCAGGCATAGGTCTTCCATGTGAATATATAGGGTTGTATTTGATAGATTTAGGTTAAATATATGCATACAAACATAAATTGATATGCTTGACAAGAGCATGGAAGGAATGGTGCTTGTAAATATATCACTCTTACAAAGGTATTAACACTTCTGTGTGTTGTAACCTAGAAACCGGTAGCCTTTAGGCAGTGGAGTTTCTGGTTCCTGGACCGCTCTCTTGGGGAACTTAAAGTCCTTGCTCGAAGTACCAAGAAGTCCAAAATGATTTCTGACTCACTTTCTACGAACGGGATTAATTGGGGTTAAAGCAGATACCCTGAGGGAAGAGTGAGGAATATCAGACATTCATATTTTAAAGGGATAATCTCATTACTGTTTTAGTTAGATAGTCTCATTACTATTTCCTTAGCATCTTGCTTTCCTTGAGTTCTGCATGCTGACCTTGGGGTGGGCTCCCCAGCATCAGCCTTCAAACCTTTTTAACTAGGGACCCATGGTAAGAAATGGGTTTTACATCATGGCCCGGTATACACATAGATGTATAATGGATTTGAAAGTGTTAGGAACTTGACTACAGGCAGTGTGTTTAGTTATTTTCCATTTTATTTGTTAGTATTATTTACAACCCTCTAAATTGATTTCATGTTCCATTAATGAGTTACGACAAGTAGTTTGAAAAATCCTGAGTTAGAGGCTGTAATTTTTAGTATTCAGTACTTCAAGGAAAGGGTAAGCTTATGAGGACTGCTGCATTGGAGTATTTTGAAGAGGCAGAGGACTCTGTTCAAGGTGTTTGTGTACAGTTGCCAGGGGTTTGTGGAAGATAAATTTTGCTGTGAGCTCTGGTGCTGGCAGGCGCTACTGGAAAGCCTCTCCCCTTCAACAACTTGCGTCTCGTTGCTCCCTAACATAATTGGTAACGTGAATTGTTCCAAATAAATGCAGTGAAATGTACCTACTGTAGGTGAGGCACTGTGCTTGACCCTGGAAGCGCAGAGGCCATGGTGCGGTATGAGTAATGGGGCCAGGCACTCGAAAGTATTATGTACAGTCTGTTAGTGGGCAGGGGATGGTGAGCTAAGGACCCTCATGACCACAATAACAGGCAGAAATCTAAGTGTCGTTAGAGAGTCCCAAAGCTTTATGAGGTTTAAAGATTGGACCTTTAATGAACTCTGAAAGCCGAATAAGGTTTCTGCAGACAGAGGCAGTGAGACAGGAGTAGCATGAGCAGAGGCGCCGAGGCGGGACATGTGGTGACATGCTCCAGGAACAGGAAGTGGTCCGCTTGGAGTTCATGTTGCTGCAGGTAGACAGAAAGACTGGAAAAGTGCATTGTGGAGCCTTGAAAGCCAAGGCAAAGAATGTGTGCTTAGCTCAGTAGCTGATAGGGAAGTTGCAGGGACTGGCACTGGCCTGGGAGATAACACAGCGCAGGGTGATTAGACAGAGACACAGTCGGGAGGGAGGGAAACTAACAAGCGGAGCTATGATCTGCATCATGACTTGGGTGGCGGCCCTGAGAGAGGCATAGGGATCCCACGCGAGACGCTTTTGAAATTCCGTGGACACTTTCAGCTGCACAGCAGCTGGGCATCTCCCTCTCACTCTCTCCCCTCACCCCCGTCTCCAAGTCCTATCAGTACCACCTCCAAATTGTGCCTCCAATACATCCATCACTTCTCCATCACCGCCGCCACTTGCCATCTGTCACCAGAACCGCCCAAGTGGCCTCCACACAGTGTCTGATTTCCTCCTGCCCCTCCAGTCTGTTCTCCAAGAGCAGCCCGGGTGGTCCACCCTGTGTGGCTCCTGCTCAGACACCTCAGGGGCTTCCATCCACCGCTGGGGAACCCCTGCCTGCTGCTCCAGCCTCGTCTCAAGCAAGCTTCCAGCCTTGTAGCCACATGGCCTTCTCTCAGTTCCTCAAAAGAGGCAGCAAGCCCTTTCCTGCCTCGAGCCTTTGTACCTGCTGGCCCCACTGCCGACATCTGTCTTCACTCATTCCCCACCTGGCAGATCCCTTTCCATTTTCAGGTCTCGGTTCAAATTGTCACTGCCTCCGAGAGTTCTTTCCTGACTCTCGCTTGAAATTACGTCCCCTGTTGTACTTTCTCAAACTGACTGAAGTTTCCTTCCAAGTTCGTATGCCAACATGTAACTATATATTTGTAGATGGGGGCAGAAATCATTAAGTTTTGTCCACCACAGTATACCCAGAGTTTAACACAGTACCTAGCTTATGGAAAAGTTCCTGTAAATATTTGTTAAGTAAGCGAAAGTATGAATGAATGACTTGGCAACTGATCACATGGAGGATAAAGAATGGCTTTAAAGAAAAAATTCAGTCCTGCTGCCTGGGTTGCTGGAAAGATGACTGTATCTTTCAGAGATGCCGAGAGGTCAAAAGGATGGTCAGATGTTCGGTGCCAGGTGATGATCTAGTTTTGGACTTGCTTTAGGTTCCAAGGGCATGTCCAGGTGTCCTGAGAGTTGTGAAGCCTAGTCTTGAGCTCAGGAGAGAAGTTGGACTAATAACAGTTTTAGGAGTCAATTTTGGCATCATAATTGAGTGAGGAGGGGGATGAAATGCCATGGAGAAGCTAACACAGAGAATACAGTGATGCTGCTTCCCCTTGCTGATAATGACAGTAGCTGGCATTTATTAAGTGCTCAACAATACCCCACCCAAGCCTGCCAACTACCCCTAAGATATTTACGGTACTGTTATCATCGCCCCTGTACTGATAGGAAACTGGAGCCTCCACTAATAATAACCTACCTAAGGTCACACCCATTCCTACCCAACTCTTGAGTTCCTGCTCTTTACCACACTGGCACTGGGAGGAGCGTGCGGGGGTGGAAGAGAGAAATGCCCTTGGTATTCTTTGCTCTTTTCATTCTCCATGATTAAGCCAAGATGAAATCAGTGCATGAGATACCGCTCAGTGTCCAAAGCTGTTGCCGGCCAAGTGGAGCAGATGGCCATCCTGCCTCGTGTGAGCGTTCTCTTCCACTCTTGGCCACGACTGTGGCTTGGCTGTTAGACTCATCAAAAATTGCACTTGGGGATGAGGATCCATTCCTCAGAGGTTCAGAATTAGCATCACTGAGGTTAGCAACCTTTAAAATCAAAAGGAGGACTTGCAGTTTGGTTCCCTTTGGACCAAAGGCAGGTCTGGCCCTTCAGAACTAAATCCATCATTCACCACACAAAGCTTTCTTCAGGTAGCAAAGTAAAGAGACCAGTGCTAAGCTCGATGGGGATTAAGCAGCATTAACTAAACAAAGGGGACTTCTGACCGTAATGCAAAGCAGGGTCCAAAAATCCTACAACTATAAAACAAGTGGGTTGTCCTAAGTGACTTTCAAGGCCTCCTCCGATCCTAAAAGACTAGGTTTAAAGTCTACATTTTAGACTTTATCTTTATTCTAATTCATAGAATTCATAGACAGGTTTCATCATGACCTGAAGATTCTAGTTTGGGGATTTCTTTTAACTATATTTTTCCAACTACTTTTTATCTGCACTCCCAATATCTTATGTTGCACAAAACTTCACGTTCTGAATGCCGGCATCACTTAAATATCAAATAGAAGCATTTCTTTGCAGAGGCATGTGTAAATGAGGGCCCATGAGATCATATACACAAGCTAATTTAACAAAAACCATTACACACCCACTGACATTGTCTGTCTGGGCACCCACTGGAGGTGTTCCGTCCAGCAGCCTTTTAAAAATGGGATGTGGTCTTCCAAAAGGAAATGGCATATCTGCTGGACCTTAAAGGGCATGGAGGAGTCTAGGCAGGTGGAGAGGAAAAGGGGAGCGTTCCAGCGGCAAAGAATGATGAGCATGTATGTGGAGGTCAGGAGAAGTGAGAACAATCTGGCCACAACGGTAGAGGCTCCATGAAGGAAAAGCAGAGAAGAACCTGACAGAACTGTGGCGGGCGGGGTGTGGCGGAGTAAGCTGGTAGGTTGTGCGTTACTTCTAGGGACCTGCCGGCCTGGGCAAGTCTCTAAAATTAATGACAGTTAAATATGTACTGGCTCTTTCACCATAGACCAACTACTAAATTTCAGCCGTCCTTCCCCTCGTGTCCCCAAGGGCCAATTTTACTGAAGTATTGCGGTTGAGTTAAGCAGTGTATTGTAATAAATAATTTTTAAGTTCTATTTAATTCACAACAAGCCAAAGTATTTCGAAACAGAATGCAAAAGTTACCTGAATTTTTTTTTTAAATAATACAGCCATCAAAGAACTTTCCTATTAATGAGGAAGTGCCTCGCCAGGGCCCCGTCCAGGTGTGTCCCCTCCGCTCTGCTCTGGAAATGCCCGAGGAGCCTTGCTCCCTGCGAAGCTGGGAGCTCTAACTGAAACGAGCTGTGTAGAATGGTTGGCCAAGCCTGACGCAAGGTAGTTGTAAATAATTGTTCCCTCCCTTCCTTCAGTAGATATCCATCTCCTTCCCCTGCAGGGAGACTCCAGGTGTGGTCTGGACCAGCAGCATCAGCATCTCCGGGGAGCTTGTTACAAGTGCAGATTCTCAGGTCCACCCCAGACCAGCTGAAGGAGACCCTCTGAGGAGGGGGCCCAGTGATCTGTATTTTAACAAGCCCGCAGATTGTACCGATTAGCCTGACATTTGAGATTCACAGGTTTCGTGTGTGGCTTCAAGTACCTGTTTTGCAATACGTGATGTCCCGATAGTCCCTTAAACTTGTCGAAGTGTCATTGTATCCTCTGATCTTTGGAGCACACAAAATGCTCTCAGATTCTTGATGGCTTAGTTTATCCCATTTGCTAACATCTCTTGTTGTTCTGCATATGTTATTACTGCTGAGTCATATGATGAATATCATTATGATAATGACAATATTATATCATCATCTTTGTTATTATAACTCATCATTACCTACACCATCTGTTGTGACTTGTAGCTTTAACAAAAATTAAGAGCCCTCATTGCAGCTGCTGGGGGGAGCTGTTCCAAGCAAAGTGTCCTTATCAAGCAGAGAGCTGTAAGGTAGGGGTCTGTGCATGTGTGCTGGACATTTTCCCAGCAGTTGCCGGGTCAAGGGCAAGGAGATTTAGGACCCACTTGGAGATCTCTTGGGGAAGCAATTACCGCTTCCTAGAGACTTTAAAGCCTCTCTACAGTTTGTGTAGCCCAAAAGATGTTGTCCGCATCTGTATTTCTCCCTATTTTAAAAACGAGAAGGGGCAAGGGGGCGAGTAAGACCCTAAAAATAAGGTTAAGTAATTTCTGGATAAAAATTTCCTTTTGGCTTTAAAATGGACTGATTTTTAAATCTAAGTTCTTCCCTATTCAAGCAGTGGCTCTGAAGATAAGTGAGATTCATGAAACTCTGGACACCTTGAATGAAGGCTTCTACCTGAGAACCATGTTTACCATAGTTGTTAGTAATAGAGGCTTCTGATGGAAATGTCACTGCATTTGAATTATAGGGACAGTTTGTCAGAAAGCGGGTAGAAAGAAGTTCAGGCCAGAATGATCAGACCCAGGTTCTGTTCTTGACTCACATGAAGTCATCGAGTAGACTGTTTCAATGCCCCCACGCTAACCGCAGGCTAGTACCAAGTATTCGTGTTGCTAAGGTATTTACATAAGAAAAGTGTACATGGTCATACCTGTTACATAAGATTATAGATGGTGAGATAGTAATTTTGCAGGCAATTTAAGAAAAATTAAAGGACTCGTGCACACATCGTATGCACATCTGAGGAGGACATGAGATCCCAGGGGGTTAAGGCTCTGATCGCTGTATATTTATATATGCTCTAGTGAGACGTGGCGTCCATGCAGACGTGTTGAATGGCTTATAGCTCTTGAGGTTTCCAGTTTCTGCTGTGATAGCAATTCTAAACTCAGATGGACTTGGACACCACTCCAGATTGCTGTCCATAAATATACAACTAAAGTTCACAAGCCAGCAAGCAGAGGCCAAACTGGAACTGTGCCCTTTAAGGCCCCTATGGGTGGTGTATGCCTCAGACAAAAGTGGGAAAGACTGATTACAGTTGGACTACAATATGCAAGGCCCTGACTAAAAACATGGAACCATAAGGGCTACTAGAAATCCCCATTCCTTAGTTAAATGATAATGTGACTCCACTTTTTAGTTCTTTAGTTCTTCTGAAAGAGTAGGAAACAAAAGCAAAAACATGAGAACTCCTATATAGCGTGCATTTACATTATTTATACCGAGAGCCAAACAGAGTAATTATGGGAACCCAGTCATCGTCTCACCAGAAGCTCCAAATTTCTTCTAATCTTACCCTCTTGTTTTATATTTTAAAGTATGTTTATTTTTATTACATTCTAAAATACATAATTTTTAATATTTTTGAAAAGTCTTCCCAGACTTTCAAGGAATATTGAGATGCTGATATAGAAAGATCATTTCCAGCGTGAATGGTTAGGGATAATGCGAACTTCATCAAAATTAAAAACTTTTGTGCATCAAAGGATACTATAAAGAAAGTGGAAAGAAAGAAAATATTTGTAAATCATATGTCTGGTAAGTGTCTAGTATCCAGAATATATCAAGAATTCTTGTAACTCAATGATAAAAAAATAATAATAACCCAGTTTTTTAAAATGGGCAAAGGATAATGAATAGACATTTGTCTAAAGGAGATACACAAATGGCCAATAAGCACATGGAAGGATGCTCAACATCATTAGTCATTAGGGAAATGCAAATCAAGACCATACTGCCATACCACTTCACCCCCACTGGGATGGCTTTAATCCAAAAGAAAAAAAAAGGAACACATGTTGGTGTAGATGTGGAGAAATTGGAGCCTTCATGCATTGCTGGTAGGAATGTCAAATGATGCAGCCGCCGTGGGAAAACAACTTGGCAGTTTCTCAGAGTTAAACAGTGACAGTGTGACCCAGCAATTCCACTCTAAATTGTAGACTCAGAAGAATGGAACGCTTACGTTCACACAAAAGCTTGTACGCAGATGTTGATAGCATTATTATAATAGCCAAAAAGTGGACACAACCCGGTTGTCTGCCAACTGATAAATGGACAAACAAAAGGTTATAATCATACGATGGAATATTCAGCCATCAAAAGGAATGACGTACTGATGCTTCCTACAACATGGATGAGCTTTGAAAACATGGTGCTAAGTAAAAGAAGCCCAACACAAACAGCCCCACATGGTATGATTCCATTTGTATGAATTGCCCGGAATAAGCAGATCCATAAAGACAGAAAGTAGGTGGGTGTTTGCCAGGGAATGAGAGGAGGGTGGAATTGGGAGTGACTGCTGAGAGGTGTGGGGTTTCTTGTTAGGGTAATGGAAGTATTCCGGCATTAGACAGTGAGGACAGTTGTACGACATAGTGAATATACTAAAAAACCACTGAATGGCACACTTAAAGAGTAAAGAGTGACTGTGTGTGATCGCAAAGGTAGAGAAAGAAAACCCAACAAATAATTACACCCATTCCGATTCATTAGGACAATTAGGCGGTGTGAAGCTGTCGTCTTTCCTCCTGTTAGCATCTCAGCTGGCCGAGAGAGTTTATTGTTTCCCTGGCTGAAATACTTGCTGAGAAAAAGAAGCCTCACCTACCCTTTCTTGTATTTACAAAGCCTAGATCTGGCAACTCTAACACAGGAGAGAAATTACCGTAGGCGTTTGTGAGGGTTGGAGAAAGAGCAGCTAATTAGCCACTTGGCGGCGTGACTGGGCACCTTTACGCCAGATTAAGTCACAACAGGGGTGAAGAACCATCTTTCTATCAAAAACCAGGGCCATAAATTAAAAGGCAGGGAAAAAAGCCTAGGTTACTAGTTAGACGTCTTTGAGAGAGAACCGTAAAGTGTGAAATCCAAAAGGAAGAGGGCTTCCACGACACGCGTCAGCAGCCTCACTCCACACCCTCAACTAGGGGTGACAGTGTATCCCGGAGTCCAGACCGACCAACAGGCTTACTGCTCCTTCTCTTCAAAATTTGCTTCCCAGCACTGACATCCCTCCCAGCAGCAATCCTGTCCTTAGACTCACCCCTCCCAGGCCTGAGGCAGCCGCTGAGAGCCAGGAGCCCGCTGCTGCCAAACGCCTTCACCCCAAACCCCCACCAGAACTTCTTTTGGGAATATGCCTGTTATTTGGAAGATCTTGGATGAAGAATTCTGGGCATAGCAGAATTTTCTGGCCTATGCCAATTTTCTTTTGGTGGTTGATTTGTTTTTTTAATAGTCCAGGATTTGTGCAACCTGAAGCTTCTGTAATCTTGGTGACCTTCTTTAAGAAAAAGAATTCAGAAATATCTTACCAGTTTGCAGAAATACACAAACACATGAACACATTGCTAGCTCTCACCTCCACCCCACCCCACTCCCTGAGGCCTCAAACTGAAGCCTGATTAGCTTCCTGGCAAAGCGGCTGCTTCCTGGGAGTGCAACTCGGTACAACTCAGACCTTTGTTTTTGAAACTTGCTATGAGCTCAATTTAGTTAAATCGGATTGAGGTGGGCAGAGGTCAAAATTTCCCACCCCTAGGTTAGAGGCTTGAGCCTGAGATTTTATATCTGAAAGCCAATTCAAAGAATATTCAAATTTTAAGAAGTTAGGTATAGATATGCTTATATAAAACATTTGCCCATATGTAAATATTTTTAAGTGGCCTCAAGGGAGTACATGTATGATGCTTTTAAAGATATTTTCTCTTTTAATCTGCACGATGGCTAGTATTTTCCCTGTCGACTGAAAGAAAAATGCTCAACCTAAAAGCTGCGAGCTAGGTTTTATTTGAAGACCTTACTGAACTATAGCCTGGGAGACAGCCTCTCCGATAGCGCTGAGGAACTGCTCCGAAGAGGTTAAGGGAGGAGCCAGGATACATACAAATTTTCTGCCGGGGAAAAAACATGCCGTCTAACGTCAAAAGATAATCACGCAGAGCAGACATCTCAAGTTAATGATCTGAGTGCTTTACTAAGGATGGGAAGACGTAGGAATCTGGGCTCATTGCAGCTGTTCCTCAGACACACATCTTAACCATCTACAGCCAGTGTCAGAAGCACAGAATCCTCGCAGTTTCTCTGCATCCTCAGTTCCCCTCTGGGTGCGCTGTTGGTGGGCGGCTGAAGTAGCTGATGGCTCAGTCCTTGTGGAACTGGAATGGGGGGGGGGCAACATTCTTTTCTTTACATCTCTATTTTGAAGATGGAGAAGGTGACCAGAGAATCTAAGTGATTGTTCAAGCGGCAGAGCTGAATTTCTGAATTAGGTTAGTCTTGATAAGTGAGTCCAGGGACATTCTAGCTAGAATCAGATCTTTTGGCTACAAGATGCCACCATGCAGTTTACTAACTTACAGAGAATTTCAATGTGATAAAATGCACTGAATGTAGGCAACAGGGGTGCCATTTATCTTTGCTAATAAAGGCGTTTTGGTGTCTTAAAGTGCCTCAAAGTCAGTCAGCACATCTGTTGTCCCTGTTCCACTGAAAGGAAGACATGCTAACCAACAGCCTCTTTCAGCTTTAACGTTCTTTCAGCCTATACAGTTTTGTAGCATACTTTTTGGTGAAAAAAATTAAAGTAACAAAATAACTATGTGATCATTTGAACAACCTGTAGTAGTAGGGAAAAATACTGTCATCCAGATGTTCACACACAAGGACGATGTTCCTAACGTCCCTTTTGCCATCTGATCAGGCTTGAACTACTCAGTGCTGGCCATTGACAGATGACTGACTCATTCCTGGGTTCAAAAGCCAGTGAGCACCTGTGTCTCCTTCCTGTCGTGTGACAAAGAGGGGACTGGTGGCTTCAGACTCAGCCTGCTGTTGCTTCATAACTTTTCCACTTTCACAGCAAGTCCCACCAGTTTGCCAGCATATGTGTCATTGGCACTAAGCTTAAGGCCTTTGCTTATTAATCACTAAGAGCTCTTGGCTTAAATGGAGCAATTAAAGACTTAGTTTTGGTGGGACTTCAGGGCAGTTCAGCCTTAGGTTGTTTGGTTGGGTTAAGTGACTAGAAAACTAGTATTTTTTTAACCTTTCTTTCTCATAAGTATTAGCCATTTACTAGTTTACCCTTAAAATGTCCCCTCTGTTCTTCATTTATTCCCAGGACATTTTGATCACTTGTCCCAGTCTCCCTGAATCCTGTGCTAATCCTGTTGTCAAAATACTTGAGATACTCAGCTGGAGGCAACTTTCAGAAATGAACTGCCATACTCTTACTGCACAGTATGAGGGTAGGGGCGGGGCGTCCCCAAGAATTGATTAAGAAAGAAAGTGCAGGAGAGCACCTAAACTTAACGTTAAAATGAAGTTTTTAATGTTTTTAGACAGGAAGAGAAGCAGACACAAACGTAGGTATGCGTGTGTCCATGAGCAGGTGCTTGAGTGTAGACTGTAACTGAGAAATCAGAGGGTAATACAGCTGCAGCTTTGAAAGCACACAGCTAGTTATCAGCGGTTCCCTCGTGGGTCGCTGCCAGGTGCCAAGGCACGTGGCAAGAATATCAGTGCGGAAATCAAGTGATGTGGATTCTCATTTGAGCTGTGCTCTGTGAAGCTGAGGCGGGCCAGTTACCCCCTGTGGGCTTTAGTTTCTTATCTGTCTAATGAAGGGTTTGGAGGCAGTGTTTCTAGGAGCTCTTCAGTTCGAAGAATGTATATCCTGTGAGTAACCGTTCCGCACATGACTTAGACTGAGCACACAGGGTTGCCTGGGTGTGGAGGGTGGGCTGGCACCTTGCCCAGACTGTTGACAAGGGTTAATCTAGTGAACAGAAATGGAGGACTGGTTCTGAACAAACTCCAAAGGTGAGCTTCATCCCCATGTGTGTGCCCATAATCTCCCAGCGCCCTTCCAGCTGGCAGGGTGGTCAGAACTAAGTGCAGAGCACTGAGTGCATCATCAGTTACCCGCCACTTTAAAGAAACAGCACCCAGGAGGGCTCCACTCTCCTTCCTGTTTCTGTTCGTCTTCTTTTTCCCCATGTAGTTCCTTAGCACAAGGCATTTCCACTTTGGTGAGACAGTAGGAAAAAAGTTGCATGCCTGAGCTTCCCAGTAGAAATAATAATGATAAAATTGTGACGTGAAAATATTTGACAAAAAAAAATAAGCTACAAATAAGCCACGTTCAAAAACAGTCCTGTTTTACATTTTAGTCTGTGGTTCTTGGGGAAATTGAACTGAAATTTGACCCTGAGTGTGGCCTTCCTGTTGCCCAAAGCAAAATATCCATTATCCATGGTAATGTTTCATAGTCTAAAAAAATTTCAACCTCCAGATGATCGAAGGATGAAACTGAGGTTTTTCCAACCATCTCTTTTCACTAAAAATTCCAGAGTCGCCATAATCTTGTCAGTAAACCATCCCAAAGAACAGTGACAGACATAGCTCTTTTTTTTTTCCTCTGCCGCCATCACTTTATCTCCAGCTGTAAGCATGAACTTTGAGTTTGAGGTGCATTTCAGTCACTTTACTCTAAGAAGCCCATTGGCCGTCTGCACCAGGTCTCGCAAGAGGTGACGGTGAGTTCAGGGAGGTGGCCTGGGCTATGGGTTTGTTACCACGATGCCGAAGGCCAAGGAGAAAGTGGGTAGACAGGGAATAGAGGTGATGAGTTAGGCCACAATTCTAGGAGATTGATGGCAAAAGGGGTAAGCAGACCTGAGCGGCAGAACAGGGAACAGGGGGCAGGGTCCAGCAGGATGGGACTGAGTCTGCGCACGCTGGAAAGCGGAGCAAGGAATGGGCTGAGTGACTCTGTCGTGGGTTGGAATCCAGCTTCAGCAATTACTAGCAGTCAGCACAGGTTAGATAACTGCTTTGATTTGTTTGATATCATTGCATCCATGAAATGAAGACAATAAATTATTTACCTCACCTTGTTGCTCTGAGGACTCAGTGGGTAAATTTAGCGTAACTCAGGGCATGACCTGGTGAGTGTGTGATAAAGGAAAGGGTGGTTGCTGGTACTGATGGTGATAACGTGTGTTATTACTGAGAAGGAGAGAATAAGGAAGTGGCAAGAAAGATCATAAAGGAAGTTCCCAAATAAGCCTGCTATGGCTAGAATTCAGGGGATTGGGACCAAAGGGAAGGCGGGGATGGACGTCTAGGGAGAAGGGAGGGACATCTTCCTCTGAGTCTGGAGAGAAGGATGGAGGCATGGACTTCAGGCAG
The DNA here is from genome assembly GCF_048773025.1 of Camelus bactrianus. Classification (NCBI taxonomy): domain Eukaryota; kingdom Metazoa; phylum Chordata; class Mammalia; order Artiodactyla; family Camelidae; genus Camelus; species Camelus bactrianus. The sequence continues at coordinate 5,107,107 of NC_133572.1, read as the reverse complement.
AGCTTCCTAAGGTTTCTGTGGACCACTCCCTGAAGGCCGTGACAATGAACAAATGTCTGCTCTCCAGGGCTTGGGACCCCCGCCTAAAGCAGCTCCAGGAGACAGCAACGCCGTTGAAGTCTCGGGTTGTATCTTTCAAATACAGGGCAACTTTGCATTCGATTTGGTAGAATCTCTTTGTCTGAACGCAGTTAAGTGACTTACTGGTGAAAGGACTTGAGAATTTTTCCTGCAGAACGGCTAAGAAGGGGGTGCGTCTTGCTGGCCTCCGGCCCCTGGGTCGCTCACGCTTAGGGAGACACGTGAGTTGGCAGCGATGTTTCATATCAGAGCTCGGAGCTGCCCGCCCTGCTCCTGCATAAGCCCAACTTCTAAAGGAAGAGGCCTGTCGCATAGCTGAGGGACTGCCGCTTGTTTCCCATCACCTTTCCAAAGAGAATCCCCGCTGGGTGGTTGGTCCCCCCGCTCCACCCCCGGTCTCATTCTGCTCCTCCCACGTGATGGTCCTTCCCGAGCGAAGCCCCGCGTCACCCTTCCCACCGAGGAGACCGAGGTGCTTTCCCTGAGCTTGCTCATCTGCCGTCCATGTCCCTCTGTCAGCCTCCCTGCCTTGTCCTCCAGGCTCCGGGAAGAGCCAGGGCCCCCCTTCTCAGCTCATCCCCCTTCCAGGGGCACAGATGCGGTCCCTTCCCGCTGTCTGCCTTCTTCCATAAACGCCTAGGGAGAGGACGTTTCCATCTTAAAAATACTTCCCTTCACTCCGTGGCCACGCTCTCTGGCCGAAGTCTTTTACCGGCAAATGTCTTGAACTTGGGGCCTCCGTGTGCAGCCTTCATTTCCTCTTTATCCGCCCACTCCCTTCTCAGCTCACCACGGCCCTGGTCCTGCACTGCTTCAGAGCTTCTGACTGTTTCATGGTGCACGTCTTCCTCGCCTCCTTAGGCTCCGTAACCGCTGATGCTGTTAAACTCCTCCTCCTCCAGTGGTCATCTTCCTTTCTCACCTGCGTACTCTCCTGATCCACCTCCTTGTTTTTGTTTTATCTCCAGTTCTTTTGCCTGCACTCCATTAAGTGCAGGCATTTTCCCAGACGGCCCTGGACCTTCCTTTGTGGTCTCTCCCTATGAACACTTACCCTTTTTTCCTGGCTCCAGCTGTCACCAGCAGAGCCAGCTCTCTGCTCCAATCTGTGTGCCTCTGTCAGCGCCACCACCTTCTGACATGGAACCTTGAGGTCACTGGTCGTCACATAGGGGCACGTGTACCCCAGAGGAACCCAGAGACTTTCCAGGGGGTACACAGGCGGGGGTGAGGGAATCCATTTCCAGATTTTCAGCTTCCATATGCATCCTTTCCTAAAACTGATACACTTCTGACTGTCTGCTCTGAGGGTTCTCCCACCGTCACCCTGCACCAGCCTTAAAGGACAACGGCCTGGTGGGTGGTAAACATTTCACAGGAGCCACTAACGTAAAGCAAAGAGGAGCCCCTTATGTTATCCAGGGGATAGACTCGTGGCAAACCTCTGCCTTACGTCCATCTTAGAGAAGAATTCAGGAGCGAGATGGTTGACAAGAGAGGGAGGTACTAGCACATTTATTTGAATTAAAAAATAAAGTTAGAACTCTTCTGACGGAGCGTAAGTCTAGCCGAGCTGATTGGTTCGCCATTTGGATTACGTGGCAGACATTGTCCACAGGTACTTAAAGTGCATACTCGATATACATTTAAAAAACAGGCATCATTTGCTGTTGTTTAAACGTACGAATGTTAAATAGCAACTCCCAGACATGAGAGGGGGTGTATAGTTTTCAGAATTCCTTCAGGGGCTATTCCAGCAAAAAGTTTGAAGACCACTGCAGCAACTTAACCATCTTTAATTTGTCCTTTTCCGTCATCCCCCACAGCCAATCAATCCTATTGATGTGTTTTCCTAGTATATCCATTTCAGGCTCTGCCTGGTTGTCCAAACCTTCCCATCCCTTTTGTTACGCTGTTCCTCCCCTCTTGCAGCAGCCGGGTCTCCTGAAGTGACTGTCCGTGCTGTCTCCTACCTCTGTGTCTTTGGTACGGAACGCCCCTCCCTTGGAATGCCCTTTTCTCATTTCTTCTCTGTCTGTCCCGACTGCTCTGTTCATCGCTGATCTCTCTCTTCTCTCTGCAGCATGGGCGAGTCCGTGCAGTTAGCATTTATAAAGCGGCGTTGCTTGGTATTCTTTTCCGTCCGTCTAAAAAGCTCCTCCGGAGTTGAAATGCCTTTCTCACGGCTCAACCATATACCCCTTTTTGCCTAATGCATTGCTGACCACATAATGGATGCTCAATAAATATTTTATTGACTGCCTGGAATATAGAGTATGTGTTCATTCAGTCTTTTATTTTTTTTTCTTCCATTCAACAAACATTTTTGAGACCTTTTTTGTACCAGGAACTGTATGAGGCACTGTGGTACAGCAGGAGGAAAAACAGACAACAATCCTTGCCTTCAAAGACTGATAAATAAGTAGACTCTATAGTATGTGAAAGAGTCATAAGTACTGAAAAGAAAATAGAAAAATGAAGCAGGCGAGGAGGAGAGAACGTGCGTGTTGGCAGCAGATAGGGCGGGGTAGGTGTGTGCAGGTTTAGATAGGATGGTCAGAAAAGGTGACATTTTAGTAAAACCTTGAAGTGCTGCAGGGACTTGAGCTTATCTGTGAAAAGGCATTTCAGGCAAGGAAGCTATTAATGTGAAGGCTCTAAGATTGCACCTGCTGGACATTCCAGGAAGAGAGTCCGAGAGTAAGAGAGGGGTCAGAGAGAGGTTGGGGGGGCAGGGAATGGATGGGTTCTGGTCGGTTCTGGTTGGACTTTGGCTTTTGCTGAGAGAGACTGAAGGCCTAGGGGGCAGATGGCCAGGAGGCAACTGTAACCACGCAGGCCAGAGATGGTGCTGACCGGGACCCTGGGAGAAGTTCTCCACACACACATTCACACAAAGCCAGCGGGAGCTGGTTGAGTGGGTCTTACCTGAGAAATTCTGGTTAAAGTGGGTATCAGGGCTTCTGAATCTGATCTTCATTCCATGTGACGATCAGATGACTAAGGGATTTCCTTCCCATCTTCATTTTGAAAGAAGAGTCATAGCATATTTATTTTATGAGGATACTGTTTACAGCTTGCCAAGAGCACTGTCTCTAAAATGCAACGTACCATTTAGTTAAGGCACCAGATAGCTGGAGGAAGAGGGAGTCTGGAGTTAAGGCAGAGCTCAGTTTGAATCTCTGTGACACTGCTGTCACCTCAGGCTGGTTGATGAGTTAACCTTTTTGGTCCTCAGTTTCATCAGTAAAATGAGCATCTCGGTGAGGGTTCATATAGTAAGCCTGGTACATATTAGATGCTCAGTAAATGCGAGCTGCTTCAGCTCTGCTTTAACAGAGAGGCGCCCAGCGATCTCATCCAGTCACACGGCTTTAAACACCATCTGTTTGCTGGTGTCTCCCAAACTTTCATCTCTCGCCCAGGCCTCTCCCCTCAACTTCACACTTGTGTACCACGTGGAGTCAGTGTAAGTCCCAGACTGAACTGTGGGCACGCCTCCCTCCCTAAGCCTACCCGCCCCCTTCAGCTTCCCCATTTCAGCAAACAGCAACTCACCCTTCTGCTCACTCAGGACAGAAGCCCTGCAACCTTCCCATCAACCCTGACCCCCTCCCGAGCCCCTCCCCTGCCCCTCACCCCTGTCAGTCAGCAAACCCTATCCTGCCTTTCAGTTGGTAGAGGGGTGGTTGGAGCAGGTACTCCACACAAGGGGACTGGCACAAGCCAAAGTCTAGAGATGAAAGACAGAAGACCTGTTTGAGCAAAAACTAGCACATCAGTTAGCTGAAGCAGGGAAACGGAGGCGCTACCTGAAAATGCAGTTGAGAAGACAGACCCTGAATCTTAGGCTTGGGAATTGGTGCTCTATTGAGTAGTCCGTTGGAGTCATCGATGGCTGCAGAGCAGAAGCTGAAGGAAGAGCAGTCTGGTGGAGGACTGCTCAGAGTGAGGCTGCAGGCAGAGGTGAGGTCGGAGGTCATGGCAAGTGTTTAAGGGTGAGTGCTTGCAGGCCTTCACTGCCAGCGTAGCACAGGAAATGAAGGGGCGGTGTGATGGTGTGAAGGAGGCCTCAACGGGATTTGGTGATTAGATACAGGGAACCAAGGAGAGGGAGGAGGCGAAGACAGCTTCCAGCCCTTGACTGCAGTTGTGTGACCCGGAGAACGGTAACACCATTAATAACAGAAGCAGCCAAGAGAAGGCCGATTTGGGGGGAAAGTCATGTTTTAGGTACACAGAGTTTGAGACAGTATAAGATGTCAAACTAAAAATGCCCAGCCAGGAAGCAGGAAATGTGGAACTGAAACTCGAGAAGTTGGGGCTAAAGATGTGGATTTGTCTTTGGCATAAAGATATTAAGTGACAGGAGAGTAGGTGGAGTTTCCAAAGAGGCAGTGTAGCAAGACTGCCTGGAGGTCAGAGACAAAGAGAGGTTGGTGCGATCTATTCAGATTATAGTCGCCACCCTCTATGAAGTCAAAGCTGAAAGCAAGCACAGAAAATGAGAGTAAACATTTAGGAACTTTGGTAGCAATTGGATAATGCCACATCATCCGATCCCAGTGACTTTGAATTTTACAAAAGTATTGGTCCACAACAGATGGGGAATTTTCAAAACTGGTCTACACCACTGACCGAGAAGTGCTGGTCAGAGGATAAAAGAGCGAAGAGGTCCATTCCTAGGTATTGAAAATGCGTGTCCACACAAACAGTTATACAGGAATGTTCATAGCAGCCTTATTCTTGATACCCAAAAAATGGAAACAACCCAAAAGTCCATCAACTGACGACTGGATAAACAAATTATGGTCTATCCAAACAAAGGAATATTATCCAGCCATGAAAAATAATGAAGTACTGATACTGCTCCACCATAATGAACCTTGAAAATATTATGCTGAGTGACACAAAAGGCCACATCTAGGATGACTCCATTCATTTGCAATACCCAGAAGAGGCAAATCTGTAGAGACAGAAAGTGTCTTGGTGGTGACCAGGCCTGGAGAGTGACTGCTAACAAGGATGGGATTTCTTTTGGGGGGAATGAAGACGTGCTGGAATTAGAGGATGGGGACGGTTGCACAATCGTGTAAATATACTGAAAACCACTGCATTCTTCACTTTGAATTGATAGTATGTGAATTACATCTCAATGGGGAAAAAAAAAAACCAGGGAAACTGTATATCTCAAAACCAACAAAAAAGAAGCTTTCCCCCCAAAAAAGAAAAGAAAACACAGTGGGGCAGTTGAGGAAAGCAGGGAGGAAGAAAAGGCTGTTGGATTGGAGCGTTTTAACCAGGAAGATTGAACCAAAGCATCATTTCGTGCCAGCGGTTCTCACAGTGAAGCCCGTGAACTCCTAGGGGTCCCTGAGAACCTTGAAGTTATTTTCAGAATAAAACTAAGATGTTATGTGCTTTTGTCACTGTGTTGACATTTGCACGGACGGTGCAAAATCAGCGGCGAGTAGAGCTGCTGGCCCCTTAGCACAAGCCAGGGCAGGGGCACCAGACTGAGCCAGCACACACACACACAGTCAGAAAAGGGCAGGTCCACTTCAGAATGTCCTGGATGAGCATCAGTATTACTATTTTATTAACTTTCAATGCTGAGTACACGTATTTTTAACATTCTGTTTGAAGAAATGACGCACGTGCCTCAAGCATCCTCTGTGTCCAAAGTGGGGGTGTCTGGGGCAAAGCGCCTGCGCGCTGGCTGGAGCTGCACGTCGAATTGCGGCTCCTTTTTTCATGGAACAGAATGACTGACAGGCAAACTGTGGTTACTTAGACTCGGGCATTTGGCAGATAGTTTCTTGAAAATGTACAAGGTGAGCCTGTCACTTCAAGGAAAGCAGTCAGTGCTCAATTTAGAGCTTTCAAGTGAAAAAGAATTTTGGAAAAACCTGTATCCGCTACCTTGAGCTTAACAACTTCCCTGTGTACAAAGACTTCCCTGATGGAAATCAATGGTGACATTAAGGACTGTGATTTTTTTTGTTTATATATTCTAATGATGTGTCAATATTTGGAAGATTTGCCTAACTCAGCGAATCAATATTTTTCATGTGACCAATGCATGATGTTACGAAAACCACACCTGTGGAAGACTCATTCACAGCACACTAGACGAATGAGTTTTAACGTAACGGTGTGAAAAGCTCATTGGTACAGTTTGGATCCCACATACACCTAACCTTTAAGAAACTACTTGCTGAGTTTGGTATATTATCAAATAATATCCAGAGTTATCTGTGAAGGCTATTAAGATTCTCTTTCCAACTGTATAATCTGTGTGAAGCCAGATTTTCTTCCTATAATTTAGCCAAAATAACATATTACAACAGACTAAATGCAGAGGCATATTTGAGAATCCAGCCATCTTCTATTTAGCCAAAGGGCCAGAAATGTGTAAAAATGTAAAACAGTGCCATTCTTTTCATTAAGTGGTTTTCTTTTTATTTAAATGGTTTGTTTTGGAAAATATAGTTGTTTCCTTTCAAAGTTTGTTATTTACATTAACATGTAATAGGTTTATTTTTATTTTAACGAATTCATAATTTTAAAAATCTGATGTTCTTAATTTTATTTTCTTATACAGTAGATACTGATGGACAGTATCCACCTTAACAAAAGGTATTTGAGGTCCTCAGTTTTTAAGGGTGTAAAATGGTGCTGAGACCAAAAAGTTTGAAAACCGCTGCTGAATGCGAAGGATGTTCCGTCAGCTCTCGGGGCGGTGTAGGATGTGGTTTTCTTTCGGTAAGACTGGTGTCAGTACCTGGCTAAGCCAGCACATAGCAGCTCTGCCTAGTTCCATCTTCTCCCTCACACCTGCCAAAACATGCTCTATTTTTTCATCAGGGTCACAGGGACACTGATCAAACAGGCTTGGATCATATTCCCGCAGAGCCCAGAAATAGCAATTCTGGATGAGAGGCCAAGAAACTCACCAGACTTTCATGAAAAGAGCCCATGTCTCCTTCTTCAAACGAAACTTGAGAACCTTTAGGGTTAACGAGTAATCTTACAACTACTGCAGCGCAGAGAAAGTGCCACCAGCAGTCTAGCTTGTGATGGATCCGAGTTTCTGACTCAGGTGGCCCTCAGACCTGAGTAAACGTCCAGCGACAGACTTGTCAGCTTTATGTCTTGACCACCTGAACCCCTGATGGGACCAAGTCCAGTCTGCTTTAAGGTTGCAGCATTGTGGGTGCCCTCCTGTCTGCTCTTGAAATGCTCCTGTTCTAATCGGGGATTCCCGGGTTTAGGGATGCAGGTCAGGTCATCACCCTTCATCTGCCAATAAGTTTCCTAAAGGCCCTCCTTCAAACAATCAAAAAGAAGAAATAATTACAGTACGGCAGCCAAAGAAGCTCTTAAAAACCTCCAGACCAGGTTTATACGCAAACCTCTGTCTGGCGCCACTCAAGGAAAGACAGAAGTCCCAGGCGTCAAGCTCAGGGTTTCAGCCTCAGGACTAGTGAGTACTGCCGCCCTGCGCTGGGGTCTTAGTTACACAGTCCTTCTTAGTCCCAGCTGCACATCGGAATCACTCAGACCTGCTGGCCCGGACTATTGACGGGTGGGCAGGCAGGCGAGCAGGCGGGTAAGGAGCTGCTTTTGTTGCTGTTCTTAGAGATTCTTCAGGTGACAGTAGCCACTATATATTGGCTCCCACAAAGAAGCACTGAGACTCAGAAACAGCTTGGAGGACGACGCCCTCCCCCAAAACAGCGCATCCCTCAAGGGGTGACTGGGCAGCCAGGCTCCAAAGCCTGCTGAGCTGAGCGCCAGCCGGCAGCAAGGTCTGGTGTTTACACACTCACAGTCAGCTCTGGGTTGTCACAGCAACTCGCCCAGCACAGTTCCTTCTTCCCCTTCGCGGCTGCATTCCAGGCTCTGCTGTTCTCTGTTATGATCTTAATGTTCTAAGTAACCTGACCTGCCGCATTCTTTTTCTTCTGCCAGTTGCTCCATCTCCGTATCATGCTTCCTGGTGTGCAATTACACTTCACCTGCATGGGACTCAACCCTTCCCCCAAATACACCTGAAAGCAGGAGATAGCCAAAAGGGCCTTGAGTGGCCAGAATGGCTGTTACCAGTCCTGGGCACTCAGTCTACACAGAAGGCACCAAGACTCTTGCTTTTGTGAGAAATGGACGCAAGAACTCAGAGTGCAGGACAGTGTGGGCCCTACTACGGTTCCACACACCCCAGCAGGTCATCAGGCCATAGTGACTTCGGAATATTATGACCCAGATCACCAAGAAGATGTTCACTTACATTCAATTCAAGGAGGCAGAGTAATGTGTGTTGTGTTTTTTAATTTAGAGCATCCCAAATGATTAAGGGTTTTAGTGATTCCAATTGGTTAAAGTTTTGTTTTTCGTTTTTGTTGGGTTGTTTGTTTGTTTTTGAAGTATAGGCAGTTTACAATGTTGTGTCAGTTTCTGGTGTACAGCACAATGCTTCGTGTCTCCCCTAGCTGCTGTGCAAACGTGTATGCCTTCAGCAACCCGTTTGTAGCCTGGAATAATTTATATTTATCCTCTTAATAATCTGACAACACCCTGCTAGTGATGAAATTATAATAGATCATAAAGGTGCAAAATGGTGTTTCTGGGCATAGTTGGGCACCCTCAGTGCCTCATATCATTTAAGAAAAGTGCAAGAGAAAACTCCTAGCAGTATTTAATAAGCCAGAAATGAAACCTAGTCTTAGGGACCTCTTTGTACTGTTTCAATATAAAATTAGTATCTTCAGTTTTAGAGACTTGATAATTGGGGATACTGTTATTGTCTTAAAACATCCATATGATGTGTGTTTTTCCTCTCTGGGCTGAGTTCGTGCCAGGTGAACTTCCAAAACAAACCTGGGAAGGCAGCAGGCTCGAGTAACCCCCTTCTGACCTCTCTCCCCTCCAGGCTACCCCTTGGCTTTGTTTTATCGGCGTTACCTTTTCTACAAGGACAGCTACCTCATCCACCTCTTCCACACCTTTACAGGCCTCTCAATTGCTTATTACAACTTCGGTGAGTGAACTGAGTTAGCGGTGGTGCTGCGACTACAGGGAACCTGAGAAGGAACAGACCCGAACAAACTTTCCTGTGGAGAATTTGGTGGAGAGGGAAGCTGTCCTGCTCTGCCTGCAGAGAGAGGGTTTGCATGGGCAGGAGCGCAGCTTAACTTCTCCCTTCATGTCCATCCCTCTCCCAGATAAAAACCTTTGGAGAATGGTTACCCCTGCCAGACCCCAGCAACAGAGAAGCTTCCCCTCTGCTGTGGCTGTAATTGGCCGGCAGACCCAAGCAGTCCCCTCAGGGGCAGCCCTTAGCTCCAACATTCAGAAATACAGGAACTCCCTGGCAGTCCCTTATTTTGATACAGTTAATTTCCTTCGCTTTCTCCAAAACATGAGGCTATTTAAGGGAAAAAAAATCCCAATACCAAAGTTCTTCTTTATATATTCTCTTTGTATTTAGAAATCTCAGGAAGGGTGGGAATGCAAAAAAAAAAAAAAAAAAAAAAAAAAGGCTAAAATGGGCTGTCTTCCCTGCATCCAGGAAGCCAGCTCTACCACTCCCTGCTATGTGTCGTGCTCCAGTTCCTCATCCTCCGGCTGATGGGCCGCACGGTCACCGCCGTCTTCACTACCTTTTGCTTCCAGATGGTAAACGACGTTCCCTGGGCAGCTCAGACCACAGCCAACAGCAGCTGGGGACAGGGGAGGTCGGGGACTGTGGTGCAGAAGAAGCAGTGAGCCAGGAGATCCAATTTCCAATCCTTTCTCCCAACGACACTTAGCAGTGTGGCTTTGGGTCCCTTTCCAGAGGCCCAGGGTGTCGCATCTGCAGTCCGCAGTGGAGACACTTCAGCCACCTCAAGGATGGGGCACAGCCAGTCCTTCACAGAGGACTGTGCCATTAAGGTTCTCTGAGTCTGACCAGACTAGTCCAGCCGTCCATGAGTGGAGTCACTTAAAGGCAAGGCAGAAAATCTGCTTAGGATGAGCTACAGGATGTAAGCATCTAAATTCCCAGTTGAGCCTTCATTTTGCTGAGGAACCTTGAGCAAGTCTCTTCCCCTTTATAGGCTCAGTTTCTAGACCAGGAGAAGGGAAAAGTGAAGGAATACAGTGGATTTCAGAGCAGGGGGAAAATAAAGAAATGGTCACGATGGTAGAATGAACACTTGCCCCTCTTCTAGGCCTACCTTCTTGCCGGATATTACTACACAGCCACCGGCACCTACGACATCAAGTGGACGATGCCACATTGTGTTCTGACCTTGAAGCTGATCGGTGAGTGGTGGGCCACTGCCTTCCCCTTTGACACCAGGCTCCTTCCATCAGACCAGAAGCCTATGCTGGGCCCTGCCCCAGGCACTCCTGGCCATGCTCAGCCCACAGGTCCCATCCTGTGTCCTCTCCCGCGACTCCACCCGCACCTTCTCTCTCTGCTCAGGTCTGGCCATCGACTACTTTGATGGAGGGAAAGATCAGGTGAGTGCCCCTCCCTCCCTCTGCAGAGAGGTGAGGGAGTTTCACCAGGGAGCAGGAGAAAGGCTGTCACCAAAGCCTGGACCCAGGGCCAGGGGCAGGGCCCTCCCCCAGTGCCCGGCCTGTGACATCTCTGCTTAGGACAGCATGGAGCCAGGACCAACCAGTCTCATTCACTGGGTCCAGCTCTTGCTCAGAGTCCAGAGGTCGGTGCCAGTGAAGCGCGGGGAAAGCAGCGGCAGCCGCTGCTGAGCTACCGCGGCACCTGCTCACCTCCACGCGCACCGCCTGCTTCTGCCCATAGTATCATCCCCTCAAAGAGGCAACTATTTGAAGAACTCGGCTCAGCGGGGCACAAAGATGGGGGACCCCAAGACTGGCTCTTGAGGGGAGATTCAAGACTATCGTGCACCCTTCTTCTCTTCTCGGCATAGAATTCCTTGTCCTCTGAGCAACAGAAATATGCAATACGGGGTGTCCCTTCCTTGCTGGAAGTTGCTGGTTTCTCCTACTTCTATGGGGCCTTCTTGGTGGGGCCCCAGTTCTCGATGAACCACTACATGAAGCTGGTGCAGGGACAGCTGACTGACACACCAGGGAGGATACCAAACAGGTAACTGCCCCCTTCCATCCAGACCTCTGTGTAGGCGTCTCACCCGATACAAAGCCACTTCTAAAGTGACTTCTGAAGGCCAGCCCAGCATTCTCCAGCCTGGGCGGCCTACGGGCCTGTGACGGGCACTCAGTACCTGCTCCCTGCAGGCAGCAGGCCCCCTGCAGCTTGGGTCCCCTCCAGCCATCCTTTCCAACCCCCTGGTACAAACATAAAAATTCACTTTTATGCCATAGGATTTTGCCTGACCCAGTCAATTCCTGGCCTTTAAAAATCCACTTTCCCAGTTTAAAAAATATTAAGTATATCAAAATCTCTATAAATATATATTACATTAGAAAATTAGTAAGTTACCAGGAAAATCCCTTTGCTGAGAACTTGTCCAGCCTGTGTTTGAGCATCGGTTCAACCAGGAGAGGAAGCAGCAGATCCAAAACTGGTCCTTCTCATTTCTGCATTGGGTTTTCAGTCCCGATGGAGACCAAGCACACTGTTGGGAGCACGAGGCCCACAGGCCTGAGGGGCAAGCACCACAGACTCCCCCGTTTGGCTCCCCACCAGCCCGGGAACTCATAGGGTTTGCACCTTCCGTTCCTCACCCCAACCCTGAGCCTGAGTGCAGGCCTGGGGCAGCGGGTGGAGGGCCACCCTCTGCCACGCCCCTCCGTCATGCCAGGCGGAGCGCATCGTGACCCCGCTTGTTCCTTTCCAGCACCATACCTGCTCTCAAGCGCCTGGGTCTGGGCCTTGTCTACCTAGTGGGCTACACCCTGCTCAGCCCCCACATCACAGAAGACTATTTCCTCACTGACGACTATGAAGTGAGTGGTCCCCGAATAGCAGCAGTGTGACTGCGCCAGAGAAAGTGGACAGGCCAGGGCCCCCGTAGATAGCCGCGAAGTGGGTAACACCACCTACAAATGCATGTTGATTTTGCTCTAGATCTGAGAGTTGGTGTCAGTGCCAGCCGGGCCAGGACACGTTCATCAGCCAGGACTGAACGACCTTCGCGGGCACAGGGCTGTGCCAGGTGCCCTTCAGCACCCCGACCTGCCCCCAGCCACTCCGAGCTCGCTTCTTACAGCCAGGCGACTCCACGGAGCACGGCGGCTCGAGTCCTCTCCAGCCCAGACAGATGGAGCTCTAGGAGCTCAGGACCTGGGGAGGGGGAATGCTGGCTTGGGCTCCGTCCCAGCTCTGGGGAAGTCGGTCTTCAGCTGACGTTGAACATGGATATTGAAGTCCCCCAGCACTAGTGTCCCAGGTGCCCAGTGCTTTAGGAGAGGAGTTGAGGACAGCACTGTTTCTGGGATTCTTTGAGGGGGCTCCCTGCTCGCTCCCCATGGCCTGTTACCAACACCAAGCAGCTGAGTGGACTGTCAGGTGGACATGAAATAGTCACCGCGTGCGTGAGGAGGGACACGCGGGAACCATCCTGGCCCAGTGGTGTCCCTAATGTACGCTGCTCCCTTTTTTCTAGAACCATGACTTCTGGTTCCGCTGCATGTACATGCTGATCTGGGGCAAGTTTGTGCTGTACAAATATGTCACCTGTTGGCTGGTCACGGTAAGGAGAAAAGATGAACCAGGGTCCCATATGGACAAGCTGCGGGGCACAGTGGGGGCGAGCTGTGGGGATGCTCACAGAGCCATCGCCCCCTCAGGAAGGAGTGTGCATCCTCACGGGGCTGGGCTTCAATGACTTTGACGAGAACAGAAAGGCCAAGTGGGACGCCTGCGCCAACATGAAGGTGTGGCTCTTTGAAACAAACCCCCGCTTCACTGGCACCATCGCCTCTTTCAACATCAACACGAACGCCTGGGTGGCCCGGTAAGCACGGGGGTGGGGGAGCAGAGAGGCAGCAGTCACTTCTGTGTCTTCACCCACTTTGGTGAAGACTTTGGGTGGGACTTCCGGTCACTCTCACACCCATACCCGCTTAACTTTTGTCCCCAACCCCAAAACCCCACAAAACCCATTCCTGTCATATTTGAAAAACAAAAGCAAGACATAAATGGCCTCGAGTCCTGGGTTTTCACCCCAGTTCTGCTGCCTGTCTTCCACCCTCCAGGGCCCCATTCACGAACATTCCTAGTCCCACCCCCAGAGCAGACGCGGTGAGGGCAGAGGGCCAGCCTCAGCGCCAGGCACTCAGGTGGTCCCTGGCTGAGCCGTAGGTCTGTTTTGTCTAAACCAGGACTGGTTCACTTCACTGCCTCTCATTCTGAAGTTGATCGGAGGGCACTGCCTCCCCTCTCCCAGGGCGAGCAGGTGCTACCTCTGCACCCCCCAGGGCACCGGGACGGACAGGTCTGAGGTCCTTCCCCACCCTTCTCTCTAGTTACATCTTTAAACGACTCAAGTTCCTGGGAAGTAAAGAACTGTCCCAGGGTCTCTCGTTGCTGTTCCTGGCCCTCTGGCATGGCCTCCACTCAGGGTACCTGGTCTGCTTCCAGATGGAATTCCTCATTGTTATCGTGGAAAGACAGGTAAGCCGGAAGGGTGGCGGGTGAAAGGGGCCTGAGAAGAGGTGACACTGAGGCCGCTGCCCTTCCTCCACAGGCTGCCAGCCTGATTCGAGACAGCCCGGCCCTGAGCAGGCTGGCTTCCGTCACTGTCCTGCAGCCCTTCTTCTACCTGGTGCAGCAGACCATCCACTGGCTCTTCATGGGGTACTCGATGACTGCCTTCTCCCTATTCACGTGGGACAAGTGGCTCAAGGTGAGTGACGGCGTGCCAGCCAGGATGGGAGGGAACCACTGAAAGCTCGGGCAGTAAGGGCTGTTCCAGGCCCTCTGTCTACCTCAGTGGCCTGTGTCTCTCCACAGGTGTATAAATCCATCTATTTCCTTGGCCACGTTCTCTTCTTGAGTCTACTATTCATACTGCCTTATGTTCGCAAAGTAATGGTGCCGAGGAAAGAGAAGTTAAAGAAGACGGAGTAATCTATTTCCCTGGTAAGCAAACATCCCTACAGCTAAGCTGCAACTACAGACTGGGGGGGATTGGTGGGGGGTGGGGTTAGTATTGGAAATGTGGGGTGAACCGCAAGGTGGCCTGGCTTCTAGGAAACCCAGTAAGGGGCACTGACTGCTCTAACTTGGACAAGCCAGGAGAAAACTGGAGGGACCACAGACCAGCAACCAGGAGCAGCACCTCTGACCAGCCTTCCCGCATCCCCTCTTGCAGGTGGCCTAGAGCAGGACTGGTGCGGAAACGCCTCCCTTGTCACAGCACTCCTTGACCCCAGAGCACAGAGGACACAGAAGCCAGGGAGTGGGGAGATGTGGCTCCCCCAGCCGTGCCTCTGCTGCCAGCCACGTCTCCATTTGGGGCCAAAGGGGAAACTCTCGTGGGAGGAGTAGAGGGGCCCACGTCTCCCCTCTGGGCTCCCCCATGCACGTTGCCTTATCTCTCCCCCTCCAGCCAGGAACCTGTTGTGTTTTCTTCTGCCAATTTACTATGATTGTATATGTGCCGCTACCTCCACCCCCCATGGGGGGAGGGGAGGGGCAAGGCCCCGCCTGCTCCACTTTTCTACCTTGGACTGTACCAGATAAAATCACTTAAGTTTGTTCAGTTTTTCACTGCTAGCACTTCTGCGCCTTTCTTTCAGACACAGCCCTCTACGCTTGCCGCGGCTGAAATAATCAGGGCTCTCCTTTACAGCACAAGCAAAGTTGGGCCAGGTGCAAACTGCCAACAGTGTAACCTCACATGTCTCTCTGAGGTGAGCGGAACGACCAGGTCACATACTGCTATGCAGGAACCCCCAAAGGACAACAGGGTTGCAAGAACAGCATTTATAGGAAAAACAGCAGGTGTACAGCCCCAACTCCCGCACACCCCGGCCTCGGTGCAGGAAGGCGCCCTCCCGGCAGTCCGCTGAGAACAGGGTTAGGGAAGCAATGTCCACAGTCTCTGTTTCAGGACAAGGTCCGACTGTCAGATGACCCCCCACACTTCTTCAAAGGCTGTGGTGAGTTTTGCACAGGTGAGGGCAGCAGAAAGCGGGTAGTTGCTGATGGACACCATCTTCTCCGTGTACTCCACATCCACCTGAGGGGAGAGCAGTCTGTCAGCTGGCTGTCACTGTCATGGGCTCAGCCCTTCTTTAGGGCAGGAAAACTGCCAGTTCATGGTGCTGTTTAATACCAGTTTTGACCACGACAAACAGGCCAGCATTCCTCAAAGATGCGCCCTGTGGCAGGAGATGGAACCCCCATGTGTCCGCAGCTTTGTTCCTATCCTGTTTCCCAACTTACAAGGACAAGGATCGTCAAAATGCTAAGTGCTCTAGGAATCCTGTACTAGGCTTCAGCTCCGTGAAGAACCTAGAGCTGGGCCCAGACCTTACCTTGCCATGGGCAAAGGCCCCCACCACAAAGACGACAGGGTCGCTGCTGGGCACCAGCTCGCGGACATCACTGACCACCGGGGTGGAAAAAGAAGTGCCAATTTTCATACATCCAACTGGGAAGTGATCTGACACTGGATTCTTAATCACCTAGAGAAAAAAAGAAAAATCAGCCCCAGAAGCAGTCTTAGAACCCTCCCTCCAACCAACAGGTGGAACAGCTCACCTTCAAGAGCTTCTGGGGGCCGTCAGCTGCTCGAACGCTGAGTTTGTGTAAAAGCTGAACTAGGACGGAAAAAAGAGTTCAGAGCGGGGTGGTGACCCCACTTCTGCCCAGTCATTTAGCCAGAAAAGCCCTCTGGTAAGGTCGGCTCCTCGTGTCCTGTGTCCACACTACTCCTAAAAATGTTATGAATGAGCAGCTGTCAAGCATGTGGGCTCCCCTCCCTTCTCCTCAGCCAGGAGCCCCCATGCAGGCTGTACCCAGGCGCGTGGGAAGAAAGTGCAGACCCCCGCGCTGGGATCAGTCACATGGGCCCCTCTTAAAAATTCCACATTTCTCCCTTGTCCTCTTCCTCCCTGCTCTACTACTCCCAAGTCTAAGTCCCAAGGCTTCTCACCCATGAGACCACAAAAGCGGTCAAAGGTCCTGGGAATTCGTGTCTGGGGGTTCACTTCAATCAGCACATTCTTCTGCGTGTGGACATAGACCTGCAGCAAGCCAGCCCGGTTCAGGGGACTGTCCATCAGCATCAGTAAACTCTGAGGGAGGCAGAAATCCAGGTATGGTTACAACTGAAGAGAAGTCACACACAGCTGCCTCACCACCCACCCAGAGGCACAGGGGCCTGAGCTCTGTCCCCGGACTTACCTGGTGAGCTATGTCTGGTCTCACTTCCCCAGGGTCCCGCCCGTTCTTCAACAGCATGGACTTGTGCTTGTCACAGTTGAGCAGCTCATATGTCTTCCCCACCTGGAGACCAGGGAACAAGATCGGGAGCAGCATAAGCTGCTTTTGCCTGGAACAGTGTTTCTCACTGTGGTCCCCATACTGGCAGCATCTGGAAACCTGTCAGTCAGTCACATTCTCAGGCCCACTCCAGACTAGCTAGATCAGACTCTCGGGGTGAAGCCCTGCAAATCTCCAGGGAATTACTGTGTGGCCACGTCCTCCCCCCAACAACCCCACCACCAATAACTGATCTTGGAGGGAAAAGGGAGGAAGGGTGCAGCCTGTGATTCCACACAATCTAAACTGAATTTAATTTTAAAACCTGTAGGTATTAGGCAAAGCCAGTGAGGGATTCTGGAACCAGGTAGAAATAAGGTTAGTGAACAAGGCTGAATGCTTGTTTATCACAAGAGCATTATGTATACACTCAGCAAAATGTACACAGTCACTATCCTCAGTTTGCTTATAACAAACACAAAGTGAAGAGCTGCAAATCTGAACAGGAAGAAGTGTGAAAATTCTAATGATACGACTACATACATCTAACGATGTACTTTAATCAAAGGATACTCTCAGAAATAAAAAAGAAGGGTTATTCCAGTTTTAAGGCATGTGAGCAACAGCTAAAAAAAATAAATTGCAAATTGAAGCCCTAGGGAGCATTCAGGTGGTCAGCAAAAAGTTTAAAAAACATACCATTAACAGGGGAAGGAAATAGCTCAGTGGTAGAGTGTCACAAGGTCCTACATTCAATCCCCAGTACCTCCATTTAAAAATAAACTCACATTAAAAAAAAAAAAACATTAAGTACAAATACAGGTTTTGAAAGGCTGAGTTTTTATATATCAATACAACATCTCTATGTCTGGCATCATCTTGAACTATGACTCCAAAAATGTTTCAGGAAGAGGCATACAGATTTTGAAATTAACTGAGTAACTAAAATAACAAGAATGTCACAGAGAGTAAGAAAAAAGTACCAAGAACTAAGTCCACAGGACACTCTTAGTTACAGAAGAAAAAGAACCTCTTGAATAGAAGAATCTAGTTTCTACCCATTAGTAAGTTATAACCAGGGTTTTGTTCTTTTAATGGGATAAAATAGAAAACATCAGAGTCCTTCAAATGCAGCCATACTAAGTAAGTAAAAGCTTATGAAACTTGGTTTCATATAGTTAAGTATGTGTACTGGCTCACAATGTAATTTTTTTATAGTGGGCTGTGGTTAATAAGCTTGAAAACACTAATTAGAATAGTCAGAATGAATACCACATGTATTCTGTAATAGGTACCGGAGACATAAGAATTTTTAAAATCTTATTCTCTGTCCTCATTATAGCCTTCTAGTGGAAGAGACAAATTAAACAACCACATGAATATTTAATTCAAAGTGTGATAAACATGAAGGAGAACTAAATGGTCCGTTAAAGGATTATAATAAGAGGACTTGATTTATACCAGAAAGGGAGTCATTTCTATAAAGGAGTAACCTAATAACTGAAGAATGAGCAGCATAATAGACTCTATAATTGTTAAATGAATACACATTAAGTAGGAATTAATGAAACAAAGAGCTGAGTAAAGGGCTCCTCCAGTTAGAGAACATTATGTGCAATGGACTTAAGATACGAGAACTTAGTGCTTGCAAAGAGCTTAAAGAAGGCCAGTGAGGCGAGCATAAAGAGTAAATGGAGAGAGCAGGCCCAGATGAGGCTGGGAGAAGCAAGAGGTACCAGCACAAGGAAAGCAAAAGGTAACAGTACATAAGATTTCAACCAGCTATGAATTCCATCATCCTTGAAGTGGAATTACCATTAATGACAACCTGGCCTAATTTATTCCAGAGCATGCTCCAGGAACTTTAACTTGGCCATGACCTTTTCAACTTTTTAATAAGTAACCTGAATCAATAATAGTAACTACTGACTCCAAGTGACAGATGTTATTCTAAACCCTTTACATATATTAAATCCATTAATCCTCCCAACAACCCAGTAAAATAGGTACTACTATCTCGACAGAACACATGCGGAAACAAAGTGGTTAAGTGACACACGGAATTAACAGGCTGGAAAGACAGCAGGCAATTAACTGCGAGATGAATATAAGAACCTATAGTTAGGTTAGAAATACCAATTACACAAGAAAATGAAAAGAAACCTGATTGGCTGGTCATTTAAAAAAAAAAAAGGTTTTCTAAACTGCAAACTTAACAAAGTGCCACAGTGATTGAGAAAGGAAAGATGGAAAAGAATCACACCTAGATTACTATGGAAATGTACTACTTTCAAAGCACTTTGATTACAATCCCCCTGTAAAGTATTAACCCCTGCTTTACCAACTGAGCACAAACTTGTTTTCTCAAGATCACACATTCCAAGTATAAGAACCAAGATTAAAATCCAGGTCTGCTTCTAAACCAGTGCTATTTCTTCTGGCCCTACTCATTGAAGCTTAGCTCTAAATGGTAAGAGAAACAATGTTAGAAAGAATAAGAACACCGCACAAAGTTTTAAGGCTGGGAGTTGCTGGATTTATTCCGGGAAAGAGCCAAATGATAGGTAAAAATAAAGACGTAACGATGATCTGATCCAAGCAGTGTTTCGGAATGTACAGTAATATAAAGGAAGGTGACAGACACCCTTTAATGAATTAAAACACTAAGTCCTTACAAATAAAAGGGTGAGCAGACTCAACTACAGGAACTCCTTTTCTCCTTTGCCCAGTAAACTCGTCCTGGTATGAAGGGGGATGAAGCGACTAACGAAACCCTCTTCCCCTAGACGACTTTATATCACAGAATCCCGGTAAATCAACTGGAATCAAGGAGGTGACGGCTGCAATGGGATTCAAAGGCAAAGAAAACGAGTACTGCCAACCCAGGATGTTAAACCAAAAGACAGTCAACTAGACCCCTTTCTCCAAATGCACGTTACACCTCTCTTTGCTTTCTCCCTCTACTTTGAGCCCATCACCCGCATCCCACCAGGTCCCATCCTATTGATACACTAGTTCTCCACCTCCTTGTCCCAAACTACCTTGACTGTCTCCAGACTGGCTCCTTCCAATACCACAATGAGCCTACGGCCTCCGCTCTTGCTTCCCGCCCCGAGTCGGGGCCGCTTGGGCACCACAGCATCCCAGCCCTCATCCTGCTCCTCCGCGCGCCGCTCACGAGGTTGGAATCCACCACTGGGCGCAGCCATCTTGCAACCGGACCGGAAATTGTGCAAACATCCTGAAATTAGGACCGCCCGCTCGCCCCAATCGCAAACTTCCTTCCGTCCGCCATTTTGAAAGTGGGCGCTCGGAAATGGCGACGGCTCGCTGTCTTGCGCTCCCGAAGCCTCTCCGGGAGGGCAGGGTTCCAGAAAGGGGCGGGAACTTCCGGATGCGCGGTTCCTGTGCGCCAAGCTCGGGTCCGCCGTGGGCGGGGGGGAGGGTTTAGAAGGGAGGGCACTTCCGGTGCCCTTTCTCCCGCGAGCACCTGGGGCCCGGACCCTCGTGTGCGAGCCCTAAGCTGGAGCGCCGCAGAGGCGGGCTGGCACCCCTTTGTGACCGCTGGTGCCGCCGGCCTCAGGATCGGACATGGCCCAGAACCTGAAGGACTTAGCGGGAAGGCTGCCCTCCGGGCCCCGGGGCATGGGCACAGCGCTGAAGCTGCTGCTGGGGGCCGGCGCCGTGGCCTACGGCGTCCGCGAGTCCGTGTTCACCGGTGAGCAACCTCCGCCCGCTCTCCGGACCCCGCCCGACCCTCCCCAGACTCCTTCCTGGCCCCGCCGGGTCCCCGCGCTCACCCAGCCGCTCACCCCGCCCCCCCAGAAGCTAGCACGTACTCTTGAGTTCGGCCTGGCCTGACCCCGACCCCTCTCCCCGCAGTGGAAGGCGGGCACAGAGCCATTTTCTTTAATCGGATCGGAGGCGTGCAGCAGGACACCATTCTGGCCGAGGGCCTTCACTTCAGGTAATGGCAGGCAGAGCGGATTGAACCTGACCCTTCACCCTTGAACGCCGACCCACTAGTGGCCATAGTAGGACTTTTAATGGGATTCAGCCCTGCTCATTCCCCTCCTCACCCCATCTCCCAGAACAGTGGGTGTTGCCCAGAACTCCAGCAGCATATGCTGTTGTTGTCCAGAGAGAGAAAAGAATTTCTCCTTGACCGTGGTCATTAAGAGGAGAAGCAGGCCAAGAAACACGTGGTGAAGCAAGACCGGCTGAAACTAGTGAAACCGCAGTGTCCTAATCCCTGTCCCTGTTCCTTCTCCTCCAGGATCCCCTGGTTCCAATACCCCATCATCTATGACATTCGGGCCAGACCCCGAAAAATTTCCTCCCCCACAGGCTCCAAAGGTAGGTCTGGGCACTGAGGCGTCACTGGCAGTAAACAAGGGGGCCTGGCCAGAGACTAGGGGAGATGGTGGTGTCAGATCCCTTGGGCTTTGGTTTCCATGTCTGCAAATGAGCTATAATAAAAGCACCAGCTTCTGGGGTTAAACCAGCACATTCTGGACGCACTGTGTGTTTCGCATGTTTAGTTGTCCCTCCCCTAATGTAAACTCAGTGAGAGCATTGTTTGTCCTTTGTCTTACTCACTGCCTAGGTCAAAGCCTAGTTTTAAAGCCTTTTTTTCCCTTGTAGTTGCTTCGCTTATTAATTACATTAACTAGTACGCCCTGTCCTGGGGAAACCTGGCTCCACTCTTCACTAGTGCACCTGTTCCTTCCTAGACCACACCTAGAAGCTGTGCCTTTGAGATTCCCCAGACCCTTCCTCAAACACACGCATACACCCAGGCATGTACACAGTAAGGCAGGTAGCTCACCTGTAGTGTGCTTTTTTGTACTACTTTTAGCACTGTTTTTGACATTTTTGAAACCCTAGCCCCTGAGAGTAAAGAATTTACAAAACACAGTCTTTGTCCTGAAGTACAGGAGACACGATTATGATACAACGTAACAGAGCCTAGATCGGGGTTGCACACAGTGCAGTGGCAAAAAGAGGTCAGCTTTATTGGTGAAGGGGCTGTGGGTAGAGAAGACTTGACAGTGGACGAGTTTGCATCGGGTCGGTGCCGAGGCACATCTTGTCAACCTGATTATCATCCTCCTCCACAAGGAGTATCAGACCACACAGCATTGCACTAGGTATAGAGAAAAGCACGAGGAGAAAATGCTGGGGGGCCCCCATGGCCTTGACCAGCCCCTGCTGACCTCACTCTTAGACCTGCAGATGGTGAACATCTCGCTGCGGGTACTGTCCCGACCCAACGCCATGGAGCTCCCCAGCATGTACCAGCGCCTGGGGCTGGATTACGAGGAGCGCGTGTTGCCGTCCATTGTCAACGAGGTGCTCAAGAGTGTGGTGGCCAAGTTCAACGCCTCCCAGCTGATCACCCAGCGGGCCCAGGTCTGACTGCAGCTTCCAGCTCTCCCAGTATATTAGGAAAGGGTTGTGGCCCTAGGTCTGTTTCCACCCGAAAGCTGTGTTTGTGGGAAACAAGGAACCAAGACTGGAACTCAATAGCAGTTCGTGTTAGGCAGCTTGGGAGAAAACACACAAGTGTAGACGTGTGTATTGTGTTGCAGAGAGTAGGGATTAGGAGTCAGTGGGACCAAGTCCTTTCCAGCTCAGCTGTTCTAGTGAGGAAGTGAGAGAGGGGTGGTGTATTCCCTGCCATTCTTGGGAGATCTGGGATTCAGATGGTCACGGCAGCGCACCTTCCTTTCAGTTCTCCAGTCCCCTCAATGCCCCTCTCCCCTCCCCTCCTCACCCCGCCCCTCAGGTATCCTTGTTGATCCGACGGGAGCTGACAGAGAGGGCCAAGGACTTCAGCCTCATACTGGATGATGTAGCCATCACAGAGCTGAGCTTTAGCCGAGAGTACACGGCTGCTGTAGAAGCCAAACAAGTGGGTGAGTCACAAGAGGAGTAGGGGAGGGTTTCCGAGGACGCAGGAGGAGGGATGGCGTTCCTGACACCTCGCATCTGTGACCCTGATTCTCTCCCACCACAGCCCAGCAGGAGGCCCAGCGGGCCCAGTTCTTGGTGGAAAAAGCAAAGCAGGAACAGCGGCAGAAGATCGTCCAGGCAGAGGGTGAGGCCGAGGCCGCCAGGATGATATCCTTCTGCTGGAGAGCTCCCCGCCCAGCCCCTGGAACACTGCTCCCCGTCTTCCCTCAAGGGCTGGCTGATGAGACTAAGGCGAATGCGACTCGTGCTCTCCGATACCCAGGGGTGGGGGTTCCCAGTAGGATCTGAAGTCTTAGTGGGGGCACTAGAGGCCTGGCTCCTCACTGTAAGGCAGATCAACAGCACTGCTGGCCTTGCCTCTTTATCTGCTGCTGCCTCCAGTTCCTGGCAGCTGCCTGCAGGGAGGCCTACAGGGGGCACCAAAGTAGGGCTGGGCACAAGCCACCTGAGCGCAACCTTGGATCTGACCGCCCAGAGGAGGGCTGAGTGAGGCGGGCAGTGAAGTGAGGATGGGGCTCAGATTGAGACCTGGCCTTGTGTGAACCCTTAACCCCACCCTGCTCACCTCGGAGAAGCTCTGAGCAAGAACCCTGGCTACATCAAGCTGCGGAAGATCCGGGCAGCCCAGAACATCTCCAAGACGGTGAGTGTGAGTCCGGCCCCTCCCTCCAAGCCACCTTGGGAGTGAAGGTGTTTCTGTACATTGAAGTGAGAAGACTAGAGTCTTGCTTGTTCAGATTTCTACTCAAACTGGCTTCTCTGACACTCTTCCTCCCATCAAAACTGAATTCCCCAGAGTCCCCCAGGCTCCCCTGACCTTTTGTTCATCCTTCTCCCGGTACCAATACGTCACAGCTGCTCTGGATCCTTGTGTGAGAGCAGAAACCATGGCTTTCTCATCTCACTACCCATGTTCCTCACCCACACATGTTCCATCAGTGATTGGAACTGCAAGTGTAGGAATGGAGGTTTTCTTTGCTTGATACAAACATGTCTCATTTCTGGCCCTATAGATCGCCACATCACAGAACCGTATCTATCTCACTGCTGACAACCTTGTGCTGAACCTGCAGGATGAGAGTTTCACCCGGTGAGAGACACGGCCTTCAAGTGGGATGTCACAGAGACCCAGGGCAGGGGCTGGTCACCTGGGCTCTAGAGCTTCTACCAGCTTACTCGTGTGACCCTTGAAAGACACCATTTCTCTGAACCAAAGTTGGAAAAGTGGGTGGTTGACAATTCCTAACTTGAATCTCACAGGATTGATTTTACGAGATCATATAGGGTTATTCATGTAGAAAGCATTTTAACTGTAAAGTTTTGTTTCACTGAAAAGTGGTAAAAGATAACATTTAGCATTGTTTCTTGGGGACTGCTCTGGGGCATGGGAGGATGCTAGCAGAGAAGAGGTGGGAAGTGGCAGTGGCCAAGGGAGCAAGTCTCTTCTTCCCAGAGCCCGGGGTTCCTCGCTTCCAACGTGCTTGTCTTTTTCTCTTGGGAGCGAAGGAGGATTTAGAGTTGGGTGGCGCCTGAAACTGTCAAGTCACACATACCTTTCTTTTCTCTCTCTGTCTTCCTTGTTCATCTGGTGACCTGGCATCCACAGAGGAAGGTAAGCTTTTGATGCATCCTTGTTTCTGTGGGGTCTTGCAGCCCATCTCCCAGTACCTGCCTCCTCCCCCATCACCTCACCTTTCTCACCTCCCCCCACACACACCCTGGGTCAGGGAGGAGGAAGTGGCCTGAGGCTCTCTGCTTCTCACAAAGGTCCTTTAATGTCACCATCTGTCTGTTTCCACAGTGACAGCCTCATCAAGGGTAAGAAATGAGCCTGGTGACGAGGAACTCCGCCCCCAGGGAAGAAGTGGATCTGTTCCTCCCCTGGTTTTTGAGGAGCCAGCTTGGGGTCCAGCACACCCCCGCCCTGCCCCCAGTATCATGTGATGGTCCCTTCCACATCTGTCCTCCCAGCCCTTCTTGGATGAACAAAGACTGACCGTTTGCAGGGGAATGACTTTCCGCCCTGTGTCAGGACAGTGTGTGGTTTCTCAGTGATTTCCTGGGGTTGGTTCCTCCCTCTCTGTCGGGAGGCAATAACCACCACCCTGGGAATTCCCAATAAATTTTTATTACTTAAGCAAAATCAAGGCATCCAGTGTCTGGGCTGGGCTAGGGTGGCACGCATGCGCACGTTCAGACAGCGCACTCCTGGGTCCTTCTTTGTCTCTGCCGGCAGGGGGCGCAAGGACCCCGGCCTGGGCAGGTAGGGGAGAGCGCCCAGCCGCTGCCTTAACCCTATTAATCCAGCAGAGGCGGATCCAAACCAGAACCCGGCTGGGAATGGCGGGCCTTTGGCCCTGAGGCCAGCTGCACTCTTCACCCCACCCTCACAGAACCGCATCACCCCACTTGTTTACCAACGTCTCCCTTTTTAAGGCTGGAGCAGCTGTGGCTTTGCTGAGCTAGACCAAAAATCTGATGACCCCAACAGGAGCTGCTTCCCTGGTAACAGGGTTCCATGTGGCTTTGGGAGACGGTGCTTATTGAGGGCCTTGCGAGTTCAGATGCCTCCTGGACCCTGTTGCTGCCCTGGGCTACACACACTTTGAGTTGCTCAGGGCTCGACCTCTCAAGGTGGGCTCTTCACTGCCACAGCTCTGGGCCCCCAACAAGACTGGTGCCTCATGCCCTTCCCAATCCAGCCATCTCCGAATGTCAAGCAGCAGAGAAACGAGGCCGCTGGCTGTGCCCGCATGCCACCACCACGTTCCAATCCCCTGTCCTTGCGGGGAAACAACAGTGGGAACCACAGGACGGCCCTGGGGGTGAAAGTGTGGACAGGAATCATGAAATTCGTGGTGGGGGAGGAGGTGCACCTTGCACGGTTAGGAGGACCTGGGGTCTTGATCTGCTTCGGTTTTTGAAGAAAGATTAATTGTCCCCTGCTCTGCAGGTTGAATGTCATGAAAGGGACAGGGGGCAGCGGATGTGGCCACCCCTCCTCAGGGCCTGGGAGCCCAAAGTGAGATCAACAACTAGACAAAAGCCAGTGAAGTGACCCAAATGAGTGCTCAATCCCTGTCCACACTTTATTCACATTTCCCAAGGCAGGAAGAGGATGGAGGAGCCTGAAAACAAACATGTTTCCAAGTCCCGCTGTGGCTCTGGGCAGCCATTTTGTCTCCTCCCATTGTTTCCCTTTCCTGAAGACTCACCCCCCACCACCCCCAGGGGTAAAGGTCAGAGATGTCTGGTCCGGAGGCCTCCGTGGTCTTCGGGGCTCCCTGAAGGTCACTGCCGAGGGCGCCGGCCGGAGGCCATCTTTACCAGACAGTGTTAGGAGCTTCCCGATTAGACCACCCAACACTGTGCTGGAAGATGGACCCAGAGCCGGCGACAGACATCCGGGCTGGAGCTGGCCAGTTGCTTCGAGAACCCTGACCGCAGGCCAGCTGAGGTCTCTTGAAAGGATACGAGCCAATCCCAAGCTCAAGGTCAGCTGTGGGTTCTGGAGCCTCCAGATGACAAATCACACTGGGTTGGGGGAGGGGCTGGGGCCATTGTGTCCCTTCAGTGGGCAGCCAGCCAACCTCAGAGCCACCTCTTTTGCAACACCCTCTGCTCAAAATGAAGGGGTTTCTAGGGTTGGGGTAGGGGTTACGGAGTTGGGGTCGCAGCCAGATAGGCACTGGGGACCTGAGACCATGGACGTTGCTGACACAGGGATAGGGGCCTCCATCATTACCCGGCAGTATTAGAGACTCCCAACCAGCACCCAAACACTGCTGGGTAAGACGGGGGCCCCCACCCCGCTGCCCTCCTCCAGGGCAGGCCATCCTAGGCCCAGGCTCCCGACGGAGCTGCGGAACGCTGGCTCCCATCCCCCACCAACCGCGTCCCTAGGGACACTTCCGGGTGAGCCCTATAGCTGCCACCAGCCCCACCCTGGGTCGCTGATCCACTGAGGGCCTAGTCAGGGGCCTAGTCAGAAGCCCCCTGCCCACCTCTTCTCTGCACCAAGCCCCTTCCCCCAACCCCCGCAGCCTGTCCCCCACCACATACGCCCTGGTTCACCACCCCGGCCCCCTCGGCGGTCCCTAGCTCAGCCCCAGGACCACTCTCCCCAGGGCCTTTACCTGTCACTTGGCCGCCTGCCCCCCAGAGAGTGAAGGCTGAGGAGAGGAAGGGGAGTCAGGGCCCGGGATTCCAGACCTAGAGGCCGCCCTGGCCTCCACTCTTCCTTCTTCCTTCTCGCCTGCCCTGCCGGGAAGCGCAGACTCCTCACCTGGGCCCCGCCCGCCGCCCTTGCGCACAGGTGTGTCCTCCTGCCATAGGCTGCACCCCTGCTGCCTTAACCCCTTCCCTCCCAGCGCCAGCCACAGGCGCCTCCTCTGAGGCCTGGTCCCCTCACCAGGCCCTCCACCCTGGCCGCCCTCTCCTACCTGCCTCCTCTGCCCCCAGGGCCCAGGCCTGGGAGCCTGGTCACCAGAGGGACAGAGGGAGGGGCTGTCTTTGGGCCCCTTTGCCTTCCTCCCTGGCCTCACCCCACAGCCACTCCTGCTACCAGCTAGCCTCTTCCCCTAAGGCCTCTGCCCAGGCCCAGAGCTGGAGGCCCAGAGACCCTGAGGTCAGAGAGGGCTCAGCTCAGCAGGGATTGAGTTGTGCCCTGACCCAGGGCACCTGTGCTGGACATCCTGGGCCTGTGGAGGGCAGGCGGGTCCCCACAGGCACCTCCTTGTCCTCACCCTTAGTGTTGGGGTGCCCACCCCTGCTGAGAGCCCCAAGCTGGCCAGGAGCATCAGCACTGACCCGGCCAATCAAAGTTCTGAGTTGCCCTCCTTCGGCCCCCAGCCTTCATCCAGTCCTGCGGGGAGGACCGACCACACTCTGCTCCCCAGAGGGACCCGGCACCCTGCCAGGCAGAGCTGTTCCTGGACCCACCTCACAGCCCTGGAGAGTCTAGGTCCCAGCCTCGGGCAGTCAGCCCAAGGGCCGTTAGAGGGGGTGGGACCTGCCTTTCTTTTGTGTAGTTCAAGCTGGGATAGAAAGGGCGTTGCCAGGAGAGGGGCCCTGAGGCCCACAGGTGACGCTCCACCCAGCCACCCCCTGGAGGGCAAGAGCTCCTGGGAGCTGAGCAGTCCTGTGGCCCAATCCCAGCTCTGCACTCTCACTCTCTCCCTTTAGTTTACATCCTTCTTCACTCCTCTCTGTACTTCTGTGTGGACTGTTTCTGGCTGTCTTCCTCTCCAGTCTCCTCAGTTCCACAATGATGGGCACTGGCGGGTTCCCCATCACGCCCCAGCACCGCTCCAGTGCCTGGGACACGGCGGGGCACTCAACAAAGACAGAGTAGGCTGAGTGACAGCCCAGCCTACTGGCTTCAGGACACCCACTGCTTAGCCAGGCATGCAACAGGGAGCTGGTCTTTTTTTAAGTCTGAGCCTCTCACAGACTCCTCCCCAGGAGACAAGCGTTTTAAATCGACATAAAGCCTTAACACAAGGAAGGAATGGCTTGTTGTCCACTCTGGACACAGGGAAAGGAAGAGTGAGAAAAGATAAAACATTGACCAGGAGCAAAATTGTAGCAGCAGCCCCAGGAAGGAAAAAGCAGGGCGCTCCTGTGAGCACCTGATGCCCAGCAGGGAGGGGATTCAGGGAGCAAGGCCTATGCTCATGGCCTTTATCCATCTTCTTAGCTTTTGGATCTAGAAGCCAGGCCTGAGAATGTGGTTGTGTTCCCCTCGGGGATATCCCCGGCTGCGGATCCAGGAATGCGGGCTCTGGGGTCAGAAGGCCTGAGTTACAATCTTAGCTTCACTGCTCAAGAGCCCCGTGACCTTGAGGGTGGGGGCAGCTCAGCGGTAGACTGCGTGCTTAGTGAGCGCGAGGCCCTGGGCTCAATCCCCAGTGCCTCTGTTAAATTATATAAATAAGCCTAATTACCTCCCCCTCCAAAAAAAAAAAAAAAGGTTTTCTAAAAAATGAGTCCTGTGACCTTAAGCAAGTTATTTAATCTATCTGAGCCTCAATTTCTCTCAGTGTAGAATAGGAATGATGCGGTACCTCAGTTGAATTAATGCTGCAGTCTTTTTAAATAGCGCCCACCACAGAGCAAGTGCGTAAGGAATTACTGCTGCCAGTTGTGTTCAACATCCCTGATCTCAAAGATCTTCACAACTGCCCTTTCCAGATCATCCTCCACTTTAAAGGGAAGAGACAGAGACTGCGGAAGCCGCCCCATGCTCACAATCCTCGTTTATCAAGCAGAGGCCGGAACCAGTTCTGTCAGGCGAGAAGGCCTAGCTGTGCCCAAACACGGCCTCCCCTGCCTGCCTCCCCTCCCACCCAAGCGCACGGAGTTAGAGACCCACACACACGGTGATCCTAGGGGCTTTATTTACAGCAGAAGAAGGGCCAGGCCCCGCCGGGGCCCTGCTGAGCTATGTACAGGGTCTGGGAGAGGGAGGTGGGGACACGGCCATTTAAATTACAATAGAATGGGGGCAGGCACTGAGGTCCAGGCTGTGGGTCGTCCACTGGAGGCCTCTGCAGGGATGGATGGGCTGCGGCTGCAGAGAGAGGGGAGGAAGGAACAAGGGGGTGACTGGGACCCAGAAGGGGACACAATGCAGGTCTGGGCAGGAAGGCAGGGTGAGGCTGCAGCCACCCCATCCATCCAGGGGAGGGCACTGGAGGCAGGGGGCCCCGGGGGCCGGCCAGGGAGGAGCGGTACCTCGGCCGCCCCTGGACGCGCCCGGCTCACTTCCTCTTCAGGGAGCCCTTGCTCTTCTCCTTGTCTGCTGACCTCTGCTTCTTCACCTTCTCCTCCTTCTTGTTCTTACTCTGAAGGTTCTCGTACACATCCTCCTTGTGTCTGCGGGTGGGGTGGATGAGGGTGGCAGTCAGGACACAGGGCGGATCAATCAGCACCAGCAGCCCCTGGGGCCACGCCATCTCACAGGTGGGCAAACTGAGGCCAGGAAAGCGACACTAGACTGTCCTGACACTAGACTAGAAGCCCCTAGAGGCAGGAGTTCCATCTCACGTGTCAGTGTACTGCCAGTCCCTGGCACAGGCCCCACCAGGAGGGCGCTCACTTGTGAACACAGATTGGAAGAACCAAGCTTGAATTCGAACCCCAACCTCCCTGGAAAGGACGGGTCGGGCTGGAGGCGAGGAAGGAGCAGCTGTGGGAGGCGGCAGGCAGGGGCCACTCACTTGGAGGAGGTGCGGGAGGCCGTGGCGTGGGCATTCTTCATAGCTAGAGGGTAGGTGATGTTCCCATACTCTGACTCCCGGCCCTTCTGGGACTGTGGGAAGAGGTGTGGTGGGAGGGTGGTGGTCCCAGCGGCACCAGGCAATGCCCACTGCCCACCGCGGCCCTGTAAGGCCCTGCTCTGCCCGCACCTGCATGACTTCCAGCTTCTTCTTGGTGGTTTCAATGAACTGGGCGATGGCCACGTAGATGAACTTGTACTGCGCCTCCGTCTGCACCATGCCTGAGCGCTGGGCCCGCACCATCTGGATCGTCTTCTGGATGTCAATGTCACAGTCCAGGCCTGGCGGAGGTGGCAGCAGGATGTCAGGCCCCGGCATAGGTGGACACGGTGGCAGGGCTGCTCACCCACCCGCCCCTGCGTCCCCCAGAGGTCACCCTCACCTTTGGTGGAGATGCTCTCCATAAGCATGTCGATGACGATAATGGTGCCTGTGCGTCCAATGCCGGCGCTGGGGAGAGAAGGGGCACCGCCGTCAGAGGCCTCGCCCGCACCTCCACCTCGTGGGAAGGTAAGGGGGAGCCCAGTGCTCAGTGCCAACCAGGGTGGGGCTTAAGGAACCGAGGCTGCAGTGAGATGAGATGCAGGAACCAGGTCACTGGGCAGGCAAGCAGGGCAGAAGTTTGCCCAACTCTGCAGGTCACATCAGCCAAGGGATCTGAGGGGGGGGGGGAGGGCCTGCCTCTCAAGTGCTTAGACACTGCCCCCCAAACACCCATCACTTTCCTCCTTCCCAGCACCCAGCTTCCCCCACTACTGCCTGCTTCCACACCTCCTCTGCTCCCCAACCGGGAGATCCAGGACCCCGTCCCACCTCTGTCTGGCCTGCTCCCCAGGCACTCTGGGCCTCCCCAGCCTGAGCGAGGCTTCCCTCCCGGAATTGAGAGGTCTCTTCTGCAAGGCTCCGTTTCCCTTTTTCTTCAGACCCTGACGGCGGGCGTGCAAGGGCAACCCGGAGACAGCAGTGCACGGGGCCACTGGGCTCAGGAAACTTGGGGGAGCAGTGCAGTAGGAAGTCTCCCTTCTCCCCACTTTCTGCCGCCACCCTTGGGCAAGCAGACCCCAGGAGCCTCAGGACCCCACATAGAACCCAGTCCCACCCCATCGGCGGCTGGGCCTGTCAGGCCAATGCCCTGAGTCGCACTGTCTAATTTCAAACCCAGATTGTCAAAAATAACCCCCCTCACCCACTTCCTTCCTGTAATGTCTAAATAAAGGCCATGGGGATTTCAAGAAATGGGGTGGGGGGGGCACGGGCAACAGGATGGTTCTTGGCAATGGGCCTGCCCCAGGAGGCAGAGTCCCTGAGACAGCATGTGGGGGCACCACCAGACTCAGCCCACACAGCCCTGCCCCAGGACACACAGTGGAAAGAAGGAGGAAGTCCCAGCCCTCACTGCCTGGAGTCACACGGAGAGAGCTGGAAGGGAAAAGGACCAGGCAGATTCCCATTTCCCGTTCCCCACCTGCAGTGAGATAGTCAAGCACTAACAGCTCCCTTCTCAAGGGTTTACTGTGTGCCAAACCCAGTGAGGGGGGTCTCACCTAATCTAATCTTCACAGCAATCCTAGGAGATCCTGATTTTACAGATGAGGAATATGAGAGTCAGAGAAGCGAAGTAATTTGTCCAAGATCACACAGCCAGTGAGTGGAGGAGCTGGTATTTAAAAAGGCAGCCTCTGTCCAGGACCCTGTGCCCGCTGTCTCCCACCCACCCAGGCCAGACCGAGCTGGGCAGCCCCATCTGCGGGACTCTTACCCTCAGGCCTGATGGGATCCCTGCTTCTCCCTGCTGGCCCCTCAACTCCCCACTCTAACAGGAACAGGGTCTCCTGGTCATGAACGCGAGGGTCCCCAGTGGAGCTAGTGATGCTTGTGCCCCTCCTGATACATCCCCCCTCCCTGCGCAACCCTGGGGCCGAGCTGGGGGCACTGGTGGGAAGAGAGACACGGAGCAGCAGTGAGGAAGCCTCAGCCTCCCGCCCAGGGCTACAGGTGGAGAAGAGAACAAATGGGGAGCCACACCAACCCCAAGAGGAAACCCCAGCTGGGTAGGCATGTGTGAGAAAACAGGAGTGAGCAGGATCTGGGTCTACCGTCCAGGCTCCCCCACCGACCAGCAGTGACCTGGCAAGAGGCTGGGCCCATTTCCGAGTCTGTATTTGGCAGGGGTGGACTAGATGGTACATCCAGGGAAGTCTGAGAAGCTACCCCCAGACACAGGATCACAGTGGGCTCGGTTCAAGCTAAGCTCCACCCGTGGGTCGGAGCCATCAAGGAACCCAGAAGAGGTGGGGGCCAGGGGAGGTATTAAGTATGTGAATTTCACACTTGTTTGCAGTTTTCTGTAATGTGAATT
Organism: Camelus bactrianus; assembly: GCF_048773025.1. Lineage (NCBI taxonomy): Eukaryota > Metazoa > Chordata > Mammalia > Artiodactyla > Camelidae > Camelus > Camelus bactrianus. Next base: position 5,074,985 of record NC_133572.1, on the reverse strand, counting down.
ACAATAGGGCATGGCACTTACTGAGCCGTATTCACTTGCCAGCTACTACTTAGATTATTATTACTAATGTCATTATTATTATTATTCTCACCTGCAGTGCACAATGATGGGTCCTGCGTGAGGCAGACTTTCCTGCCGCTGGTTGATCTGGTCCAAGAAGCTGAGGACACCCCCAGGCTCGCTGGGGACCCCATGGTCAGGCCAGCTCAGATACTGGTAGTGCCAGATCTCCCGAACCAGGTCCCCCTGGGCCAAGTACGTAGGGTTAGTATCCCCTGCTCCCATACATGACCTCATTCTACCAAACCGAAGAGAAGAGGTGTAAGGAGGGCCCTGGGCCAGGGGCAGGGGTGGGGGCCACTCACATTGTCCAGCGGGGAGACCTGTAAGGTGCGGAGTTTGTACTCAGCTGTGTCGTGTTCCCCACAGTTGGTTACAGCATAGGGTCCATAAACACCCTGAGAGCCCACCTCTGGCCAGTATGGGACACATTTGTTCTGAAAAGGGAGGGTGGAGGTGGGGACTGAGGCACCGAAGCAGGACCTGCGCCCCTGGTGCAGGCCCCATCAGCATCTGATGGATGAATGGGTGAACTGGCTTAGGAGCTAGCCTGGGCTCAGCCTGCTACAGGCAGCAAGACCTGCACCTGAAGAGAAGCAGGCTGGAGTCACAAATACCAACAAGGTGCCGCCGGTGCACCTGTGCCGCCAGGAGCACAGAGAAAGACAGGGGAGCAGGGAACCAGAGCCACTGAGGAGCCTTGTGGAGGGAGAGACTAACTCTCCCTCAAGGCAATGGAAGAAATCAGGAGTGGCTTCACAGAGGAGGGAGCATCTGAGCTGGGTCTTGGAAAATGAGGAGTCTGCCAGGCAGAGATAGTGCAGGGAGAGGAAGTCATCTCCTAGCAGAAATGAGCTCGGGCAGAGGTACGGAAACCTGAAGGGGCCTGGCTGGTTGGAGGCGGCGAGGGCTGGAGGGCAGCCACCAGGCCATAGTGCTGGGTCTGGGAGTGTGGGAGACACTGAAGTGTTTTCAGAGGGGGCAGCCTGCTGGCAAAGTGATAGCTGGGCGGTGGGGGAGGAGGAGGAGCTGACTTCAGAGAGATTTATGAGGCCCCAGGGACAGGAGGGGCTGCTGCCTGGAGGGGCACGGGTGGGGGCAGGGCAGGGGGACACTTTAAGGAGAGAAGCCACTGGACACCTGGGCCTGGTGGTCAGGTGAGCCCAAGGTGGGAATCAGGGATCCAGAAGTCAGCGTGTACCCAGACCTGATTCTTCAGTGTCCCAATAAGATAGGACCCTTGCCCTCTGAGGTGCCCCAAGTTTCTTTGGCTTAATGGCAGTGGCCAAGCAGTGCTAGGGGTGGGGCGGCGTGGGGCTCGGCTTACCCGGCCCTTCTCCACCTCCCGGGTGGTCATGACGATGACGCGGGTGTTCTCCTGCCAGACCATCTGCCAGAAGTCGTTGACCGTGGCCTCCAGGCAGCCCTGGCTGGCGATGTAGGTCTTAGCGTTCTCATCGGGGCCTAGCAGCTGGTTCTGGGTGCGAGGACAGGGACACACAGGACTGTGGGCCTCTTGCACTCCCGCCACCCTCACCCCCACCCAAGGTGCCAGCATGAGTTTTGTCCACATGTCTCTGGGCCCAGCACCCCTATGAGTGGGGTCCAGGAGCTCAGCCTCCCTCCCAAGTGACCGGCGGGCACACCAGACCTTGACGTAGTTGGCATTGATGTAGTCAGACCCAGGGATATTACTGTTGCGTCCCTGCAGGATCACTCGGCTGTGGTCGACTGGGGGTGGGCAGAGAGGACGAGAGAAGGGCCTGGGTCAAACCCTTCCTGAGCTCCCAGGCAATTCCTGCCCAGATGCCTTGCGCTCTCAGAGCAGGTGGGCCGGCAGGGGTGGGGCATCTGTATGGGGCTGGGGTGGGATGCAGGAGGCTTCATTGGGAGCAGAGGCTTTTTGGAGGAGGGGAGGTTCTGTTGGGGTGGGGAGTGGGTCCCTCCTTGAGCTGAGGTTAGAGACCTTATGAGATGGGAGAGGTCGGCTGGGGGAAGGGGGTCTCCTGGGTGAATAGACGCTGCCTGGTGGGGGAGGGCTGGAGGCTGCCCCGGGGAAGGCACTCACATGGAAGGATGTTCTTGTATCGGTTCTTGCTCTTGTTTTCCGGTCGCTGCCCTTCTAGCCGCTGGTGCAAGTTCTTCACCTCCTGCTTCTGCAGACTCTGAGGGGTGAGAGGGGGAAATGGAGCACCAGCCCCTGCAGAGGGGTGACTACAGGGGGAGAGGACTTGGGCAGATCAGTGTGAGGGGTGGGGAGAGAGGGGACAGGGTCTGCTCCGGGCCCCACCCACTGTGTCCTGTGGGTCCCCATCCCGCACCTCAAACTCCTCCCAGAAGCCGGCCTTCGCTGTGTCCTCTGACTCCTGCTTCTTGTTCAGTTCCAACACCCGATTCTCAATGTCAGCCGCATTCACCCTCGTGGCGTAGTATGGCTGGGGCATGGGAGGGTGAGAAGTCAGCTGCTTTCTGGTCTCAGAAGCTCACACGTCTCCTTTCGGGGAACGAAGGCGGCAGCCAGGCCCACCCCTCACCTGCCGCAGGTAGACGAAGGCGCCCGAGGCCTCCTCAATCCCCGTCTTCTTGAAATGCTCCACCAGGTCCGTGAGGCTGTCAAAGGTCTCTGAACCACCCACCGTGTAGCGGCCACCCTGAGTGGGGTCAAGTCAGGCCACCTCTCAGGACCCAAATTGCCCTCCCTGGACCCTCAGCCTCCCACCGAAGCCCAGGCTGACCCTCCCCATGGCCCATGCTGTGGGCACAGAGGCTCCCAACAGGACCTCCACGCTGCCTGGATGCCTTACCTCACACATGACCTTGATGTGGGTGACTCTGAGTGGGGAGCCGGGGCCAGCCTTGGGCTGGTCGCTGAGCACAGACAGCACAAAATCTCCAGGCTGGCTGAGGCTCTCACGCACGAGGAATGTCCAGGGCTCACCCTTGGCCTGCAGCAGTGTCTCTGCCTGCCCCCCAGACATGTGGCCATGGTACCACCTAGAGAAGGCAGCATCCAGAAGGTGAGATCTAGGCCAGGGGCAGGCACTGGGCAGACGTTAACAGAGAGGGCAAGGAAATCCGGTCCCCGCCATGTGCAGGCCCCATGCTAGATGTTTCCAAATCCACCACCGTATGTCGGCCCATGACTCTCACAAAAATGCTGAGAGGTAGGTACTACCCATTTTGCAGATGAAGAAACTGAGGCTGGGTGATTGCACATTAACCCAAAGCCCTTGTTGATATGAGGCAAAGCTCAGGAGTTCTAACCTGGTCCACCTCTGAAAGTTTAAGACAAAGGTAGAAAGGTGGGCCAGATCCAGAATATTTGGAGGGCAGAAACCCAGGAAGGGTCTCCATGAAAGACAGGGCTGGGCTAGGGAAAGAGAAACGCAGACAGAGGCCAAACCACAGAGAGTGATGGGGATGGAGAGACGGAAGTCACAAGGGAGGCGCAATGGGGAGAAGTCCCCCCGGGGGGCAGAGAAGGCAGACAACCCCCCTCTGGGTAAAGAGTGGTGTAGGGGCTCTGGGGTGCCCAGGATGATGTCACTCAAGGGGACGCTGGGGCTCAGAGGGGCTCAGTGGGGCTCAGATGGGCAGAAAGCAGAACTAGGACCTTTCCCCAAAGCACACCCCCTTCCCAGGAGGAAACTGTAGCCCCACAATGCCCAGCCCCACAGGAAACCACGTGATGGAAAAAACACAAAACTCCTTCTGGGGAGAGAGTGAGAAGTGAGGTTGAGAGGTTTCCTCAGCCCAAGGACCAGGGGAAGGGGGGCATTTTCCAACCGCAGGAATGGGGGGAAGGAGGGAGGGGGCCAGTCTGTCCCGCCCCAACTCACTCCTGCCCAGAGGAGACTGCAGCTCAGAGACCTCCAGGGTCTCCCACCCTGTCCAGGAGCCCCCCTCCGAGCCACCCCATCCCACTACCCAGGGGTAGGCCAAGGCTCCCCCTGCCTTGGGCAATGGGGAGGGGGCTAACCCTCTTCCCCCAGGCCCCAGGATGAGGAAGTCTCCATGCAAATGTCAGGCTGACCACAGGCAGAGAGCTAGCCATTGAGAGGACAAATGCAAATTCCTGCAGAGGAGAAGGGCCCACTGCCAAGGCCAAGAACACAAGTGGAGGTTTGGAGAAAGAGCCTTCCCCACACACTCCTAGGGTCAGGGGTGAGCCCTGGCCTCCTGGCGTGGGTAACCCAAAGGGCCTCTTGGAGTCACTGTCACTTCCCTAGTCTGCATTCCCTCTGTCCTTGACCTCTCCCAGCCCCAGTCAGAGCACAGGCCTCAGGCTCTTCCCCAGGGGGTCTGCTCAGCTCAAGCCTCTTCCAGCTCCATCCACAACCTGCTCCTCCTGTACGGGGTCTCAGGTAACCCATCCTCCTCCAGCAGCCAGCAGAGCAGATCCTGACTGTGGACAAGGAGGAGGCAAGGCCACGAGGAGTTTAAGAGGGTCTGGGTGGGAAATCCCTGTGAATGTTGCAGGGGGGCTGCAGGAAAGGGGCCAGAGGGGTCAGACACCAAGGAAGTACAGCCACCAGCAAGGTCATCAATATGGCTTCCCTCCTAGAAGAGGAGGCTTCATGTCCACTGGAAAGAGGTCTCCAGGGGTGGGCCTCTTAGCCTTTATTCAGCCGCCATCCAGTTCTAAGTTTCCATCAGTGACTTGAATGAAAGTATTGATGCAAGTTGGGAGGCATGCATCTCAGAAAGATTGAAAACTGACAGAATCAAGGTTCGGAATCCTTTCAATAAGCAATACACAACTAGCGGACAAGGGCAAGTTGGTTTGGCCCCAGGAGTGTGCGGAAAAAAAAAGTTATTCACCTTCCCCCTTTATAGGGGCTGCTAAAATGAGCCTCGGTGTAAGGCTGAGTATGTGCCCACCCCCGGCCTGTGCACAGGGGAGACCACATGGGAAGTAGCTAGCCCGATCCTGGGGACCTCATCTTTGGAGCTAAAAAGATGGTAGGGAAATGAGTGTTACCCTGCATCCAGGTTCTAGGCCCCTTACACATGTGACCCTATCACACAGTTTTCAATGGTCTGTGTTCTGGTCAAGGGACTGGTCCAGCTCTACTCAGCCCCAGAGGGCAGACCCACCCCCACAGGGTTGCTGAGCACAGGCACTAAGTATCCCTATGTTCCTCCTCAACACCAGCCTCTCACTCTCTTAACCGGTATTGGGGAAGGGAACAGTCACAGGAAGGGAGATTCTGGTCCATGGGAGGAAGAAGAGCTTTCTAACAACAGAGCTGGCCTGCTAGGAAACGTGGCCACGAGGAGTGGCCCTGTCACTAGTAGGGCCTGGGCTGCCGGCCGAAAGGGACCCTGCAGAAAGGCGAGATGACCTTCTGTTCCTCAGGGGTTGATGGGCCCCAGGATCACAGAGAAGAAGGAGGCCCGCTGAGCCCCGAGAAGGAGCAGAGATGGGGAGGCAGGGGCAGCCGGGTCGAGGCCAGGCCCCCTCGACGGGTGGCCGGCCAGGGTGCACAGCCCCTCACCTCTCGCTGGTGGGGTCCGAGCAGTTCAGCGGGTATTTGAGGTGGATGATGGTGCCGTCGCGGTCCTGCAAGACGCCCTGCTGCTGCGTGTAGTACTCCACCAGCTCCGTCAGCGTCGCAAACTTCTCCCCTCCATACAGGTCGTAGAAATCCCCCGAGTTCTGGATCCGAATGTGGGTCACCTGATCCCCCACCCTGCAGGGCGTCAAGCAGGGAGGCCAGTGGGTGCGAGAGCCGAGGTGGGGCCAGGGTGGGGGATGGGCAGGGGTCCCGAGTGAGCGTGGAGCGCAGGCAGGGATGGGCGGACACATACAGGGCCTGGGGAACCAGAAGGGGCTGCCAAGTCCTGGCTCCCGCTGGAGCTGAGGCCCACCTACCTGACGGACAGGGAGAAGTCGCCCTGGTTCTTGCGACTGGGCCGAGCCAGGAAGCTCCCGTGGACCCCGCGGCCCTTGAGCAGGGTCTCGGCATCCAGCCCACTGAGGTCTCGGTGGAACCACCTGGGGGGCCGGGAAGGCAGTGAGGGGAGGTCCCCTGGGCCCTGGGGCACCTTGCCTCCTGCCTATGGTGGATCCCAGGCCCTTACCTCACCATCCTGGGGGGGGGGGGGTGTCCCCGGAGCGGGGGAGGGGATGCAGGCAGCAGCGGGTGCCGCTGAGTCTGGGCAGGCCGAGAACGCTGGGGCAAAGCCTGCGGGCTCGCAGCGCCCAGGCCACCTCGCCGCCCGTGGTCCTGGTTCTGGGGCTGCCACTCCACTGGCCTGGGGCAGCCGGCAGGGCGGGGACAGGAAGGGGCGCGGCCGACCCCTTGGGGGAACTCACTTGTACTTCTCGTTTTAGAGCAGAGCGAGGAGAAGCAGAGCCGGGTGGCAGTGGGGGTGGGGACGGGGCCCACTTCCCACACGTCTGCCATCAAAGGCCTCAGGAGCCTGGCACTGGCACCTCACACCCGGGACGGGACAGCGTCTCACGAACAAGGACTCTGGTGCGCCTCGCCCACTCCGGGAGACGATCACGCTTGTACTGTGAACCCACACGGTCACATGCCATCTCTGCCTGCTCCACCAGCTGTGTCCACACAGCCTTCTCTGGTCCAAGCCAGTAATAATGGTGATGGTGACATCTATCATTAGTGGAGTGTGACTGTTTACCAGGCACCATGCTTACGTTGTTTATGGCCCTTATCTGACCCGTTCCTCAAAGTAGCCCTATGTAGCAGGTGGCTTCATTATCCCCACTTTCCAGACAAGGAACCTGAGGCTCAGGGAGGGTTGGGAACTCGCCCGGGGTCACACAGTCAGTAAGTGGTAGCGACGGGATGAAAACCAGACGGTCTGGTTCCAAAGCCAGTGATTTTAGCTACTGTATGCTAGGCCTCCGGGCTTCAGAGAATAGAGGTTGGGAGACTTCAACTGGGGCTGCAGTGGGAGGAAGATTCCCTGATTTTCAAGCCAATGCAGACGCCCACAGAGGGACAGGTGCCCTCCACCCCCGACACATACATCTGAAGAGGTGCCCAGGGGCAGAGGGATGACCCCTGAGCAGCCCTGTCCAGCTGGCATCTCCTCTGCCTCTCATCCTCAGGCTTTGCCTGCCCCCCACCCCTGCCCCAACCCTGCAGTTGGGTGAGGAAAGGAATTGGAGGGGGGAAAGCAGACCTAGGGAAGCAGGTGGGAGCAGAGCCGCCAGCCCCTGTGGGTGCATCCATCCTAGGCCTGAGCTGTAGGTTCTTGCCAAGGGGTCTGGTCTGAATTGGCCAAAGCCCTGGACTCTGACCTGGGGCCTGTCTCCTAGGGCTGGGGGCCCAGGCCCTGCCGTGGCTTATTCTCAGGGCTGGTTGGCCTGGAGAAGCCCTAAATACTAAAAGCTCATGATACTTCCAGTAATTCCAAATGCAAACACAAGCACCACCAAACCAAAGCAGGAGGAAAGAAGCCCAACCAAAGACTGACGAGAAACTCCTGCAGCTGGCTTCCCTAGGGCAGGGGGCTGGGTGGCCGGAGGAGAGGGCTGGGAGGGACGTTCCCTTCTCCTCTCCACCTTTCTGAAGGTTATATTATGGGCATGCATTGCCTTTATAAAAATAAAGAAACTAGGAGATGGCAATTTCTGGGACACTTCTTGGGGCTGGGGATGCTCTACGTCGTGATCGGGGTGGTGCTATACACGGATGTCAGTGAATGCGATGATCACCAGACTGTATGCTCAATATTCACATGTACGCTATGCCTCAGAAAAAATAAGGAAAAGTAGGAGGTGCGTATAGCTCGATGGTAGAGTGCATGCTTAGCATGGTTCAATCCCCAGTACCTCCATTAAAAAAAAAAAAGAGAGAGAGAGAAAATAAATAACAAAATGTTCAAGCCCAGCAGAAGTCTATTTTTCTTATAATGACTTTATCATTTTTTTGAAACATCAAACATCAATTTCCCTGCCCCCAAAAAGGGCTACATTCTCTCCCTCTTTCTGGTGCCCTGGGGACATTGCTTGGTCTGTTTATTGCACACTGACTACCTTCAGCCTTGGACAGCTGCCCTGAAAGACCATGAACTCCCTCCCACAGCAGGGGGCAGGAAGAGTGTGGGCCTCTACCACAGTGGGGTCCACCACCAGTCTGGCTCACCTCCAAGTTGTCAGATTTTAGCACGATGACACACACAGAGTATATGTCCAATAAACAAGCTCCTAAGTCCCCATGCACATACATGGTCACAAGCCCAGCCCGGCCCTGCATGTCCACACCCTGTTTGTCAAATACACACACATGCACACACAAGCATCACTTATGCACACACAGTCCCACCACATACACCTCATCATCCATGTCCATCTACACACAGACCTGCAAATAACCACACGTGGCCCCAGCATCCCAACCACACATGAAGTTGCAGATCCATGCTCGGCACTAAACACCCGCTGCACCCTGGCCACAGGCCACTCTCCTTCTGGGGCTGAAACCACTCAGTGGGGAGAAATTAATAGCCACCCAGAAACTCCTGACCATGATAGAGGCAGGAATTCCTCTGAAAGACGTCAAGCCAGAAGATGAACACTAAGGTGTACAGTCTCTGCTGTCCCTTGTCGGGAAAATAAATAATAACCATGACACACAGGGTCTGGAGTTCGCAGAGCACGTGCACACACACAATCCCATCTGGGCCTTGAACATCCCTGTGATGTGGGAGTCACGTTCCCGATTCCTTTTTTAAGGGAAAGAAAACAGGCTCGAGGAAGCTGAGAGTTGCAAAAATAAGTGTCTACTAATTCAGAAGAGAAAATCCTTCACCTGGGAAGCAAGGAAATAAAGGGAGAGGTGGAGCTCAATGATGATGTGGAAAGACAGGCAGTCTGGAAGCACAAAGTGAAATAATCGCTGGAAAGTTACTGAAGTTCTCCAAGCCTCAGGATCCCTACCTGATAAATGGGCTTAACAAGATTGCCCAAATGCTGCCATAAAAAGCTAATAGAAAATAGACTTTCAGCACAAACAGCTTTCATGTGATGTTATTAATCCACATGCCAACCCTATTTTGTACGTCTTGCTAGCCCAATTTTAGAAACAAAAACTAAGGCTCAGAGAAGTTACTTGCCCAAGGTCACAAGCTAGTGAGTGGGAAGACGACAAACCAAGGCTGTGTGACACCAGAGTCTACTGCCCTTCCCACCACACCACCTGCTGCTGGAGGAAGAGGTGGGCCTGGCGCTCAGCCCACAACGGAGGCCAGAGGGGCTGGTGCTCTGGCAGACCCAACATTGGCCAGGGCACCCAGGTGGCAGGCCCAGGATGCTCTGAGCAGAGCACTGTGGCAGAGCTGAGCTGCTGAGAGGCTGGGAACCATGGCAGAGGGTCTCACAGGGCCCAGCTGAGCAACCCAGGAAGGATTCTGTACCAAGAGAGGCCTGGCCAACTGTCTGGCAGGAAAATGATGGAGGCAGGTGTGTGGAAGGGATCAGAGACCAGAAGACTGGCTGAGAACCTGGTCATCAGGGCTGAAGGAAAAAACCCGTGCACCCCTGGGGGAGGTAGGGCACACGGAAAGGAGGGGCAGGTGTGAGAGTGAGAAGCAAGGACCTGAGGATTTGAGGGCGACCAACCTTCCAACTCACGAACCCACCAAGCTGGTCCTCACTGGAATATCCAAACTCCAGCAAGGCAGGGAGGGTATAGCTCAGTGGCAGAGCACATGGTTAGCATGCACAAGGTCCTGGGTTCAATCCCCAGGACTTCCATCAAAATAAATAAATAAACCTAATTACCCCCCCCCCCAAAAGCCTCAAAAAACAAAAAAACACAAACTCCAGCAAGGCCTGGTCCTGCCCGGGCCCTGGCTCCCTCCCCACTGGCCTGCTCTGCTGCAGGCACTGTCTTACTTTGTTTGTTCTCACAGGGGGGCCTTTGCACTGCCCATTCCCTCTGCCCAGGGGCGCTGGCCTGGAGGCTGGAGGCTGGCTCTTCCTCCTCATCCAGGTCTCAGCTCCCATGTCACCTGCTCAGGAAAGCCCTCCCTGACCTCCAGCTACAGATGCCATTGGCACCCCAGTCACTTGCTGGCCACGTGAAACTGTTTCATTTTCTGGGTAATACGTCTGAAAATCTGCAATTATCCTTTTTGATGGCTCTTCATGCAGGCTGTCGCCTCCCCCTGGAGTGAAGCTCCGTGAGCGCAGGGATTCTGTCTTGTTTGCTACAGTGTTGGCAGCACCTTAAAAGCCCCTGGCGTATACTGGACGCTCAGTGGGTATCTGTGGGATGAATGATGCAGAGGACGCGGTGTGAAGGGAAACTGAAGGAAAGCGGAATGAAGGACGTTGGGAAGTTGAGTGGGAACTAGGGAGCTTTCTCAGGTCTGCCTTGCAGACGTGTAATGTTGCAGGTGATGAGGGCTACCCAGGGGGACAGGTCCTAAGTAGATGGCAGAAGCAGGGACCAGAGGGTGGAGAGAGAAATACAATGGTGAAAATAAGTGTCATCTGTCAGGGGGAAAGTGCTAGAGAAGGTTGGGGGGAGCAGGGCAGAGGTGCGTGAATGAGCCTGGAGCTCCTGGCATCTTGGGTGACGCGGTAAGTAGGACAGGAAGCAGACCCCAGGCAGGGGACAGGGACAGATCACACTCACGGGCACATACCTGTCAGGAGTGAGCATGAACACTGCCCTCCCCTCCCAGAAGATCAGGAGACTGTGGCGCCCAGGTGGAGCAGGGGACTTACCCGTGGGACAGCATCTCCCCAGAGGGGTGGGGAGTCACAGGCAGAAGGCCACAGGGGGCGGGGCCAAGCCGGGGACGCAGCTGTGCAGCAGCTCAAGCCAGGTGAGGAAGAGCACTCAGAACTCAGCCACCTCCCTCTCAAGGCTGCCCACCAGGCCAAAGGCACCACAGGGACAAGCCCCTGGACTAAATGTCCCTGGAAAAGGGGCAGGTGGGGTGGGGCTGGCCTCAGACCGCCCACAGCAGCTGGCTTCTCCCTGCAGCCCCAGCTCTGCCTGCCTGTCCAGGGCCTCCTTCCCTCGGGAGGGGAGGAGCCACCTGGAGTTTCAGCAGACAAAATGACAGAACGGGAGAGGGTGGGTGGGGGCAAAGATCAGGAAGTAACCTTGGCCAGGGGAACATCAGCCAATGGGGAAGCCTCTCAGGGCACAGAAGCCTAGAAGCCTCAGGAAAAGTTCAGGAAGCCCCACTCCTCAGAGGAGGTGCCACCGGTGCAGGCCCACCCACCCGGGGTGTTGGGGGCCAGCCCATCCTCCCACCCTGCCCTGGATCCCAGAAAGGATCTGGACTGAGATGGAATGGCCTGAAAGGCAAAGGGAACCGGACCAGGACACAAGGGTTGTCAGGGTCACAAAAGACTGACACCAAGGCTAAGTCTCAGGCACATTTATTATCTTCCAGAACACCAAGGTTCTCCCTTCCCTGGCAGTGTCATGGGAGGGCCAACTCAGGAGGCGGCCACGCTGCCACCTGAAGCAGGCCCGTGGGGTGGCAAGGTCATGGGAGGCAGGAAGAGCGCCTTCAGCTTGCCCGACAGGCTGGCAATCTCAGGATCCTGGGCTTCGTAAGACTTGACCAAGCGGGCAAACTTAAGGACACCTGCAAGGGTGAGCGGAGAATTAACCCACAACCCCAGGGGACAGATGAGTCCAAGACAGAACGGGAGACGGTGGCTGGAGGCAGTGTGAGCATGAGTCACTGGCTGCCACCCCTCTGGTAGCCAGGTAGCTGTCTGCCAAACAAGACACATGCAGGCCTCTGCCCTGTGAGGTTTCGATAAACCACTTCCTGGTCTACACCAGGCACAACTGGATGGGATGCGGTGAATAAAAATATCCCAAAGCATTGTGATTCTCACTATCAGGTGAACCATTTTAGCAATTTCATCACAAGACCCAAAAGTATGCACGCCCACAAGATCACCGGTCTATGACCAGGATACAGGAGGGCTGTGGGCCAGCTGGATTGAATCAATAAACACCCTCGGGAAACACCACGCCCTCATCAAAGAAACTGAATTGCCAGCCCTCAGAGATTAGCTGAAACACCTTGAAGGGGCTGCAGAAGTGTGCTGTTATGCAGACATCTCTGCAAGAGAAGGGGTTCAGGTCCAGCTCTGCTGTGACCTCCGGCAGTTTATTACTAGATTCTGTTTCCTCATCTTAAAATAGGATAATAGTATAATCAATGATAACTGTAAAATACACTTAGGATTTCGCCTGGCTCTGGTTCACACTAGACCCTGGATCTCTGAGTGCCAATACTGTTAGATTGTGGCTGCCGCCGTGTGGCCAGAAAGGGAACGACGGCTCTATCGCCCTTTCCCCAACCCAGTCCACCCCGACCGCCGTCCGACCCACCTTCCCCGTCGCAGCTGAAGCCATAGGCTTTGATAACCTCCTGCTGAATCTGCGTGGCCACGGGTAGCACGAATTGCAGCATCTTGCCCATGTCGTTGCACGCATTGTCGCGAGCCTCGTCCATGCGCACGGCGTTCTCCGGAGCCGAGAACGCCTGGATCACCTCGGCCAGGACCACTGTGCGGCAGATGAATCCCAGGCGGGAGTCCCGGTAGGCATCAGAGCACGGCCGACAGGCCCAGCCGAGAGTGCAGGGAAGAGAGCAGGGAATTAGTGGACTGACACGGTACTAACGCGATGAACTAGGGCCCCAAATCCCTCCCTCTAGAGAGGAAAGGACCTCTCTTAAGAGCGGGAGGATAGCACCGCGCGCCCCCACTTCCCGGCGAACGCAGCCACATCTCTCGCCCCAGCTCTTCCCGCACGCACCCTCCTCCCGCAAGGAAGCCCACCCGGTTACTCAGAGGCTTCTCACCCTTGGCCTGTTCCGCACTCAGAGAGGCGGTCTGGGCCGAGGCGGACGCCATAGGACAAAAGATGCACGTACAGCGCCTCCGAGAACGCTCAAAAGCACCGAGCCGCCTGCTAGACAGGCTCTCTAGCTAGGTGGGGGTGGAGAGAGTGGAAGGGAAGCTGCACCAGTCGACGCCGGAAGCGTCCGAACCTTCCCCACTGCGAACTCTCGGGAACAGAACACACAGCACCTAACAAGGCCAGCAAGCGAAAAGTACAGCACCCCAATAAAGATGATTCTATTGTTGTAAACGACGTACAGCGGGGGCTTTCCGGTGCGGACCGGAAAGCCTGCTAGACAAATTCTAAAAGAGCTGTTACACTAGGGAATGTAAGCCCGAGGAGAAGTCGGCATAGCCACTAACTCCACTATTGGTGAGGGTGAGCTCCGATTGGGGCTTCCTAACCCCTATTGCTGTACAAGCGACGAGGCACGCTGTAACTTTCAAAGGGATAAACAGTATTCTAAAGAACGCCCTCAAATTTTTCTTTCTAGGATTTGTGAACGTTTGATACAAGCCTATGCAAATGAGCCGATGCCGATTGGCTGAGAAAGAAGTCAGACACTCCCCTTTAGTTTTTAAGAAGCAAGACAGAGCTTCGCAGCAATAAAAACTGGGCGCTAAATCGGCTGTTGCGCTTTCCTAAAATGGCCTTGTGTAGGAATGTGTGCTAACGCCTTCTTGTTTCCCTTCCCTTCTGAAATTGTCACCCACTCCCTCTTAAAACCCACTCCCGGGTTCTAATCGCTTCAACCTATTGCAGCCACGCCCCTGCACCTCTGCTTTATCACCGTTTCTAACCATTCTTCGGAGAGGATTCAGGACTGGTGGCTCCGAGCTATGGGACCAGTGGCAGAAACGTCTCCTAAGTCTGAGAAGTTCCTTGGAGGGCGTAGAGACGTGCCTGTCCCAGGCCGCCAGCATCCCGACTTCCTAGAAGGACGGGACTAGCACCGGTACCCACTCTGGCGGAGCCCGGGCTCCACGTTGTTCGAGATCCCCTCTCCAATTCTCCAGGGTCCCTACTCACTTCCAGGCTAATCTCCGGTGGTCCCACAGCCTTCTGTCCGGGCGCCGCTGCGCAGTGACCTACACCACCACCACCACCACCACCACCACCACCACCACCACCACCACCACACCCCTGCCCCCATAGTTCACAAAGAAACAGTCACAGCCATCTTCCTGGGGAGTCGTGAGGATTTTTTTGTTTGTTTGTTTGGTTTTGTTTGGGATGTTTTTTAAAGAGCGTCATATAGATATTTATATATATAAATTATTAATGTGGGGGAAGGGGCATACATCGCAGTGGGGGCGCGCACACGGGGACTGGGGAGGGGAAAGGGCGGCACACGATGCTACGCAAAACAGCCACATCTAACAGATGAAATAATCACACCAACGGGGTCGGGGAGGGGCGGTGGCCACGGGGTTGGACGTCGGGGAGGAAGAAAGCCGGGGGGGGGGGGGCAAGGGAGAGGGACCTGGTCCAAGATACTGTGCGCTTTCTGCCCCCACCCCCCGCCACCTCCCCACCTCCGCACACCACAGGAGCCTTGGCCTTCCATCTGTCCCTTCCTTCCTCCCTCTGCTCAGTGGCCCCAAGGCCCTGAAACTGAGCAGCACCGCCCCTCCCTCGGCTCTGAGTGGCAGGCGGGGAGGGAGGCCTCCAGGGTCCAGATGCGGGGGCCATGGGTGCTCTCTTGATCGCAGGTTTCTACAGCGGCTTGTCGCTTTCCTTCTTCAGGTGACTGGGGGAAGAGGGAGTGCAGAGCAGGGACTGAGAGACTGAGGTCCATCCTGACCTGGCCCCTCTCACGGAGGATGGTGGAGGAGGGGTTCCCTCCCGCAGGAGCCACCGCCCATCCCAGGCGGGCTGAGCTCGAACCCCTCAGCCTGGCCTCGGGAGTCCTGCAGTACCTGTAGTAGTCCTCCTGGGCCGGCAGCGGCACGCTGTGCAGCGGGTGATGGGCGTGCAGCCACTGCTGCTGCTCCAGTGCCAAGCGCTGCAGCTCAGCGGACTGCGCGTGCATGGCCTGCAGCTGGTGGGCTGCTGACATCGGGGCAGAGAGGGAGGCTGGCAGGTCCCGGTAAGGAGCAGCTGTGGGCAGGAAGGGCAGGGGACACATGACTGATGGGGGGACTGAGCACCTCCTCCAGGTGAGGAGGTGGCCAGCCACCTTTCATACAGAGAAAACTGAGACTAAACAAGTCCTGCAAGTTGCCAGAGGCGGTTGAGATTCAGACCTCTCAGCCTGGCCCTAAAACCCGTGTCTCTTGTGGGCAGGGCCTCAGCCCTCCTACTGCCATTCCCAGCTCCTGGGGCACCTCCCCACCTCTCCCCAAGCCCAACAAGGCCAATCCCACTACCTAACATCCTCCTTTCTGCCCTTCTCTCATGAGACCTTCCCCGCCCCCAACCTCCATCCTTACCAAAGAGCTGGTGACGAAGAACTTCATTCTCGTGCAGAGGGTGAGGAAGAAGGGGGTTGGGGAGGGTCCCAGCTGGGTAGGGGATCCGGGTAAGGTGAGACCCTGAGGCCAAGGGGTCAATGAGAGGGTGCACCGAGGCAGAGGCTGGAGGGTAAAGAAGAGGAAGGTGTCACCAGAAGGCAGGTTTGGGGAAAACCATGCATTTGGGTGAAGGGGTCCAAACCTGGGCAGAGAGATGGACAGTCAAACACAGGGAGATCCAGAGTGGATTACGGAGGCACAACGGAGGAACTAGGGGCCTGGGAGATGGACCTGGCAAGATGCTAGGGGAGTAGGGATGTATGGATGGCAGAGGGAAGAAGATTACAGCTGTCAGAGGGACCTGAGGAATATGAAGAGAGGAGGGGACCTCTTAGAGGAGATGAGGTGTGGGAAATGAGACAGGGAGAGAGGAGGTTAAGAGAGAGAAAGCACAAGGAGTCTGGAATGAACGTGACTATGAGGCTAGATGGGGCAAGAAGAAACATGGTGAAAGGACTGTGAGCAAAACTCATTGTCATCTATCATCCCACAGCCAGAGCTACAGGGCTCTTTATGGAAGGTCACAGATCTAGAGATGAAGAGGAACATGAAACACCTCTGCCTGGGAGCGGAGAAGATGGCAAGAAACAATAGATTTGAATCCAGAGGAGCAAGAAAACAGTCCTGTGAAGGGCTCAGGGACAGGGGCTGTAAGCGTGGGAAGGGGTGCTCTTTAAAAGGCCTTGGGCCTCTATCATGGGTGCGACGTGAGACCTGAAGAGAGAGTCGGGGTGCAGGGAAGGGTCTCTGTAGCAAGGCCAGGTTAGGAAACAGGCTGGGGAGGCAAAGACCAGGGCAGCAATCTTACGAGAGAGGCTCATGCCAGACGTGGGCAGGGAAATCATTCCTGCCTGAGGAACAGAAGGGCCCAATCATCTGTGGGCACAGGAGGGCCCAAGATGCCCTCAGAGGACCAGGGCAGGGAAGTAGGAACCTCACCTGCGTGGATGGCATCCTGCTGGTGGAGGTGCAGGTGAGAGTGGATGTGGGAGTGCTGGTGGTGATGGGGGGTCACGTTGAGCATCTGCAGCCGGGCCAGGGGGTCGTTGCCCAGGGCAGCCACCCTTTCCGCGTGCTGCCTCTCAGCTGCCAGACGCTCGGCGTAGGACATATCGGGCCGCAGAGCAGGCCCAGCCGCCAACGCTAGACGTTCTCTCTCCAGGGGCCCCAGGCTTGGATGGAAGGGGAAAGGGTGCAAGCCGGGTGGCCCAGGCTGCAGAGCCAAGCCCCCGTGTCGCGGGAAGGGATCCAGACCTGGCCCTGGGACCCCGTGGAGGGGTTCCAGCTCACTGGGCTTCACCTCGAAGCCAGGTTTGAGGCGGTCACGCAGGTCCCTTTCACGGGCTTCCCGCTCCCTCTCCCTGGCCGCTGGGTCACTGCTGTACAGGGCTGGAACATTGTAACCCAGGAGCCCTGGGTCCACTGCCCCCAGGGGCACGTAGAATGGATGGTTGCGATTGCCAGGAGACATGACGTGGGGCCGGGCGTATTCGCTCAGGGTGCGCAGGGCTGGAGTGTCAGGACCCAGGTAGGGGGGCACTGTAGCCACAGCACTGCCTGGCTCAAATGGAGGGCGATGGGGCACTGGGCCGAGAGATGGGCACTCCACTGGAGCACGGCCCTCCTGAGCCAACTTCTGTGGGATACAGGGAGAAGTGGGTCAAAACGGCAGGTCGGAAAGATCCTGGCGGCTGACCCTGGTTCTTAGCTGCTCATTTGTCTCAGCATCTAAACGCCATAAAGCCTCAACTCTTTGGAACTCAGCCTACCAGGGACTTCCCTGCTCCCTTCTCATTCTACATAGGACAATGGCTCTTCCTACGATCCACAGGTACTTCCTGTGGAGCTTGCCTTTCCCCAACCCATGAACGCAACGCCTCCCGCTGGAACCCTTTGGTCTCCATTTCCCGGGCTGCAGTGACTCCTCCTATCCGACGGGTGGCGCTTGACACCCCCCCCCCCACTCCCTCCCGAGCCTCCCTGCGCCGTGCAGTGGGCGGGCCGGAGGAGGGCGGCGCGCACGGTGACGCACTCACCACGCTGCGTTCCAGCTCGCGTTCTTTCTCGCGCTCGCGCTCCTTCTCGCGTTCCCGCTCGCGCTCGCGCTCCTTTTCTTCGCGCGCGCGCTGCTCGGCCTCGCGCCGCACCTTCTCCACCAGGTCGGCCCGCTTCTTAGCCAGCTTGGAACCCTCCAGCGGCACGAAGTACAGGTCGCTGCGCGCGCACGAGTTAAAGCCGCGGTCCAGGTGTTTGTTGAACCTGCCGGGCGCAAAGGAAGCGCGCACTCAGCCTCGCGGTGATCTTGTTTTGAGCCAGCGGCCGCAGGCGAAGCGAGGCCAGGGCCCGAAGTACTTTGAAAAGCACCACATGGACGCAGGGCCCCTCCCGCGCCTGCTCCCCCTTCTCCGTCACCTTCCCAGGCCCGCCGCACCCCGCCCTGGCGCTCACCTTGCCGACTGGCTGGCGTGGCTGGGCACGTCTACCACTTTGGGAGGGGGCGAGGGGCTGCGGGCCGGAGGCACCGGGCTCTCGGGGGTCTCATACTCCTCAGCCGGTTCCTGTTTGATCTGCGTGGCGCTCAGGGGTGGCCCTGAGGCGGGGGCCGCAGGTGGCGGCGGCAGGGATGACAGGCCAGAAGGCCCTGCAGGTGGCAGCGGCCCGGGGCCCACGGTGGGGGAGCCCGGCTTGAAGGTCCCTGGGCCTGCAGGCGGCGAGGCACCCCGGTAGCCCGGTGGGGTCCCCGTTCGGAAGGAGGGCGGCGACCCCGGCTTGTAAGCCGGTGGGGTGGCTGTCTTGTAAGCCCCTGGGGATGGGGCTCTCTTGCCATACGGTGGGGGCCCAGGGGGGGAGGCTGTTTTGTAGCCTGCTGGCGAGGAAGCCACTGTAGCAATGACCGTGGAAAGTGTAGCCGAGGAAGTGGTGACCGGAGGCACGGGTGGGAATGGGTAGGGCGCCCCTTGGGGGCCCTGGGAAGGAGAGGGGTGTGAACATGGGTAGGACCCTTGAGAGGAGGAAGAGGAATTGGAAGAGGAGGAGGCTGGGGGGCCGCTGGGCCCTGCTTGGCTAAAGGACACCTGGCTGTGAGGTGGGGGCAGGTGTGCTGGCCCTGGTGGGTAGGGCCTCAGAGACCCCAGGGAGGGAGACATGGCATAAGGATGTGCATGGTGGGAGCTACTGCTCTCCAGGGGATGAGGATACGCTCCAGGTGGAGGGGGTCCAGAGCTCCCATGATGTTGTTGTTGCTGCTGCTGTTGCTGCTGCTGCTGCTGCTGCTGCTGCTGTTGCTGGTGGTGATGGTGATGTGCTGGGGCTGGTGGGTGAGCAGTGGATTGGCCCCCAGCGGAAGGAGGGAAGGGGCCTGGATGGGCACTACTGTTGGCTAAGAGGCGGCCATAGGGAGGAGGTGGGGGGGGACCCTGGCTCCACACAGCTTGGGATGGGAGAGAAGGCTGAGTATACTTGGGGGGCTGGTTAGAGACCGAGAGGCTGGTTGGGGGAGGGAAGGAGTGGGGATAACTGGGCAATGCCTGGGAAGCCGGGTACTGGGAGGAAGAGGAAGAACTGGAAGAGGAGGCTGCTGCAGTGCTACTACTAGAGGATGAATAAGGATACCGCATCGGGGGGGCTGGGGCAGAAGAGGAGGAAGCAGGTGGCAGAGGATGGGGTGACGGAGCAAGAGTGGGGCCCTTCTCTGGGCCAGGAGGAAGTCCACCCATCCCCTGCCCCATGGCATGGGGAGAGGGCAGATGCCCGGGTAGTGGCTGGGCCCCCAGGCCAGGAGGAGAGGCTGATGCATTGTTGAGGGGTCTCAGGGCAGGTGGGGGAGGCAGGTTTGGTGTCACATGGGGGAAAGTGGCTGGTGGTGGAGCAGAGGGTAGGTTTCCACCGACTGGAGTGTTAGGTGGCTTTGCTGGGGGAGCACCACCAGCCCCCGAGCTTGATATTGAAATGGGGGTGGTGGGTGGGGGGTGCTGCTTACCCCCACTAGGGCCCCCCACTGAAGAGGCAGCTCCTCCCCCCTTAGGGCCCATTGAGGGTCCAGACAAAACTCCTCCACCAGTGCCCCCAGGATAGAGCTGTGGATGAGGGGGAGGGGCTCCCGGAGGAGCCTGGAACATTCGAGATGTGTGGGGCTCCATGGGAGCATGATATCCAGTGGATGTCACCGAAGGATGGGGCTCAAAGCCAGGCTCTGGCTGTCTGGGGGTGCTGTCTGGTGGTGGAGGGGAGGGAGGAAAGAGTGGAGGTGGGTGGTAGGGGCGGGCTGGGCCCTGGGACAGGCCAGAAGATGAGTCGGAGTCATTCTCCACACTTCCAGGGCTGTAGATACTGGGGGACGTGCTTCGGTTATCCTGGTCGATATCCCTAGGGTCACTGCTGCCATCATCATTGAGGCTCCGCCCATCCAAACTATCCAGATCCGAGGGAGACTGTGGCCGAGGGAGCTCCTGCTGTAGAAAAGGGAGGACCGTTTTCCCCTTTTCTGTTCCTTCCTTGCTTCCCTGGGATTTGGGGCCTCCCTTGCAGCACAACCCCGCTCACAGCACACCACTGTGCCACGAAGTGATGAATAACCATGCTCAAGTCCACCTCCCTGCATCTGGGGACTCCCCCACTCTCCCCACAGTATCTGCTGCTCCCCAGTAGCGGTCTGGGTTCCCTCCTTGTAAAACCCTGTTCCTTCCTCCAGTGTCCATCTCTAGCACCTTCTCCCCGTCCACAGCTGAACCCAAATCCCTGTCTTCCACCAGCTCGTCTGCCCTCCTCTCATCTCCTCTACCCCTGTAACTAAACATCCCAGAAACCCTTGTTTCCTAGAAAGACCATTTCTGCATGCTCCTTATGACTTATTTGTTCCTTCCACTAAGACTTCTCACCCTGCATCTCCTCCCCAGCCACTGTATGGAAATCAGGACCTGGAAAAGGAGAGGCTAGAATCCCCCATACTCTTGCAGTCCCCTTTTGGCCCTGCCTAGTCATCTGATGGTCTGGCCAAAGCCCTAAAGATCTGACATATTGTAGACAGGCTACTTTAATAAGCATTAGGATATGACTCTGCTCTCGTACTCCAGGCAAGATTAAAATAGGAATTGTGAGCGAAAGGAAGTTTCGGTGAAAGAATGGTCAGAAAATGGGTCAGGATGGCTGCCAGGGTCCCCCACCTCAGTTTTGGTCTTTTTCGGTGCATTGGTCTCCTCACTTTCACTCTCGGAGATCTCCTCACTCCGGCCCTGCTTGCTGACCTTTGGGGTGGAGGCTTCCTCTACTCGGGCTTTCTGTTAGAGAGAAAGAAAATTCCTGTCCTAAACCTCCCAAGGTCCACCAGTACCCTCTGCCAGACAGGAAGTTCCCCCCAACACATCCTCAGCCCCTGTGCTCGGGCAGCCTGTGGGAGGACCTGGGGACAGAATACCTTGGCCGTCTGCCTAGACTTCTCGGCTTTGCCATCGCTGCTAGATGTGCTGACCCCTCCAGGGGAGGCCCGGCCCCTCGATCTCAGCTCTTCCCGGGGCCCAGGGGCCTCCTTCTTCCGGCCACTCCTCATTGACATCTGCAGGAGAAGGAAGCAAGCAGATAATGTAGATTTCTACACTGTACCTCACCTTATCACGTGCCTTTGTTTCTAGTCTTCCTCTCTGGTGGGTGTCACAGAAGGATGGGGTTCAAAGCCAGGCTCTGGCTGTCAGGGGGTGCTGTCTGGCAATGGAGGGGAGGGAGGAAAGCGTAGAAGTAGTGGGTGGGGGGTGGGCGGGGCCCTGAGACAGGCCAGTGGTTTCCCTGCCCCTGATCTGTCATGTCTCTCACTTTAGCTACTACTTACTGAGTCTTTATTCTGTCGTGTCTTCATTCTTCAGGCTGTGGAGACCCCATTCTCCTCCGCCTGGGCAGCTGAATACAGAAACTTACTGCTTCACCCTAAGTCCCCCACCGCTGTGGCCTGGGAAGCAGGAGGCAGGATCTGCAAGTTTCCGGTATGGGCACCTGGAACTTGCCGGCTCTGTTTTCAGGGAAGCCTGTTGGGAAAAGACCATAAGAGCCTCCAAGTTGGGGACCAGAGTGTGAAGGGGACACTACTGCGCTTGCCATGGGCTATAAGGCACCGGCACCCTGTGGGCCTCCCCAGCTATCTGTTCACGAAGGAAACGCTGCTCACAATTTCATCTCTTTCATCTCTGGGGAAGGCAGAAAACTCAGATGTGCCCATGCGCCCCAAGTCCGGAGACCACACTGTTTCAGCTTCCACGACCCCAAGGAGATACACGCACACACACGAATTCCATAGAGCCTTACAAAGGAGCATAAGGAAACATAGCTGAGGTATTAGCTGATTTATTGAGTGCCTTTATGTCAAGCCCTTACATAT
This sequence comes from Camelus bactrianus, assembly GCF_048773025.1. Classification (NCBI taxonomy): domain Eukaryota; kingdom Metazoa; phylum Chordata; class Mammalia; order Artiodactyla; family Camelidae; genus Camelus; species Camelus bactrianus. Next base: position 5,053,185 of record NC_133572.1, on the reverse strand, counting down.
CCAATTTCATTTCATATGTACAACCACTCCTGAAAAGCAGGTATTCTTAATATCCCCATTATATAGGTGAGGAAACTGAGGAGCATAGATTATGACCATGACTCGCCCAGCTTCATGTGATGGATACACAGGGAGGAAGCAGTGTCGGCCCCGGAACCAAGCCTCATCTCAATGACTCAAAGCTCTTTCTTCAGTACTTAGCTGTACTCTCATCAGAAGTCAGTGGGGGGGAATTCTCAGAGGGCCTAGATCAGTCCAGAGATATGAAAGGAATCTTTTCTCACAACAGAGTAGGTGGGAGAAGAATGTCCCATTCTACAAGGCAAAGGCGCACGGCCCTACCCATCCTGAGACCAAACCGAGGTACCCCAGAGTGCAGAACTTCATTTGTGGGAGTCTCATAAGACCTCCCCACCCGCAGCGCTAGGGCTTGGGTTCCCAAGGCTACGGGAGAAGTCAGGGCTTTGGCTTTACCACCCAAATCAGCGAATATCGATGAACACACAAGACAAACATACAAATCCCACGGGCTGAGACAGGGACTCACGCCTCCTCACAGCCGATCTGTATCTATGTATTTCTTTATACAGCCATATCAACACAGGCAGCCATTGTCATTTGCACTTATTTGTATATCTTGCCAAGTGTCACATCTCTCCATATTACTAACCATAAGATCTTTTGAGAACAAAAATGGTATCCTCTTACTGTTTTCTTCCTTTCTGTGTCCACCACTGATGCCATGCATATATGGCTGTTATGGTCTGTTCCTTACTGACCTTTAAACCCGCTAACTTCAGTAGGTCTTCTTGAATGAAGTGCTGCTGGCCTGCGTGGGATCAGAGCGAGCTTCCCCACCTGTTAGGCCTGGCTAGGAAAACAGCATCTCCACGTTCTATAGCACATTTTCCACAAGGAATACAGAGCAATACTTCTTACTCACCTCCACTGAACCCTACTGAGGCCTGCAGCGAGGGGCGAGCCTCACCCTTCCAGGGAACTTACTAACAATTTACCTGGAGTCACAAAATAGCTGGGACAGAGCCCAGGTCTTCTAAACTTATGACTGACGCTCTGCCCAGTAAACCAGCCATTTCTCTTCAACTACAACTATTACCACATTTTTTGAGTTGTTGTGTAAATTCATTTTCAAATACTGTCAACCCCCCAAAATCCAAAGAACAAAACCCAACATAACAAAAGGGGAAAACAATCTTAACAAAGAACCCCAGGGATGACTGTGACTGGTGTGCTTTTGCCAGCCCCTCTAAAGGAGATGCTCCTCCCTCCGCCCCATCACAGAACCTGTTCATTGTGAGAGCCAGGGGATCCCAAAGGTCAGAGAAAGGCAGGGATGTACCAGAACAGAACAATCATAGGGTGCCCCTGCCCCACCTCAACTTTGTTAATCAGCTAAAATCTGATAAAATTAGCAATGAGTAGCTCTGAAGGAGAAAAGCAGTCATAAAATGGTAGGTGACCCTGGGGATAAGGAGGGGCAGGAGAGAGAGAAGCTAGGGTTGGGTTATATACACGTTCCTGAACCTGGAGCATATGTTAGCACCAGCGAGCTGAGCCACCCTCCTTCCTGCCCCAAGAGCCAGTCACTATAACTCAGGTTTATAAAGCACCTACTATGTATCTGGAAAACACTAAGCAAATTCACCTTCAGCATCTTACTGCAAAAGCCAAGCGATAAAGGCCAGACTGGGGAGGTGGAAACAGGAGAAACAGGGGAAGAGTCTCTAAGTAAGACCAGGAAAAGAAATTCGTGCAGCAATACCAGGAGGATCTCAGAAGGAATACACTTGGGTTGCAAGGCTTTCTAGGATGGGCTTGCAGGGTGAATTTCAGGATCGTTGGCCCAGCCCCACCATCATTCCAGACCAACCAGACTAACAAACCAGTCCAAAGTGATAACAGTGCAGCCCAGACCAGCAGATAATGACAAGGCACTGGCCTAAGCCTTAGAATCCACAGTTGTCAGAGCGGCCTCAGATATCATCTTATCTATAACCCCTTTATCTGACAATAAAGTGGAGGCTCAAAGAAAGAAGTGACTTGCCCAAGGTCACAGTTAGAGGTCCAGCCAGGACTAGACCCAGGTCTGCTGGCTCCTGTTCCTGAATATTTCCACTGCACCAGGCTGTTCCACAGCCCTCTCCCCTGAGCCACCCTCCCCTGGGATGGGCATGGAGAGCCCAGCCATTCCTATAAGGTCAGAGAAACAGAAGGTCGAAGGTTAGCTGGGGGAAGGGATCATTGTAGAGATAGTCTGGGAAAGAGGAAAAGGGATACTCAGGAAGGAAGACTCAAGTTTATGAATATGGAAGAGTATCTGTGCAAATAAGCAAAAACGATTACTGTATACAAAAAGTCCCTAATAATGAAGGAGGTAGAGGCCAGAAAGAAATGCCAAAGGATGGTATAACTTGGTACAGGAGGATTTCCATCCTCCCACCATGCCTAGAGGAGGGACTTGGAGAAACACCCATGACCTGCAAGTAACATGTCTACATATTCCCAAAGATTACTAGATGGAAGGGGGTGGACCCCCTGGGGAATCTCCTCTCCACCAGCAGCACCAGAAACATCCTCCAGAACCCAGTCAAGAGTCCCAAGGACACAGTCAAAGGCTGAGGCCCAGTCTAGATTCTGAACCCTCATCTACTGGACATCCTGCTGGATCATTGCCATGGCAACGAAATGGCAGAACCTGCCCCTCAAGAATCCATCCCAAGGGGTCTATGTGCCAGCCACCTCCCCTCCAGTTGCCAAAGCAACTCCTATCTCCCTATAGCACCCGCAGGGAAGGGAGCTTAAGAGTACCTACCCCAGTAGAAACAAGTCCATGCACAAAGGGAAATCTTTGAGCTCAAAACAGTAAAGAAGATCCACCCCCTCTTAAGGAAACCACAGCCAGAGGGGCAGTGGGTGCTCTGATGATTTGAGGGTGGGGGTCACAACTTGTTTGGAGTGCCTGTAAGACTGCCCAATTCTCTCCTGTTTCCACCCTGCCAGAAGCCCTTCCTCCTTAACTCTCCCTTCAGTGTTCCCATCTTCCTCCTCCTCAGTTGCGGGAGGACCCACACTGCTGGGCCCCAGTGTGCCCCTCTCCAAGAAGTACCTATGTCTGGGATTGGAAAAACAAGGTTAGAGGTGACCTGGAGTAGGGGAAAGAAAACTGAGTCACAAAGGCATCTCCTTCCCACTCCCACCAGGGTCGACCTCGGGCTCTTCTTCTCAAAGGTGGCCCTCTCATCGGCCCTTTCCCGGTTCCATTCTCCTCTCTCATCAACTATAAGCCCTCTCTTTCCACTTACCACACCCCTTCCCCATTTCCCACCTCCCTTCTATACCTAGCACCCCGAAATTGGGCTCTAAAACCTGAGATCTGGGCCTTTGGGGCTTTTCCTGGAGTCCTCACGCCCCACCTCGTTGCCATCTCTCCATTCCTTTTTGCCTTCGCTCCGTTGCCCCCTCACTGGCATCCCATTTTTCCTCCGCCAGCCTTCCACTTCGGGGTCCCTTTTTGGGTCCCGGAGTCCTGGCTACCCTCCCCCGCATCAGCCCTCCTCGTGAGACCCTCCCACCTCCCCCCACCTTCCCGATCCTCCAGATGTCCTGGCCCCCATCCCTCCACGGGGGCCGGCCCCACCCCCTGAGCCCCCAGCCTCAGGCCAGGCAGTCCCCGCAGTGGGGGACCGGATCGAGAAAATAACAAATGGAGGCGGCGGTGGCGGGAGGGGGAACTGGGAGGGGTGGGGGTGGGGGTGGGGAGCCGCGGGCCAGAACCCGGGCGGGCCCGAGGCCCGGGCGGCAGCAGATCTTACCTGGTTGTAGCTCCGGACGGCTGGCTGGCTCCGAGCAGGATTCGGGGCTCCGGCGCCTCCGGGGGGCGGCGGCAGCCGCTCCCCCGCCCCCCTCTCCTCTTCCCGGCTTCAGTCCCCGCCGCGACGGCGGCGGCGGCGGCCCCGACCCCCCCGGAGGGTGGCCCCCATCCCCCTTTTTCCCCTACCTGGCCCGGATCGCCCGCCGGCCCCCGGAGCAAATCCCTATCCCCGCTCTCGCTCGGCCCCTCCCCAGGCCCGCCGCCTCCCCCGACCGCCCGGAACGCCCGGGCCGCGCCGCCCGCCCCCGCTGCGCCGTCCGCCCGCCCCCGCGGCCCGGCCGGCCCTCTGCGCGGCTCGGAGCCGCCGCCTCCCGCCCGCTGCCCGCGCCCGCCCCGCGCAGCCCGCACTCGCGCGATCCCGGGCCCCCTAGGCGGCCTCCGCCCGCGGCCCCCGCCCCTTCCCGGGCGGTCGTCTCCCTCGCCCCCCTCTTGGCCCCTCCCCGAGGCCGGCGGTCCCCCCGAAACGGGTCCCGGCCCGAGGCCCCGGCCCGACGCGGGGCTGCGGGCGGGCGGGTTTGCCGGCGCGTCCGGCGACTCGCACAGGAAAGCGGACGGCGAAGGGAGGGAGCTCGGGAGAGGGGGATGGGAGAAGGGAGGAAGAGGGAGAAGGAGGGAGCGCGGAGGAACGGAGGAGAGAGGGGCCGGGAGGGAGCCGCGAGGGAGGGAGCGCAAGGCGAGCGGCGAGGGGAGGGGAGAGGGGGATCCGGAGAGGGGGAGGCGCCGTGCGAGTTGGCCGAGACCGAGGCCTAGGGGGCCGGGGCGCGGGGAGGGGTTCGCCGAGGCGGAATGCGGGGAGCCCGCGGGCCTGGCGCCATAGAGGGCTAGGTAGGAGGGGCCGTGGGCTGTAACGGCAGATGTGGCGGAGGCTGGGGAAAGTTTGGGGGCCAAGGGTGGGTGGCAGAGGTGAGGTGGGAGGTTGTGGCAGAGACTGGGGTAAGACTGGAGGCATGGAGCTTCCTGGGGGCAGTGAGGTGTGTGACAAGGGGAGGTGAAAGAAGGTTGGGGTGACAGCGTCTCTGGTAGACACGTAGCAGGAGAGGTTTGGGGGACAACTGTGAGAGAATGGGATGGAAGTTTGGGGTTATGAGGAGGGGAAGAAATTAAAAAGATGGAGACATACAGGAGGATGGGGTTTCTGGACCAGAGTGAAGAGTTTGGGGGTGATTGGTGTTGGGGAAAGACTAGGGAATGTAAGGATTTGGAAGAGTGACAAGTCTAGAGATGTCATGTGAAGAGAAGGGAAAGCAAGAGGAACCTTAAGAAAGGATGAAGGAGGTGGGACCAGATGCATATTCCAGAGGGCCCACGTTCTGGGCGGGACTGGAGGGTGGAAGACACCCTGGATTCTGGGGGTTAGGGTTTCTAAAAGGGCGGAGGAGGGTGGGTAAGACCAAGTAGATAGAATGAGGTGGAGGTGGAGGGGTCTGGGTAAAGATTAGAAGGAAATTTAAGATAGACAAGGCCTTTGGTGGCAGTATGGAGGAGGGAAGGTCAGTGATGGGGAGGCCAAGCCCCAGTGTAGGGAAGGCGTTCGTTTATAGGAGTGGGACACCATCCTCAGGCCCTCTGCCAGGCTGTAGCTCCATTTTCCTTCTCGAATCTGTTCAAAGTCATCACTCATGGTACTTTGGGCCACAGGGTCGGGTCAGGTGGGGATTAGTGTGGAAACAACCCCAGGTGCCCTGGTTCCCCAGTCGCAGTCACTAATGTGGAGACAATCCCTCCACAGACTGCGGGCTCTTCCTCCTGCGGGCTCTTCCTCCTCCGGGCACCGCCTTCCAGGCAGCCTCTGACTCTGACAGTCCCCACCATTCCATCTTCAGCCATGAAGCCAGCAACCCCCAGTCCACCACCAGTGTCTTCTGAGCCCTTTCCCTGTCCCATACCAAACTGCAACATCTCCCAGGACAAAGGACTCTAGATGCTGGGTGATTTTTGGCAGCTGAGATTGGGAAGGCCCTGGAGAACCGGAGGGAGGCAGGCTGGGAAACAGGAAGAGCTGGAGCCAGAGTCTGGATCTGGATCGAGAGCCCTCAATAGCGCTCCAGATTTGGGGTGGGGGTGGGGGGTGTGTGTAGCCAAGCTGGCTAGAGGCAGAGGGAGGGCCCTGAAGGCAGAACCCCGCCAGCCTTCTGGAAGGAAAGGAGGTTGGCTTTGTAGCAACTAGTAGATTTTGCCTCATATTTCTTAGGGCCAGGCTCAGCCAAGTTCTAGCAATACCCAAAAGCTCTAAACGGATTCTAAAGCGCTGGGGACCTGAGCCGGAAGGCTTCCTTGGCCTAGGAATGAATCACCACTCTTCAGACACTTGAATTGGTTGGCACTCACTTTATTACCCCAGGCCCACCTTCCGCATCCCTCAGGGCCTTCCACAGAGCTCCGCCCCACCCCACCCCACTGCCCACTCCCTTCCTCCTCCACACCCCCCAACTTTGTTCCAAGACTCCTCCCCACCTCCCCGCCCCCCACTGCGTTTCCTCTTTGCACTTCTCAGTGCAGTCCCCCACTGGGCTCTGGCCCAGGCCCTTCCCAGCTCCCAGACAGAGCTCTTCTCCCTCCTTTTTTAACCACTAAGGGATGGGCTAGGATGGTGACACATCTGAGCCTAAAAGAAAAATTTAGGCATTGATAGGAACAGGGGGTGGGGAGAGTGAGGAGAGAAGGCAGGGCCTACTCCTTCCAGTTCCTCCCCTACCTGGGACCCAGGCTCCCAATTCTGCTTCAGGGAGCATCACACACACCCCATCATCCCTCACTCCAGCTCCCTCTCTGGCCCCAGCTCCCCACAACCCACTGGTCTCCAGGCAACGGCACAGAAAGAAAGTGGTGAGAGGGGCCTGGGAGGCCCAGGCAGAGCTAGCTGTAACCCAATCCAACCCAGTACCTGAGGGGTTGGATTGGGGGAGTAGTTGGGGGGGGGTTGAGGGGGTGGCTGCCAGAGAAGGCCACCTAGCAAAGGAGGGAGGAAACGGCAGAGGTTAGGAAATGTGGCTCCAACCAGAAGGGCCCTGGTCAGTCCAAGATTACTGAAGAACAGCAGACATGATGGACCCCAGAAAAGCACACCGTGCCCAAGGGAAACAGAAAGGGGCACAGTAGACAGCAGAGAAGGGAAAGTTGAGATGCCCCCACTGGAGTGAAGAGGCTTAGAGAGGGCAAGGAGATATTTGAACTGAAAATGGCTGAGTTGTCAGCAACATAGGAAAGAGAAAAGCAGAGAAAAGGGTCCTCCCTGTACAGAACTGGAATCCTCTTCCAGTCCTGGAGCCCAGCAGGATGGCAGAGGGGGCCCAGAACCAGAACTCAGAGAAGAAACAGAGTGGGAGGCCCACAGAGGGAGCAACCTTGAAATTCCTCCCACCTCACCCCTGGCCCGGGTGCAGGCCACGTCCTGCAGAACCTTTACTCCCTCTAGTGGCCGCAGCTCCCCACCGCCTGAACCAGCTGAGCCCTGGTATCCCAGCCCTGTGAGGGGGCTTCTCCCCCAGGGGGTTCTGGGTTCCCATCTCAACACTGAGGCCCTGCTGGAGCTGAAGACTGACAGTGGGTCTCTGGCCACACACCAGCATCCTACCGGCAGGCTGACCCAGCCCTCCAGGTCCTAAACCTCCCGTTTATTGGAAGGCTGAGTTTCCTCAGGCCTCCTCCAGGCCCCCTGGTCCATTCTTCCCTCCCCAGGTCCCCACCTTGCAGGGGTGCTGCCTGGGCTGGGCTGTCCTGTCCCAGAAGCAGCCAAGATGGTGTCTGGGAGAGGGCCAGTAAGGAGCTGCTCCAGCCTCATTCCTTCTTTGGTCAAGGCCCTTGGCCAATCCAGAAATACTTTGGGCCCTTTTCTCCAAAAATGCATAAGCACAAAATTTTTGATCCTTTTAGGATTCCTGGACCCCAGGTTAAGAACCCCTAATTCACCTGGGTCCTGGCGCCCAGGCTTGCTGCTAAAGCAAGGCAACGTGCTCCCCACCTGGCCAGGGCAGGGTAGGCAGTGCCATCCTCCTGGCCGTGTTTGTTGGGTTTCTTCCTCTTTTTGTTTCCGCCCCAGCTCTGCTATCCAGTTTCACTGATTTCCAGGAGCTCCATCTTCTGTCCTCTTGTGTAGACTAGAGTAAGACTCCTCAGACACACTAATGCACGGTGACTCAGACTTTAATGGTGGTGCTCATTTCAACGCCACAGAGGTGCTGGCAGCTGTGGAACATGGCACGGAGGGGAGTGAGACAGTGCTGGGGTACAGCTGGAGGAAGAACGGGGAAGCGACGGCCGGGGAGAGAGGAATGGGGGAGAGCCCCCAGGCGCACAGCCCCACCTCTGGACTGAGCCAGGCTGCAGTTAAGGCTTGGAACACACAGGAACTGTCATCATTCAGTTACCCTTCCCGTTCCAGCAAGACTCCCACCCCAGGCCATCTGGGAATCTACAGTCACATGAAATACAGACACACAACCCCCTCCAGTCAGGCCGGTCTCTGGCCCTGGAGTTATGGGGAAGTGATTCATTAACTAACAAGATGAATGAAAAATAAATAAATGAATAAATATTACCCTAGAGCCTCCTTCGGCCAGGCACGAGCACGCAGCCAGCACAGACCTCCCCTCCACTCAGCACTCAGCGCAGTTCTGCCTCATACAGATTACAGAAACACGACCAGCACAAAGGACACGTGACGCATGCCCCCTCTGTAAACAAATACCACAGCAACTGACCCTGACACTCCGTCTCAGACCCTGATCGGCCCTCCGTGGACGCCCTTAAAACCCTCAGTCCATGGCCAGTTTTTGAGGAGGGAGAATGGAAAGGAAGGAGTGGAGAGTGTGGAACCCAGAGACGGGCAAGCGGAGACAGCAGGGGCTGGACCAGCCAAGAAGCATCGCAGCAGGTCAGCTGGGGTGTCTGGGGTGAAATTTCGAGCAGGACCAGAAGGAAGAGCTTCCAGGAGGAGGGGTGAGGGGTTCCAAGTCTCCAGGCCGGTAGGGGAATCACAGCACGCTGGGATTGCGGAAATTATGTCCCGCGAAGCGAGCTTCATCCCCCAGCTCTTCTTCAATCCTGAGAGAGATAAGCCAAAAAAGAAGCATCAGGGGAGCAGTGGTACCCCTGCCTCTCTTTCCAGGAGGCCTCCATTCTCCAAGCCCCTCACACCATCCGCTCCTGGATCCTGGACTGAGCCTGGGCATTCCCTGGCTTTCCATGGGCCATCAGTCAGGCCATCTGTAAACACATCACTGAAAAATATTTTCTGGATGCCTCCAGTTCTCCAGGCCCTGGGCACTGAAGATGAAATGGTGGGCAAACGGGCTTTGAGCCCTCTGGTCCCTTGGCCCCCGTTCCCCGAGGTTCCCTCACCTCATGAGTTGGTTGTACTTAGCCAGACGCTCGGAACGGCACGGGGCACCAGTCTTGATCTGAAACATCCCAGAAGATAAGTAGCTCAGTGGCTGCCCCTTCGCTCCCTGAAAGAAAATCTATACTCCCTTGAAATTCCCCCAATACCTGCAGACACCTGGAAGGAGAGACTCACCTGAGCCCAGAACCCACCAACTGCACAGAGGTCTCCCTCCCACTCACCTGGCCTGTGCACAGCCCCACCACCAGGTCAGCGATGAACGTGTCCTCAGTTTCTCCTGAGCGGTGACTCACCATGACCCCCCAGCCGTTCTCCTGGGCCAGCTTGCACCTGCAGCCACACAGCAGCACTGGGCCCCAGCCCCCGACACCTGCACTCTCTCCCCCACCCCAACATTGGTCAGAAAACATCTGGACGGAGAAGAACCAGGAGGGCCATGAAGGTGACTCCAGGATCCTGGGGGACAGTGGGGGGCAGGAGGGGAAGGGGGCCACTTGCAAGAGGCATCCCACAGAAATGAGCTGAGTGGGAGAGGGCCGGAGGGCACTCACGCTTGGATGGCTTCTGTGACCGAACCGATCTGGTTGACCTTCAGCAGCAGGCAGTTGCAGGCCTTCTCCTCCACAGCTCGCTCGATCCGCTTTGGGTTGGTCACAGTCAGGTCATCACCCACAATCTGGATCCCCACATTGGCCGTGAACTTCGACCAGGCAGACCAGTCATCCTGGTCAAAAGGGTCCTCAATGGAGACCACTATGGGGAAGAGGTGAGGGGGCTCTGTGTCAGGCCAGAGCACCCCCACTTTGACTCCCTGAATGGACAGATGAGACCCCCTGGCCGACTGCGCCTCTGCACCCCCACTTCCCGCCCCCCTGAAATAATCCTGCCTTGACTGATTCTTATCTTGATTCTTCCTAAAACCTTTGAAGAAACAAAGATTTAGAAACTTGCTCACAATCTGTCTTTGCACTTTTCTATTTTCTACCAGGAGGCCCTTCCTCGTTGCTGTTCTAAATCCTTCATTCTGCAAGTTATGTCTGTTTTCTCTCGCTCGGTCTCAGGAAGATGTAAACCAGCTGCCTCCATCCATGGGTGAAAGGCCCCGGGAGACCTGGAGCAGGTGATTCAGCTCCCCCTCGGCCTCCTGTTCTAGCCACACGTGGCTCCAGCCCCACTCAGCACCCAGTTGTATCAATCAAAGAATCTGAACTGTGCTAGTTCCCTGCCGGATCCGGTCACTCTCTCACCATGCCTGGCTCCTTCCACACCCTCCCCACGACCCTAGCAGCAGTTTCAGAGCTCGTGACTTTACTCAGGATCCAAAGCAGATGGAACAGATTCATCACAGATCCCTGCACATTTACACGATGGACAAAGCCCAGCCTGCAGGAGGCTCCTTCACCCGTCTCTGGTTCTCAGGGCTTTCTTAGGACATCTCTACCTGGCCCCTGAAGCAGCATCCCCTAAGGTCCAGAGCTGCTCTAACACATCCCTGCCTAACCCCTCCCCTCCCCCTGCCCTCTCAGCCCCAGCCCTTGCTCTCACCAGGATAGTCCCTGACAAAGTCCTGGTAGAGAGCCCCCAGCTGGTCCGCAGTGATGTATCGGGAAGGATCAGCAGGAGACTTGAAGTCCAAGTCATATTTGCCATCACGATAAAACTCCGAGGCAGCGACATCCATGCCAATGACAATCTTTTCCGTGTAGCCAGCCTTGTCAATGGCTTCCTTCACCAGCTCCAAGGCTGGGGATGGAATACAGTGAGATCACCAGCAGGAAGGGTGCATGAGGAGGAATGAGAGACAGAAAGAAATTCAGAACAGAGGTGCAGGGTTGTGGCTGGGAAGAGATCTGGTGGAGGTGGTTTTGGGGTTATCCCAAGGTCTGGGACGAGCAGGCCACCTTCAAGGAAGACAGAGGAATGGGATGCTGTTAATAATAGTTTTTTTAAATAGCTGTCATCTATTGAGGGCTGTGTCACCTAAGCACTTTACACAGATGATCTTGTTTAATCCTCACAGTGATGCTAAGAGGTAGATACTGTTATGGTTCCCATTTTACAGATAAGAAAGACAAGCACAGAGAGCACAACCGAGTGAGCAAGGTCACCAGCCAGGAACTCTTTAAGTCAAGATGCAAATCCAGGCAGTTTGGCTCCAGAACATTAACTCTTAGCCATGACCTGTCTGTATTGTTCTCATCATTATAAGTTTTCTCCCAGGGTAGAGAAAAATTAAGAATCCTAGAGGCCTACAAGGTTGGAGTGGGAATGGGACACATTTGGAGTGTATTCCCTGGAGTCTGGTGTATCTCATCAAACTGAGAATCCATCAGAGTTAAAGGCTGGGATGGATCCCACAGACGACCTCCCGGCACTGCCAGGGGCTCCAGTGGGAACTTACAGATGCTAACGGATCTGGCTGGGCAGGTAAAGACCGTCCTTTTAGGCCTGCGTGTGAATTTGTTACGCCCTCTGGCACCCACTCCGAGGACTGGTACCTCTTGGAGTTAGTTCATGGACCCTCCTGCATCCTCCTTGGGACTTGGTGAAGTGGGTGGCCCTCCCTGATGTCCCAGGATGGAGTGAGACTTAGAGCTGGGAGTGCGGCTCCGGGCCTCACCTTCACTGTTCTCCAGGATATTGGGGGCAAAACCACCTTCATCTCCCACATTGGTGGCATCCTTGCCATACTTGTCCTTGATGACACCCTTGAGTGTGTGGTAGACCTCCGCCCCGAGTCGCATGGCATCCCGAAAGTTCTCGGCGCCCACAGGGAGGATCATAAACTCCTGCATGGCCAGTTTGTTCCCAGCATGAGAGCCACCGTTGATCACATTGAAGGCCTGGGAGCCACAAGAGGATGGAAAAGTCACAGAGCACTTCCTTCTCTGCCCCTGGGAGTCTCAACCCAAGATCCCAGACTTCCTCCAGCTGCCCAGACTCAGGGTCTCCTGTCCCCATCCTTTCTCTTTAGCTGCCCCAATTCACTTTCCTCCTTCCCATTGGTCCTTGCAAGGTCCCCTGCTCCCTCCCTACCCACCCTTGGGAGAGGCACAGGCAGGAGGCAGTGCTCACCGGCACAGGCAGGATGAGGTCTGAGTTCCCAGCCAGCTGAGCAATGTGGCGATAGAGGGGCAATTCCCGCTCGGCCGCCCCTGCCTTACACACGGCCAGGGACACACCCAGGATGGCGTTGGCCCCAAACTTGGCTAGGAGATTATAGAGGAAGGCACTGAGCAAACATGTCCCCTTTCCCTTCTAGCCCTGGCCTCCACCTATACTCCCCAGAAGGAACCAGTAAAGGAGACCCCCTCCTCCCTCTCCACTCCTGCAACTCCTCATTCATCCTCTTCTGAAAATAGCAGGGGCAGGGGGCGGGGATGACTGGAAAGGGTGGAGAGCTGTAATTATTCCTAAACATCCCTGAGACCACAGACTTCTGCTGCCAACTCCCCCTTCCTTATGCTGCAGAGTTTGTCCTTCTGTCTAATGTCACTCCCTCCCACTGCAGGGCAACTCATCTTCTCTTGCTCTGGCTTTGGGAGGAGGCCACAGGAAGGGCTGGTCCTTCCAAAGAAGCCCTCACAGCACTGGCCCTTCAGCTGTCTGTCTGCCCCTCTCATGCCCACCTGCACACCCCCGCTTTCTCCCAGCCCCCGCTTACACTTGTTCTCAGTCCCATCCAAGTCCAACATCAAGTTGTCCAGCTTCTCCTGTTCCACCACACAGAGACCCTGCAAACAGAGCCTCCATCACCCAAGGCTGGGATAGAGACTGGACCCTAAGATAGAGGGGACCCCCATCCACACACAGGCTCACATCCAGCCAGGGTCCAACCAGGTTCCTGTGACAGCAGCCTGTCTGGATTAGGGGACCTGAACCCCCATGGGAACAAGGAGCACCCTTCCCTTGGTAACCATGATCCCAAGAGGTGGGCCTTTCTCCCTTTTCTTCACCCTCCCCTAATCTAGGATCCCTTCCAGGACTCTGGTCCTGCCATCCCCAGCAAAGAGTGGGCCTCACTGAGCTGATGAGGGCCGGGGCGATGGTGGTGTTGATGTGGTCCACTGCCTTCATGACACCTGGGGAGAGGTAGAGAGGCCAGGCCAGGTCAAGCCAGGAGGAGCCAGAAGGGAAAGGTGGGGGGACGGCATGCAGGAAGAGGGCTGGGGACTGGTGTGAGGTAGGAATATAACGCTGATGAATGCGAGAGCCCAGAACAGAGAAAGGGCCTCACCTTTGCCTAAGTAACGCTGTTTGTCCCCATCCCTTAGCTCCAGGGCCTCATAGATACCAGTGGAGGCTCCGCTGGGCACTGCAGCCCGGAAAAGACCTGGGAGGGGCACGTGTAATGAGGAGGAAGACAGGACACCACAGGGACCAGAGATTCCTTCAGCCTTCCAGCTCCACATTACCACCTGCAACGTCCAGCCTTCTCCCACACTGCTCCTTAACACACACACACACACACACACACACACACATACACTCATACAGAGGCAGATGCACAAGCAGTGGCCTCTTCATCTGCCCAACTGAGGTGCCACATGGATAAGCAGGAACCCATGGAAATGAAGCAGGCAGCGCGCGCGCGCGCGCACACACACACACACACACACACACAGTGCGCACGCGCGCACAGACACACACAGTGCACACGCAGAAGTGCAGAGGCAGAAACTAGAACCCAGAGGCCAGCCTCTCCTGGTTCCCTTGGACAGGAATGATCCAGCCCCCACAGTCCGGGCTTGTGAGCCTGGCCCAGCACCCCATCCCCACCAGGAATCTGGGAAGCCTCCCCTCCCAGGCCAGGGCAACCCAGCATGGGGGCTGTGGGAAGGCCCTGCCCGTTACCTTTGGCAGTGTAGAGATCCACCTCCACCGTGGGATTTCCACGGGAGTCCAGGATCTCCCGGGCCCAGATCTTCTCGATGGACATGATGGCTGGGATCTTAGGTGGAAGGGAAGGAAGGAGAAAGCTAAGAGGCTTAGAGGGGTGGAGCCTGAGATCAGTGGGAGGGGCCGGACGGTGGGAGGCTGGGAGGGATGGGAAAGTGGGTACTGCAGTAGGTGGGGGTGGGGAGGAGCAGGTTGCGGCCGTCGGCTGTAGAAGGGATCCCCCCCGCCGTGGGGAGAGGAGAAGGTCAAAGCAGTGAAGAAGGGGAGGTCACTGCGGTGGGGGGCGGGGTAAGAGTAAACGCCGAGAAGGGAGGACACCGCAGTGAGGAGGGGAGGGGCAGCGGTTTCCTCGCCCCCTCGGCAGCTGCAGCAGCAGCCGGCGGTGGGGTTCCCCCAGATCTCCTCAGAGCCGTGTGGCTGCCAGCCTTGCATGTCTCCGTGGAGCCAGAACATGGGTTGCCTGGACAGCTGGGGCCTGTCCTCCGGAGCCCCCATCTCAGCCAATTTAACACCCCAGCCCCCACTCCTGGGTCCCAATCTCTCTCCAAACGTACGTCCCTCCTCTTCCGGAGAGATGTACAGTAGAGAAGTCTGGAGAGAGGGTCCTCAGTCTCTGGGGGTTGCAGTCGGAAGGGAGGGGGAGGAGAGATCCGTGGGGAGAGGCAAACCTGGGCCAGCCCTCCCCTCGACCCCTAGGCAAATTCCCCCCGCCTCCCATCCCTTCCCCGTGCAGTGGAGAGCAGCACCGTAATGGGAGAAGGCAATGCGGGGGAGGAGTGGGAGAGAGGGGGTCTAGAGGAAGTCTGGGGATGCTGAGGAAGGATGAGAGAAGACATTTCCCCGATGCAAAGCCAAGGGACATGCCAGGATAAAAATGCACAGTCCTGAGAGACCATGAATTTAAAACATCGACAGAGGCGAAGACGGGCATGGGGAGGGGGCAGGCAAGGGTAGAGAAAGGCGCAGTTAGAGACACACAGGTGTGGAGAGGCCTGGCGCCCTAATGAGGAAGGGGCGACAGCCTGAAACCGACCGGCCGGGGATGCCAGGGAAGGAGGGGTGCCGGGGAGGCGCGGGTGATGGAGCAGGTGCGCAGCGCCGCGGGGCAAGGGATGCGCGAGGCAGGGGAAGAGGGGCGGGGGCGCAGCGGCGAGGGAAGGGGGCCGGAGGGGCGCGGGGCTCCGCCGGGGCTTCACCTCAGGGCTGCAGACCCAGCCTCTGGCGGCGGTGCTGGCGGTGGCGGCGGTGGCGGCGGCGCAGAGAGAGCGGGAGTGGCGGCGGCGGCGGTTGCGGCTCCCGGGCGGCGGGCGAGGGGAGGCGCCGATAGGGCCGGGCGGGCGCATGTGACCCGGAGCCCCCGATGAGTCAGGAGCCGCCGGCGGAGGCGCACGTAGGAGCGCGGGTGGGGGACCGACGGGGGTGGGGGACCGATGGGGTGGGGTGGGGAGGGCTCGGGGAGAGTGATGGGGGAGGGGCTGGGGGCGACTCAGGACCTGGCCTCCCACCGCCCACCTGCATTCATACCCACACACCGACCCCCCGTAAAGTAACAGTCTCAGCCTCACGCCAGTGAAGCCCACCATAGACTCAGTGTCTCACAAACCCGGTCAGACACAAGAGTATCAAAATGTCTCTTTATTGGAAAACCGAGCTGTTCCTAACACCCCAGGCCGCCGCTTCCGAAGCTCCTCCACAGCCAATTCTTGCAGCATCCCCTTGGCCCATCCAGGCCTGACTCCCAGCAGACCTGCCTGAAGGCTGCCCCCTGCCTAAGCACCGCTGCCCAGGTGTCCCATACAGATCCTGGGCGCCAGGCTGTGATAGATTTCCAGGCCTGAGGCAGGAGAAGGCAGCCTCCGCTCCGGATGAGGGGTGTGCGTGTGGTGGCTCCTGTAACTGGGAGTCTTCTCAGTTTGGGACCAGCATCTTTGCTCTCCTGGAGGAAGGGGACAGAAGCCAAGCCTTTGGGCCCTGCTGCTCTCCCACTGCTGCCCCTGCCCCATCTGGAGTGCCAGCTGCCACCCTTCCCTGGACTCATCACCTCCATCTCTTTCTGCCTCACCCTGCCCTCCGTTCTTCCTTCTGCCCCTGTGTCCTGTTATTTTTAGCTTCAGATAATTGTACAGGATCTTCCCCTCTTCCCCTCCCCTAGACCCAGCCCACATCCTCATACACTGCCCCTAACCCACCCCTCACCATGCCCCAGCCTAGCCTTTCCGGCTGATCTCCACTCTGAGTCAGGTGTGGCTGCCCAGCCCACACCACCACTTCTGCCTGCCACCCGGATTCTTTTCACTTACTCTTTAGGCCTCCTGATGTATCTCCTCGGCCTTTTTCAGCTCCTCCCAGGCCCTTCTGGTTCCTTCTCCTGACCCTGGGACACCCCTGGCTCCTAACCCAGGGTTAGGGTTAGGGTTCTCCTTGGCTATGCCTTCTTCACCCCCTCCTCCTACGGCCACTCCTCCTCTTCCCCATCTGCAGACCCCAGCCTCCTCTTCCTGCCTCCCTGCCCCACTTTCTTACTATCCCTGGAGGCCAGAACCGCTAGATCAATAACTAGTCCTGTTCGGATTCAGGCTCTGGCTCTGGCTCGGGCTCGGGCTCAGGCTCAGCCTCCTGCTCCTGCTCCTCCTTCAGCCTCTGACGGATCTCATCGGCATCAGCCCGCTCCTCCTCATCATAGAAGTCCTTGTCCAGGCGTTCGAGCTGTGCTATCTGCACCAGGGCCTCCTGGCGGTAGTCGTTCTCATCTGTGCACGGGTTGTCCAGCAGCACCAAGGCGCGAAGCTTGGGCAGGTCCCGCAGCTGGGCTAGCTCCCGCAGGTCAGTCACCATGTTGCCCCTGCCGGTGCGGTGCAGTCAGGAGGGGTTCACCAGGGAACTGTGGGCTTTGGAGACCAACTGCCAGGAATGGGGTCTTGGGGCAAATCTCCCGCTGGGCTCCGGTTTCTCTAGAAACGTGGCCTCTGTGGGCTGGCCCGCCAAACATAGCCAGATTCGCTGTTGAGATGCCATCCAACCCCACTCCTGTCCTGCTTCTGCCCTTCAAGGAATCTCTAGGTGCCACTGTCTATTCTGGAATGTGTCGTATTTATCCTCTTGGAGCAGCAGAGCTAGGTCTCAACCCTGTCTAACAGTTGGGGAGGAGGGGGGAGTCTCCCTCTCAGGGACAGATTTCTTCTGTGTCATCACACCTAGTCAGAGGTTTGGGGCTCCCACAGGAAGGAGCTTAGAGCTAGGGGTGGGTTGGGGCCTCCCAGCCTGAAGAGCAAGCGTCCTCCCCTCGGGTGTGTGTAAATTGTACAAGACTCTGCTTTTATTTCCTTGCTCTTGCCTCACTCCTTTATGAAATTAGGCTTCCACGTTTCAGCCTTATCTCAGAGAGATGCTGAACCTTGCGCGGTGCTTCTCATGGGAGAGCTACACGCACTTGGTCCCCAGCTGTCCTGTGCGTCGCAGGTCTTTCGCCCCAGAGGCACCTCCCGGTCACTGACTGAGACAAACCCTCTCCCTCCACTTACTTCCAAACATCCCTGGTTGACAGCCAGTGAGGAAGGTCCGTTATCCCTGTCTAGACCATTGACAGGAAAACAGCAGCCCCTCCACCCCACCAGACCACTGTGCGATCACTCCAGGACTCAGGGCTTCAAGGTACAACCACCCCTCCCTACTTGGAGAGTCTCTTTCCATTGCCAGCCTCGAAGATTTGGCCATTTGGCCTCGTTGACTAAAGAGGAAATTTCTTTACATCTTTGTTTAAAGAAACACACGTAACATCCGCCACCAGACAGGAGCTGCTGAAAGAAAATCGCCTGCTCCTCAGCGCCTCTCCACCTAGGAATTTTCTTTTAAATACTCCTCTCCTCAAAGCTGAGCACACCTTGTGTTTTATATCAATGTGGGGCCATCCCTTACAGGTGGGGCTCGGGAGAAGAGAGGCAGGAAATTGGAAGAATTGAGGTCCAGGAGATGGAGAAGGGCAGTGGAAACTTCTATGGGATAGGACCAAGAAAACAGACTTGGAGCCAGACTGTGAGTCCCCTGAGAACAGAGACCATCTCTGACTCCTTTAGATGGTTCCTGACACACAGCCCAAGGCCTGGCACATAGCACATTCTCAGTAACCGTGGATTGAATGAATAGGGCTCAGGGAGCTCAGACTATAAAGGTCTTGGAGCTGCAGTCAGGACTGAATGCAGAAGAAATTAAGGAAAGGGGGGTAAGGATCAGGATAGAGGATGAGATAAGAATCTGGGAGTAGGCTAGGACTCAGGGATTGGGACCAGGGAGGAACACAAGGCTCCTGACTGGGGCAGGAGCAAGGTGGGACCTAAAGGGGGTGCATACCTTAGGTTGAGATACTGCAGTGACTTCATTTCCTTGGAAAAGCCACTCAGAGTTTCAATCTGGTTGTCTCGAAGATGCAAGGTAGTGAGATTTCTTAGGTTCTCCAAGCCTTCCACCTTCTTCAGCATGTTCTGAGCCTAGCCCCAGGGTATAGCAGATGGATTGGGAGAGGGGAGAGGGAGCAGGGAGGAAGAGAAATCAGAAAGAGATGCAGCAAAAGAGCAAATCTACGAAGTGGAGAGGGAGGGTGCAGGAGGGGAGCGGAGGTGGGCAGAGATCAGTGCAGGGAATACAGAATTCAGGAGAAGCTGCCGGCCCAGAGGAAGGTCAGCCATAAACCCCTGTTGCCCATCCCACCATAGCCGCCTCTGATTACAGAGATGCTTCAACCCATCCCCCCGCCCAAGTGTCCTCACTGCTCCACTGAGGAGCAACGGCTTCAGCACCATCCTGGAATGAAGAAGCTCAAGAGTCTAAAAGACTAGACACAGAAGTGGCCTCCTTAGCCTGATGTCTGTACCTCAGTCGTACACATTATGCTACTGCCTGGATCAGAGTAAACTGTCTCTGTATTATCTACACAGTGTGTGTTGTCAGCCCCGCTCAGTGGTAGGCACCTTGTCTGTTTTGACTTTGCATCCCTACAGCATCTGGCACCCAGTAAGGGCTCAGTAAATGATGATGAAGTTAGTAGGTGAATCAAGTAGAAGTCAGGCATCCTGGCCCCCAGGACAGGCACCCCCTTCCCAGTACCAGCCCCACTCTGACCCAGTGAGCTACCAGGAAGAGGTTCTTCAGCTTAGGAAGGTTGATTCCCAGGGTGCTGTCCAGCTGGTTCCCCCGAAGCTCCAGTGTGTGCAGGCTGATCAGCTTTTGGGGGTCCAGACCTGTCACCACACGGATGTGGTTCCCTGAGAGAAGGAGAATGTCAAGAGTTCAAAGGGCAGCTCTGGCTGTTCAGCAGTAGAGCAGGAATTTGGGGAGCCTCTGCATCATCTTCTCTAACACCAGGTGGGTGTGCGGAGGGACAGCTCCAGACTTCACACCTCCTGGGCTCCGGGGCAAGTGGTCTGGTGGTCCAGGGGCCTGATGGACGTGTCCACCTAAGGCTTTGAGGAGAGAATGAGGGTGCCCAGCAATCCACATGGCTCGCTCACTCTCCTCCTCCAAGTCTTTGCTCAAATGTCAACTTCCCAATGACACTTATCCTAACCAACCTGTTTGAAATCACCCCCATTCCTTTCACTGTGATCTATTTTTCCATAGCACCTATCTCCTTTTAACATGCTTTATACATTTACTTATTGTGATCACTGATAATTGTCTGTCCCCCCCAACTAGAACGTAAGCTACATGAGAATGGGGATTTTCTTTGTTTTGTTCACTGCCATCTCTCTAGCACATGGAACAGTCATCATGAATCATGACCAGGGTCTGAAGGAGTGATGAATGAATGAATGAATGCAGATTGCTGTGTGGCACAGTCAGGGACCACGCTGCCCAATTCTGTTGGCCCCAGGCTAGGAAGGAATCTTGTGAGGTCCATCCTAAGGCCTCACCTTTGAGATCCAGGCTGGCCAGACGAGGATGGGAGATGCCCTCAGTGTCAGTGATCTTGTTATAGGCAAAACTGGCAATCTGCAGGTAGGGCAGTTCATTCAGCCGGGCGGTGTGCAACAGGTTGCCATCAGCCTTGAGCCAGAGTAGGTGGGTGAGGTAATTGAGTGGGGACAAGTCTGTCAAGTGGTTTTCAGAAACATCCACGTAGCGCAGATGGATGTAGGAACGCAGCAAGTAGATGTCTGTCAGATCCCTAGGAGACGGCAGAGGCCAGGGTTAGGGTAAAGAATCCAGCACGGGCAGCAAGAAGATGGCTTATAGGGAAGAAGAGAAGAGTGGGTGACAGATGGGAGGGGTAGGGAGGGGGAAAGAAAGTGGTTCTTAATAGTGGGCAGGGACCGTGTCTGTGAAGGGTGGAGAACTGACACTCTGAAGGACAAGCAAGGGCGTCCAACAGGAATCCCCCCGCATACCCTCACAGCCTCCACTTCCCCAGGCCAGCCCTGACGCAGGGAGTCACAGACTCCTGACAAGTAGATTCTATCCCTCCCTCCTCACTGGCCCAGGATGGCAGAGGTCCAAACTTGGCCAAAACACCCAGGATGGAGGGTGAGAAAGGAAATTGGGCCCTACAACCTCAGACCTCTTCTGGTCCCCCATAAACGCACCTCTCTTTAACCTCCAGCTTGACATATGCGTGAGCCAGCCCATTACCCGTCTTGCAGAGCAAAGATAGTGCGTCTTTCATCATGTCCTCTGTGAGGGGGGTGGGCATCCACTGCAGGAGGAAGTGGACAGACTCAGATATCCCTTTCCAGCCTAACCCCATCCTTTAACCCCGGGACCACTCCGTGTCCCTGTTCTCACTTCCTCCAAGAAGTCTTCTCCCTCCTTCCTGTAGTCCTCCCACTCCTCTGTCTCCTTCTCATCATCTTCCCTTTCCAGATCATCCAGGTCTGGCTCAAAGTCTTCCAGATCTTCATCTGACATTTTTCTTCCCTGCTGAAGGTTCTGGAGTCAGATCAAGCTAGGTCCTCGTCCTGAGAAAGAAGGTCTCCTCAGCGTCCGCCAAGCCTCCACTCCCTCACCTCCATTGATGGGTACCCCTCCCATCACCCTATCACCCATAACCTCCTCCCAGCTATGTTTCTTTCCTCAGCCGTATGAACATCCCATTTTGACTCTCAACTTCCACTTCCCACTTCCCACCAAGGACCCCTTTCCCAGACCCCCAAGACCTTTCCTGCCCTTCTCAGTGGCTCCCACTCTTCCAGTAACTCGGTCTCCAGCTTCCTGGACTCCCCTCTCCCTAGTCCTTCCCACTTCTGCCTTAAGCCACGTTCTTCTCCAATCTCGCCTACCGATCTGTACCCTCCCCTCTCATCCCTAACCACCGTTCCACTCCTGTCTTCTACCTCTCCCACCCCGCGCAGCACCATTTCCTTGTCCCTTGTGGGACACCAGACTGACGCCCAGCCTCCAACTCTCCCACTCAATTAATCCTCCTTTGCAAAGGAGCAGACCCTGCAAAGGGGTGGAGACCCTGGTTCTGCTCAACTAGAAGCTGTTCTGGAGAGGTCCTGGCCCCAGAGGGAAGGATTGTTTGGTAGAGGGGCAAGGGAGAAGGAGGCGCTGTGTGCTGCTGTTATGGCAACGGGGCGGGAGGCGAGCCCTTGGCCTCCGCGGCCGGCAACCGTTGAGAGAAAAGCCGCGAATACCTGAACTGAAAATCCTTGGCGAAACCTGTGGACCAGTAGTTGCCTGGTTACGAACCCAATTTCCCAGTCCCAGGAACCCGGATGAGGCGCGGTAATTGGCCCAGGGCAAAAGCCGGTGGGCGGGGCTTAGCAAAGAGCTGAGGGGAGGGGATAAAGGGCGGGGCTAGTCATTACGTCGTCCGAAACCTTAAAGGAACCGGATATCCTCAAAGCAAAAGTACTGTGAATTCAAAAGAAAACTCATTTGTTGAAGCAAAAGGTGAGGAAGAGGAGCAAGAAATACCCAGGTAAGTGGTCTGGCTCCCCCACTCTCGCATAGGTTCCACCCATTAATTATTTTCAGGTAGACTTTTGGCAGGTGGAGTGGAAGGAGCCCAGGCCGGATATATCTTAAGACCGTGGTTGGTGTCTTGACAGATCTGCAATTTACTAGTAACTTAACTAAGACTCCACTTTTCCATCTGTAAAATAGGCTTAACTATACTGACTGTTAGGGGCCGAGTAAGAGTGTAATCTGTGCTGAAGCGCTGGATTGACTGCTAAACCCAGTTTGGGACCATTTCTATCCTCCTCACATACTCAACTGGTTTGATGCAAACCTTCTGCGGGATATAAAGGGAGAAAAGCCAACATGTTCCCACTAAAATAATACTCATCCGACGTTGTTCTATAAATAATCAACAAGAACTAATACAGCCACTCCCAGACACTCAAGCCTGTGTGACTTGTTAAAGGAGACAGAAAAGAGACGTTGAGATGCAAGAAATATTTCTGGAGAGTTCCTGCCAGACATTGCGTGAGATGATATTGAATTTCCACTCCAATCCTGTGAGATAGATATTTGGAAGAAGAGGAAACTAAGTCTCTAAACAACAAGGCCCTACTGTATATAGCACTGGGAACTATATTCAATACCTTATAATGGCCTATAATGCAAAAGAATGAAGTGAAATAAAAATGAAAAAATATATGAATAATGCTGCTATGAACACTCATGTACAAATTTTTGTATGGCCTCATATTTTCATTTCTCTTGGTTATATACCTAACTAGTATCAATACAAAAATAACACTTCGTATCAAAATATTGAATTCTATGCTATAATGAATGGATTCCAGAGGAGGACATGATTCTTCGCACATGGAGATTTCATTCTAAAATATTTACAGTGTCAACATACTAGTTCATTTGCTCAACCCTATATATTGAGTGCTTACTATGTACCAGGCATTTTGCTCGGAGCCTGAAATAAAATATCATATGCAAATCCCCAGGAAGAAACTGTTTTCATTTGAAAAACCTGTTACAGATAGAACCAGACCTCCGATATTTCAACTTAGTTTATTGCAATTTTTTCCTTACAAATGGAATTGTAAGGAGTGGAAGTGCTGGATCAAATGGTGACTCTACACTTAATCTTTTGAAGAACAGCAAACTGTTTTCCAAAGTGGCTGCCCCACTTTCCATTTCCATCAGGAGTGTTAGAGGGTTCTAGTTTCTCCATATCCTGGCCAGCATTTGCTATTACCTGTTTCTGATTATAGCCATCCTAGTGGATGTGAAGTGTTATTTCATTGTGGTTTTGATTTGCATTCTCCTGATGGCTAAACGTGTTGAGCATCTTTTTATGTTTTTATTGGCCATTTGTGTACCTTTGGAGAACTGTCTATTTAAACTCTTTGCTTATTTTTTAATTGAATTTTTATAGTCTTCTAATTTGTGAGCTAACAGAACTTTCATATTATTGGGGCAACACTGTACCCAGCTAAAAATATTTCTCAGCCCCCATTCACTGCTGATAGATCAATGACATATTAGAGAAAGTCATCGTGTGAACCTTCTAGAATGTTCCTTTTTCCTCCTCCCCTTTCTCTGACTTCCTGCCTAAAACAGAAATATGATGGCTACAGTTCCAGCAACCACATGGGGCCATGAGATGACCCAGAGAATATAAGCCACATGCTAAGATGCCAGAAGAAAAGCGGGAAGCAGCTGTGACACTGAAAATATCATGAAGCTGTTATACCAACACTGAACTGCCTATTTCCAGACTTATTTTATATAAGAGTGAAAAATTCATTAAGCCACCAGATTTGGGGGAGCTATGTTGTAGCCAAATGCAGTTCTTAATTGATGATAACAAATTATCTCAAAACTTAGTAGTTTGGCAGGGAGGATAAATTAGGAATTTGCGGTTAACAAATACACAGTATTGTATATAAAATAAATAAACAACAAGGACCTACTGTATAGTACAGGGAACTATAGTCAATATTTTTTTTTCTTTTTTGTGGGGTAATTAAGTATTTATTCATTTATTTTTTAATGGCAGTACTGGGAATTGAACCCATGACCTTGTGCATGGTAAGTGCATACTCTACCACTGAGCTATACCGCTCCCCTACTGTGCATGTCTTGACTATAACCTGTAATGGAAAATAATCTTTCTGAAAAAGAATCACTGTGTATATAGCTCAATCACTTCGCTGTACACCCAAAACATTGTAAATCAACTATACTTTAGTTTTAAAAAAATTTAGTAGCTTAAAACAACATTTATTATCTCAGTTTCTGTGAATCAGGAATCTAGAAGTATCTTCGATGGGGCTACAGTTATTTGAAAGCTTGACTGGGGCTAGAGATGGTTCACTGACATGGCTGTTGGCAGGGCTGTTCCTTGGCACATGGGTTTCTCCCTAGGTCTGCCCAAGTGTCCTTAAGTACGGCAGCTGACTTCCTCAGAGAGAGGAGACCAAGATGGAAGTCACTGTGTCTTTTATGACTTAATCTCCAAAATCACACGCATCACTTCCACTTTATCGTATTTTTAGCAGCTAGACACTAAGTCCAGCCCACAATCAAGTAGAGGGGAATTCGGCTCCACTTCTTGAAGAGTATCAAGAATTTGTGGGCACATTTTAAAACCACCACACAAATACATTAACTTTTTGTCTTTTATAAATGCTGAAAATGTTTTCCCAGTTGTTTTTTCATTTTGTTTATAGAGTGTTGCCTTAAAGAAATGATTAATCCTATCTTTACCTACTGATTTGAAATGCCATTTATCTATCTATCTATCATTCCTGGACTATTATTTTCCATTGATCTATATATAATATACCTAGCTATTTCTGCTCTAGTACCACACTGACATAACTATTAATTTTTCTATATATATCATGTACCCTGCTATCTTATTAGTTCTAATAATAGAATATATAGGCTGTCTATTGGATAGAGAAGTAGAGGAATTCAATAAATTTTAAGATGCTAAGTTCTTCTTAAAATAGAAAATGCAGATTAACTACACGTTTATGACATATATAAATAATGACTCATTGAAGGTAGAAGCAGAAAGATTAGGAAGCTGGGGATGATAAGGGCCTGGAATAAAGAGGTGGGTTGGAAAGGAAAGTCCAACAGGACTCAGCAACTGGATGGACATAGGATATGAAGAAGATGAATATATCCAAGGTTTGACTGAGTCTAGGGTTGCTGGGAAAATAATATTGGCACTGAAGGGAATAGAAAGATTTGAACTTGGAGTTACAGAAGATGATCGATTTCTTTGGGAATTACTGAGATTGCAGTGGTAGTGGGACATCCACGTGGAGATGTCCATTAGACCACTGGAAATAGGGAGCTAGAGCTGAGCCTCAGGTTTGGCTGGTCCTTCCCCTCCACTGTGTCTTCCAGGACTGCTGTCCACAGTACTGCCTTCTCCTGTGGCTGAGTCTCCCTGCTGTCCTGTGATGGCTGCAGATGGCAATCTGGTACCCAAGAGAAGCCTTTCACATTCAGCAGAGAGAGTTCCTTCCTGCTGCTTTCTCATAAGAGAAAAGAACCTTCTTTACTAGAAGACCCCACTACCCTTGGATTTATTTTTATGTGCAATAATAAATGTCCTTATGAGATGTTCTTTAATATCATTTGATCAGTTTCTGTCACTCAGTGGAAAGCCTCTTGATCGGCCTCTGCTTGCAAACTAGTGACACTCAGAAGTCTTTCTTTGTATCTCTACCAGCCAGAGTTTGCAGCACTTCAGCAAAAGGCATGGGTGTGCATGTGTGCATGCGCATGTGTGTTTCCCATTTTTCACACCCAGATTATACTCTAAAGACTAAATAACATCGATGGCAGTGATGTGCTGGTAAATATTTAAAAACCAGTCTCTCCAGGGAGAACAAAAAGCCCTACTTTTTAGCATTTACTGATTTCTCTGGTGTAAATACTCCCACCATAGTCGATTTCAAGCTAGCAACTCACAATGTGGTGTTTCCACCATAGAAACACAATAGAGGTAAATAATTTCAAAAACATAGATAATAGTAAAATTGTTATGGGCTTAATTGTTATGGGCTTTGTGTATCCCCCAAAATTGGTTTGTTGAAGCCCTAACCCCCAATACCTCAGAACATGACTGTACTGGGGACAGAGCCTTAAAAGGGGTGATTGTATGAGGCCATTACAGTGGGCCCAAATTCAACCTGCCTGGTGTCAGTATAAGAGGAGGAAATGCACACACAGAGAAAAAGACCATGTGAGGACACAGAAGAAGGCAGCCGCCTGCAAGCTAAGGACAGAGGCCTCAGACAAAACAACCCTGTTGACGCCTTGCTCTTGGATTGCCTCCAGAACTGTGAGAAAATACATTTCTGTTCTTTAAACTACCTGGCATCTTGTCCTGGCAGTCTTAGCAAACTGATACAGCAGCAGTAAAATCACTAGTGATGAGTTGTGAGTACTTGTTAACCTTTGTTTTTAATATGATTTATTTAAGCTATGTTTATACAATTTTAAGGGTTTTTTTTGGGGGGTGGAGGTAATTTGGTTTATTTATTCATTTACTTATTATTATTATTTATTAATGGAGGTGCCTGGGATTGAATCCAGGACCTTGTGCATGCTAAGCACTGCACACTACCACTGAGCTATATCCTTCCCTCCTCAGTTTTTAAAAATGACTGCATTTAATAACCGGCTCACAGAATTCATGAACAATTAACCACCAGCTCTCACAAGCCTGTTGGAGCCAGCTCCAGCACACCACTGCATGTTTCAGCGAACCCCAAATTTCTGTTTACACACAAGAACTCTTGTCTCAGTCCCAGGCTCATCGCTTACCTCCTACTTCTTCATTTATATAACTCAGAGACATCGCAGACTTAACATATCCAGAGAAATTCCGTATCTTTCCCTCTGACTCTGCTTCTTCAGTGCTCCGCAGATCACCGTTCAGATGTTCCAACCAGAAAGCCTGGGTCATCCTTGTCACTTTTTCTCCCTCAAAAACACCCTTCCCCCCTGGCCCCCATTGAATCTATTACCAAGTGTGATCCATTCTACCTCCAAAACAGATCTGGAATCCATCCACTTCTCTCCATCTTCTGTGACACTGCTCTGGCGCAGACTTCTAGCATTGCTCCCCGGAAGGGCTGCGTTAGCCTCCTAAGCAGTCTTCCTGATTTCTTCCCTCCCCCTCTCTCGTCCAACCATCTTGCAGGAGCAGCTACAGTAAGCTTTGTCAAAAGTAAAGAGAAACTTCTACTTAAACCCCCTCAGGCTTTCCCCATTGCTCTTAGGATAAAATGCTTTCTCCTCACCAAGGCCTAGAAGCAAAGCCCAGCCAGGTCTCTCATGACCTTTGCTTCTGGCTTCCAGCCACACAGCCAGTTCCTCAAACCAGCCAGCTCCCTCCTCCTTGGGGCTGTCATGTACTCTTCTGTGTGGAACTCTTCTCTTAACAAACTCCTGCGGTCTTCTAGGCCTCAGCTTAAACGGGGCCTTCTCAAAAAGGCCTTTCCTGACCAATAATCTGAATTAGGAACCCCCTGCTTTTCCTTGATAGCAGCAAACACAATTTGTCTTTACACACGAATCTGTGTATCATAAAGTTTGTTCCTTTCCAGACAACAAATACTTTTTACTTCTATATTGGCTTCTTCTAACCCCAACAGACCTTCAGTTTTGCTCTGCCTCCCAGTGCCTGGCCCAGTGCATGCCACAGAGTAAGTGCTCAAGAAATACTTGCTGAATGAATATTAAATGTGCTTTTTAAAAGAAATTAAGGGGGTAGGGCATAGCTCAGTGGTAAGAGTACATGCTTAGCATGCACTAGGTCCTGGGTTCAATCCCCAGTACCTTCATTAAAAATACTAAAATAAGTAAGTAAACCTAATTACCTCCCCACCAAAACAAAACACAAAATTCAAAAAAAAAAAAGCAATTAATGACACTCTGCCCTCAATTTGGATTTGCTCTTATAGATAAAATGCCCTTACTTCCTCTCTCCACTCTGAGAACCACAGATGAGGAGTGAACAGAGGACAAGCCAGGGAGAGATCCCCAGTGGGTGGAGGCCCTGAAGGACATAAAGGTGGAGGAAAACTAAAGACAGTTGAGTCACTACTTTAAAACTTAGCAAGGCTAAACAAAAGGGCATTTGATTTGGCAAGTAAGACTTTTGACGACTGACTGACCTAAGTAGGTAGAGTTTAAGAGGCAGTGTTGTTCGTAACAGGCGAGCTCCTTCACACCGCAGTTTCTAGAACAGCCTGGCTGTCTCTTGCTTCAGGCCTCCCTCCTCCCGGGTGAACACAAAGATTCTCTCCGGAGCAGGGTCCTTAGACGGAACAGCGGTGCCAGCAGGAGGGAGAGGGAGATGGGGAAGTAAGGACAAGTTTTTGAGAGACGGAGGAAGGGAGCCCTTCAAACGTAAAGAAACGTGGGGTATTATTTTCGATGAGCGGATCTACAAGAGCACTCAACTCCTTCCACTCCCCTCTGGAACCGGGGGCTACAGCCACCCCTCAAAGGCCCTCGCTTCCGCCTGGGGCCTTTGTTCCGGCGCAGAATGTTCCAGACGCAAACGCCGGCGCCGGAAAGAGGTTGGCGTGGGCGGCAGCCGGAGCTGCAGCCCAGGGGCGGCCCTCGCGGCGGGCGGGGCGGAGGCCAGGCTGCGGCCGCTGGGGGGCGCGCGAGCCACTCCGGCCGCCAGGCCGCCGCGCCTGCGCAGGTGTCGGCACACGTGACCGCCCCCGCGGGAGCCGCCGCTCCTGCCCGCCTCCCGCCGCGGTTACGTAACCGGCGCCCGGGCGGCAGCGGGGGGAGGCTCATCGGGCTTGGGCCGCGTGTTCTGCAGTCCCCGTTTCGTCACCGCTCTTGGGTTTGGCGCAGTGTCCTTTTTTGAATCCTGCCACTGCCTTTTACCAGCTCTAGTCTTGGACTAGTTGTTTAATCTTTCTGAGCCTCAGTTTACGAATCTGTAAAAATGGGGCTGTCTGTTGTGCGTATTAAATGAGGTGTGATGGAGTTTCATCATAGGCACACTTAACTTGAACACAACAATTCTCAGATTAAATAGGGCAGAAGGTCGCCAGCCACGGTTCCACGCGAGCATGAGACGGGAGACTGGACTCTGTTCTCTTGGCCCCAGTTCTGGCCCCAGTGTGTCTCTTGGGAGGCTGACTTTGGTGCTAGTGTTTTGCCTTTTAAATTAGATTCCAGTTTTAAGATGCCCTTTTACCGCATAACACGACCCATCTGAAGGCAGTCTAACCATTTCATTAGACGCTACATGCTGGAAGGAAAACTAGCTTACACACCAAGGGGCAGTATGTCCATCTCCAACGTGGCACATGAATATGACCTTGGGAAGTCACATGTGCAATGAAGATTCAACAAATCTGTGAAGCCAGGTCGTCAAGTTCTCCTATAACTGTTACAGTGACAGCAAATTACATTTGATAAATCATTAATGAGGACTGAAAGAGCACTAAACTTATGCCTGGAAGAAATGAAGAAGAAATATGTGCCTAACAATGGCCATATGGGGCAAAAAAGGAAAGAGAAAAGCTATTGGTCTCAAGTCACAGTTCACACCTCCTGCCAGAGAAGTCAGGTTTGGGATGGAAGGGTTTCAAAACCAGCGAAGGATGTCGTAACAGTTTTAGAAACCACTTCAACCTCAAAAACGTTCAAACTGTTGATGAGGTTGTATCTGTTGAGAACAGGCAGCAAAACCCACCCAGAGCTACTAAAAGTAATTATTGGCCAGAGTTATCTTCCAGAATCTAAGGGTGCTGGTATCTTGGGGGCAGGGGGATGCCCAACTGCTTTTATATTTCCAAGCTAGAAACACAAGGCCCTGGTTTGAAAGCAACGAATGACCTTGTGACCATCTCTCTCTCCTCTCTTTGTGGCAATGTAGTACTGTGTTTAATAAAGCCAGACATGGTCTGCAGAGATACAAATGCCAGTGCCCTTAAAAAAATCTGCTGTACTCTGTCAATCAAATGCGAAGTCCTGGGTGGCTGCAGCACTTTTCCTGATTCGGTTTTATAGTTTACGTTCTAGAAGCCCAGTAGGTCCTTGGAGAGAAAGGCCTCGGCTTTGGTGTTGCCGCTCACAGGCTGCGGCATCACAGTGAGGTACCGCAGACTTAATGAGTGTGTTGATGAAGACGTTGAAGTCTTCCTCCCCCACCATCACCCTTCTTCACTCTGCTGATTTCAGCGTGAATTGCTGTTTCAAAGCCACATGCGTGAGGCTAAGATTCCTCCTTGACTTGCAGAGCCGTGAATGCTGACCCTAGTCTAAATGTGGTAATGAGCTGGAAGAGTTGAAAGTTCTCCAGTATGGCCAGTTGCATCCTTTATATGAAGCAGGCATGGAAACAATCAAGCCTAAAATAGTCCTTGCATGTTGGCAAGAACATTTTTAGGATTTTAAAGGTTTCATATTGACAAAGAAGTGAAACTCACTGTTCAAGTGGCCTAGGAAGTGAATACTGATGGCTTTGCAGAAGAAATTGAAGAACTTCCGGAGAGGCACAGAGAAACACTAATGAAAAGTTGAAGAACTGATCAAATCATCCCCAGAAGATGAAGGAAGGACAGAAAGACAAGAGTTCAAATCTTCATAAACTTGTTGAAGTGTTCCATGCTGCAACATACCTGAATGGTTTAATTTCTGAATAAAATCCCTCCATGGCGAGAACCCTAGAAATTACATGTGGTTAAATCTATACATTGTAATTGCTTATAACCGAGCAATTCTGCACATAAGTATACACCCAACAAAAATGAGTGCCTAGGTTCGCCAAAAGACTGATACTGTACATAGTAGCTTTCTCTATAACTAAAAATGGAGCCAACTCAAATGTCAATCAACAGTGGAAGACGTAAGTTGTGGTGTATCCATACAGTGGAATACTGTGAACAATGGAAATAATGAGCTACCATTTCGTGCAAAGAAAGGGATGACTCTCATGGACATGTTGAGTAAAACAGGTCAGTCACAGAAGAGTACAAATAATACATATGGTATTGTTTCATTGGCATGAACTTGAAGAAGAGGCAAAGCTAATCTATAGCATAGAAGTCAGATAGGAGTTACTTTGGGGGTGTAGTGTCAGCACAAGAAGGGGCCCTCTGGGATGCTGGACATGTTCTTGGTCTTTTTGTTGCATGTAAATCTGTAAAATTCACTGAGCAATTTAAGATTAGTGTACTCTGTATATATCACAATAAAAAAGTGAGAAGTTAAAATTACTTGTAGCATTGTGGACTATTTGAGCTATTACCAACAATGTTTGAGGAGTTCAAGATTTCAAACCACCAGCAGCTGAGTAGGTACAGGGTCTCCAGGTGACCTAGAGTTGGCCATGGATTAGGCTCATTGTCTCCTAAGCCTTCCTGCACTAATATTCATCATGGCACTATCCACAGTCATGATGTCACGATTTTTGTTGTCACAAGAATATCAAGGTTGGGTGGATGACAGGTCTTCAGATTTACACCTTTCTTTTGAATTCGCTTTCTTCTTTCTCTTTAATTAAAACAATATAAAATTTTATTTTGTACATCATTGTATGTGTACTGACACATATTTTGTACAAAACTAACATACGCTGTACCTAATAGATGGGGTAAGGGATTTTCAAGGATAATTTTAACTATGAGACATAATTATCACCTTACATCTCCCAACTCTCTAACCCCTAAAAACCTGAAGCATGTGGCACAACGCCTGACACACGGAAAGTGCCAGTTCATCCCCTTCTGCCTGGCCCCCCACCTCCCACAGCCTATGTGTGCTCTCTCACTAAAGTTGCCAATGACCAAAAAATCATGTATGCAAACTCACCTGAATTGTGTGCTGTGCTGTGTCCTCCTTGACTCTCTTCTTACTCTGCAGTCTCTCTCCTGGGCCCCTCTTGATTGAACTTGAGAGTTCAACTCCTGGCTGAAGGCTGACACACCTCCCAAATTTGTATCTCTTGCCCAAGCCTCTTACCATTCCCTCCAGACCTGCCATCCTTTTTTTTTCTCCCTTCCCTTCCCTTCACTCCCCTTCCCTTTCCTTTCTGCCCTTCCTTTCCCTTCCCTGCCCTGCAGTTCTGCTATTTTCAAGTGTGCTCTGGATGGTTCTAATGGGTTGTTGCTTCAGACACTTCAAAAACACGTGCTAAACTGAACCCACCATCTCTCTCCCATCCTCCTGCCCTTGCCCCCAAGGGCATCTTCCTGTCTCTGCCATTTTTTAAGAAAAAACTTTTTTTATTGAGTTATAGTCATTTTACAATGTTGTGTCAGATTCCAGTGTAGAGCACAATTTTTCAGTTATACACGAACATGCATATATATTCATCATTTTTTTAAAGTATAGTCAGTTACAATGTGTCAATTTCTGGTGTACAGTATAATGTCCCAGTCATGCATATATATATATATACATATATTCATTTTCATATTCTTTTTCATTAAAGATTACAAGATATTGAATATAGTTCCTTGTGCTATACAAAAGAAATTTGTTTTTTAATCTATTTTTATATATAGTATTTAACATTTGCAAATCTCAAACTCCCAAATTTATCCCTTCCCAGTCCCTTTCCCCTAGTAACCATAAGATTGTTTACTATTTCCATAATTCTGGTTCTGTTTTGTAGATGAGTTCATTAGTATCATCATTTTCCTTTTTTTAGATTCCATATATGAGTGCTATCATACGGTATTTTTCTTTCTCTTTCTGGCTTAATTCAATACAATGACAATCTCCAGGTCCATCCATGTTGCTGCAAATGGCACTGTCTCTGCCATCTTTACTCAATGCACCACCTTCCAACAAAGTTCTCCAGGCTAGAAACCTCTCTTAGACTTTTTCCTTTCCCTCAGCATCTAATCAGTCCCCAAATCTTGCCGTTTCATCAGTGACTCTTGAATTCTTTTCATCCTTATTTTGACTGCCCTATTTCAGGCTCTCAATACTTGTCAACTGAGCCCCTGGAACCCATTTCCTTGCTTCCAGCCCTATTTTCCTCAAAGCCTCCTTTCCATTGCTGCCAGGGTGGTTTTTCTAAAATGAGGATCTGACCATGATCCTCTCCTGCTTTTCTCCTACATGGCTCCCTGTTACTGGCCCGTCCTACAGGATAACATTTCTGTGAATGAAAAATATTGCCTGCTGTATCAGTAAACACCATCAGCCATCAGCCACCACCTATGCCCCCCAGGCACCAAAGGTGAGCCAGTGAGAAGGACGGAGTTCAGGATGGAGACAAGTGGGCTGCCTGCCTCTGCACCCACCCCCCACCTGGAGGGGACTCGAGACGGGAAAGAACAGGATATGAGCCCTAGATAGTTAAGGCACGTATCAAAGGAATGATTTCAGTGAGCCCAGACTTTTGCATCTTCCCATACACACAAAAGTTCTAAATTTCTTAACTTGGAATATCTGGTTTTCCTTAGTTAACACTAATCTTTGCATATTCTGACTACATGGTCTTTAACTTATATATCCTGGCTCTTCCCGTGCCTCTTTGGAGCAGTCCCTTAAGCGTGATCTTTGAGGCTGCTTCCCAGGCTTGAGGTCCCCAGAAAGTCTGAGAATAAAACATAACTCTCAACTTCTAGGTTGTGCAATTTCTTTCAATTGACATTTGCGTTCTTGACTTGGCTTGCCGGTGACACTTACTTCTCTAGGCTTGTCTCACATTTCCGATCTTGCTACAGCAACCCTGAAATCTTCCACATTCCCCAAACCCACCTACCACTTCTGGTTTTTTCACGCTGACCTCTCAGCCTGAATGTCTTCTACTGCAGCAACTCTAATCTAACCCACATTCATCTGGAACCACCTCCCAGGCAAATTCCTTGTCATTCTTAAAGATTCAGCCCAGTGTCATCCCCTGGACCAGGACACTTTTCTTTCCAAACTGCTTGATCCCTGGTTAGGAGTCCCATCCTTTTTCCTCCCACAGTACATTCTGGATATCCAGAACTTTACCTACTACATGATAAAGTGTTTTATAAATGTCCTTTTTAACTTCCTTGAGGATTCACTGCGTAATCTTCAGTCTTTAGCACAAATGATTACATTTTTTGGTGGTGGGGGGAGGTAACTAGGTTTATTTATTTTTAGAGGAGGTATTGGGGATTGAACCCAGAATCTTGTGCATGCTAAGCATGCGCTCTACCACTTGAGCTATACCCTCCCCCACAAATGATTAAATTTGAACCAGAAACTGTTCTAAACGCTTTAGGTATGTATGTATAAAACCTCACTGATCCTCACTACAGCCTATGCAGTAGGTAGCAGTAGCATCTCCATTTTACAGAAGAAGAAATGGGCATGGAGAGGTTAAGTAATTGGCTCAAGGTCCCCTACCTGCCAGCCTTCAGGTATTCACACCCAGTCACAGTTGGCATCCTTTACCACTATCTTACACTAACTCTCTAGAGAGTGGGCACTCTGTAAATGTTAAGGACACTTCAGAAATAGCTGTGTTTAGTGAGTGCAGGCTCTGTGCTAAGTGCTTTACCTGGATTAGTTCAACTCCACAACATCCTGTGAGGTTAAGTACCATCATTATTCCCATTTTACATAAGAGAAAACAGGTTTAGAGAAGTTTGGGAACCTCCCCAAGGTCACAGAGCTAGTTAGTGGCATAGCTTCACTCACAAGCAACGTCTTGCCTGCTACACTCTCCCAGATGAGGCCAACAGCTCAGGAATGGATTGACAAGCAGGATGAGGACTAGAACAGCGTGGAGACCTATGACACCTGCCCCTCAGAGCCAGATACTCAAGAGTTCAGAACCTCAGGCACAGAACAGGCTAACTCACAACTGGGGCCAGAAAAAGACCAGCCCAGTAATAGTGACCCAGAATCACCAGGACTGGGAATATCACAATGGCAGCCCAACCCTGACCTCACACCCCTCATCTCTAGGGACTCAGGAGCTGGTTGTACAAGCGGCTCAAAGTTCTTGACGGTGGAGAACAGACTTCCAGGGATCCCAAAGCGATGATACCATGGAAGGGTTAATTCTGAGTTTGGACTGCCAGGGCTGGACTCCATAGTAGCCAGAGAGGGTTAAGCGCTCCGAGGCCCTCTCGCAGAGGCGGGGCCTTGGGGCGGTGGCGGAGGTGAGGGCGGCCAGGGACGGTGCCCCGAGGTTAACTGCTCGGGATTGGGCTCTGCGCACTACCTGCCTTTCCAGAGCCACCACCCAGCTGACAGTAACTGCCCCCGAGGGACCCCCGAGGGGGCGTGGTCTCGGGACAGGACGCGACCTGGAACGGCGCCGAGAGGGTTAACCGCTCCGCAGGGCCTGGGGGCGTGGCCTAGGGCGGGGCGAGCCCTGGGGGCGGTGCTGGAGGCGGAAGCGGCAGGCGGTCTGAGGCTAGCTCGCCTCAGCGACTTTCGGCTGGGCTCCTCCGGAGGCCCGACGACCTCCCGGCACTGGAAGCCAGGCGAGGTTCGGGGGCTGGTGACAAGGGCACCGGGGGGTGGGGCGCGAGGGGGACGGTCCCTGGACAGGCCCAAAGGCGGCGAACTCGCGAGTCTCGGGAGACCGGGACAGGTGGGTGCGGGCAAGGTGATGATGGGTTTAGGAGCCTGAGGGGAGCGAAGAGGGAGGAGCAAGGCGGTGAGCAAACCTGGGGGAAAGGATGGGGCATCTGAGTGAGGAGTCCCCGCCAGGATCCCTCGCTTGACTCTCTTCTCTCCCGCGTCCTCTCTAGGTCGATCCCAAACAGGAGCTCAACTTTCAGAAGAGGAGACGCCAGCAAGACTCTTTCGGGGAATCCTCCCGCTCCTCACCTCCATGGGCCAGACGGCCTTGGCAGGGGGCAGCAGCAGCACCTCCACCCCTCAGGCCCTGTGCCCTGACCTCTCTTGTCCCGAGGGCTTGGAGGAGCTGCTTTCTGCTCCCCCTCCTGATCTGGGGGCCCAGCGACGCCACGGCTGGAATCCCAAGGACTGCTCAGAGAACATCGAGGTCAAGGAAGGGGGGTTGTGCTTTGAACGGAGGCCCGTGGCCCAGAGCACTGATGGGGCCCGGGGTAAGAGGGGTTACTCGAGGGGTCTGCACGCTTGGGAGATCACCTGGCCCCCTGAGCAGAGGGGCACCCACGCCGTGGTGGGCGTGGCCACGGCCCTCGCCCCGCTGCAGGCTGACCACTATGCGGCGCTGCTGGGCAGCAACAGCGAGTCGTGGGGCTGGGACATTGGGCGGGGGAAGCTGTACCATCAGAGCAAGGGGCCTGGCGCCCCCCAGTATCCAGCCGGACCTCAGGGTGAGCAGCTGGAGGTGCCAGAGAGGCTGCTGGTGATTCTGGACATGGAGGAGGGAACTCTGGGCTACGCTATTGGGGGCACCTACTTGGGTCCCGCCTTCCACGGACTGAAGGGCCGGACTCTCTATCCAGCAGTAAGCGCCGTCTGGGGCCAGTGCCAGGTCCGCATCAGCTACCTGGGCGAAAGGAGAGGTGAGCCCTGGAGCAGGTGTGGGGAGAGTGTTCTGCCCCTGGTGGCTGTAGTTTGGAATGGAAACTCAATGCCTTACAGGAGCAGTGGGAACCGGCCTTCATCTGACTGGTCTCCTACCCCTATTCAGTGCCAGGAATGGCGAAGGGCCTTCACAGCTGTTACCTAATTTAATTTTTCTAACAGCCATGGAGTTAAAAGTAAGACTTGGGAAGGCAGCTTGCTAGTAAGTGGTGACCCCTCAGAATGGAGAGAAGCATGCCACAGGGATTAGGGCTTCACCGGAGAGATCAGCCCCTGCAGCAAGAGGTGCCAAGGGTTAAGTGTGTACTGGTCTAGGTGTGCAAGTCCCAAAGCAATAGGACTGGCAGTGCCAGGCACCCAGGTTGTGTGCCAGACTGACTGGCCTCTGACTCTCTAGAATGCATGGCTGCCTCCTTCCTCAGTCAAACCCCAGAGGGAGCCATTGAGGCCCCCCAGCAACAGGCAGGAGAGCAGTGAAGGAGGCAGGGCCTTGGGAGAACTGATGGAGCCAGGCCTTGGGGCTGACCGGACTTAACTGTTCTCTGCAGTTGCAAAGTCTTCAGCAGAGGGTGGCTGCTGTTGGAGAGTGGAGGGCCCTTCATCTCCTCAGCCCCAGCTTCAAGGCCTCTCTGGAATGGAAGCCTGGGCTAGCTCCACTGCTGTTGGAGCCACCTTGGCCTGTTGCTTAGAGGGCCTTCGAGCATCACCCCAGCTCTGACTGGGGATGTGTGAAATCCGTGGTGCCTCCCCCTGCCCCAAGAGCAGATGCAGAACTTCAGGGTGCCTTAGATCACCCTCTCAACCAAGGTGGGAGCAGACTTGCAGCAGGAAAGCAGGTGGGGGCCTGTGGTTTGAGGATGTCTGGCTGGTGGACACACCCCCTACTTACCTTCCCCTCTTCTCTCTCCCAGCGGAGCCACACTCCCTTCTGCACCTGAGCCGCCTATGTGTGCGCCGCGCCCTGGGGGATACCCGGCTTGGCCATGTATCTGCTCTGCCCTTGCCCCCTGCCATGAAGCGCTACCTGCTCTACCAATGACCCCTGTGACACCAGTTTGCACTGGGGCCTGGACCCCACCCCTCTTGGGGGCTGGAGCAGGGAGGAGTCACTGCTGGCCGAGACCAGCTACCCAAACTAAAGCCAGTGAGGCTGGGCTCCACCCCAACCCCAGTTCTGGGGAGCACAGCAGCCCCAGGGCCACCCAGAGGGGGATGGGAGGGGGCTGGTATTCAAGGCTGTGGCAGCCTGGGATGCAAGACACGTTTGCAAGTAAAAATAGTAAGAAAAGTGCTGCTGTAGAAACCTGTCTGTGGTATTATTTTGCACAAGGGTCCCTTGGCTGCCTCCAAAAGGAAAAAGGTGATCTGGCAAGTTCGGTGAAGAAGGACACACCACAAGGCTCAGTGCCAAGTGTTTATTTCCCCCACACGTGGGACTGCTCACAGACAACACACAGGCGTTGGCACCGTGGGAAGGAGCAGCACCCTGGCCTCAGCGGAGGACAGGGCTTTCTCTCAGCCCTTGGCCTCATGGCGCGAGATGGGACAGGATTGTTTCTCTCTCCTGCTTTCACTGGGGACTGAGGGGACCCACGAGCGAACCACCTCTCCCACATCCCAGCCTAGGAGAAGCCACCTTGTTGACAGGTTTAGTTCCAACTGGTACAGTAAGTGGAGGCAGGATTGGCCTGGTCCCAACCATTAACAGGGTAGGGTGTAAATGGTAAAGGAAGAGGTACACTTTGGATTAGGCCACGAAAGGGGGCAGGTGACACCATCAGAAGCATGTGTGGGGGTGGGGGGGGGCGGCACAGTTACATTGGGCTTCTGAGCTACCTAGTCCCTGGCTCAGCAGGAAGGGTAAGGGAGATCTGGGCGGGGTTTATTGTTTGGCATTGATGATGTCCACGAATTCGGGCTTGAGGGAAGCACCACCCACAAGGAAGCCATCTACGTCAGGCTGGCTGGCCAGCTCCTTGCAGGTTGCCCCAGTCACAGAACCTGAGGAGGGAGAGAGGGGTGGTCAGGGATGGGATGGGGATACTCCATCCCCACCCCAGGTCTAGTTCTCAGCTCCCCACTGACCTGAGGCTGGAGCCAAACCCACTTACCCCCATAAATGATGCGGGTGCTCTGAGCCACTGCATCAGAGACATTGGACTTAAGCCATCCCCGGAGCTTTTCATGTACTTCCTGGGCCTAGAAGAAGAAGCAAGACTAAGACTTTCACTCAAAGGGGAAAAAAACCCTGAGCACCAGTGGAAAGAGGCAGTGTGGTTTGGGGGCAACAACCCTGGAATCTGAGATAGAACACTAGGGCTTCCATCCCACCCAGGCGCTGGAACAGGTGTCCTTGGACAAGTCACTCTCTGTTCTCCTGTCTTTTAAATGAGGAGTTGGCCCAGATGGTCTCTGTGGCCGTCCAGTCTACCAAGGTAGGGAAGAATGAGGGCAGGGCTCCTGGGCTTGGTTACCTGTTGGGGTGTTGCAGTCTTCCCGGTACCGATGGCCCACACAGGCTCATAGGCCAGGACAACCTTGTTCCAGTCTTTCACGTTATCTGTGGGGCAGAGATCATGGGGTGTCAGGGTGAAAAGGAAGGAGGCATGCAGCTGTTCCCCAGGGAATGAGACCGATGGTGACCTACTGTCCCCTGGTGGCTGTTAAAGGAACTCCTCGTGGCATCTATACCATGAGGGGCAGGAGCAGAAGGGATAAGAAGGATACAAGGGTTCTCACCCTCCCCTTTCTGCATCAGCATGAGGATGGGCTGCAGGGATTCTGACCCCACCCTCTGTGTCTCTGTAGCCAAGGCTAGGCTCAAAGGTCCCTTTCTCCAGAGATACCTGCGATGACCTTGGTTTGCTCGAAAACGACCTTCTCAGTGATGCCAGCTTCCCTCTCATCTAGCTTCTCCCCAATGCAGGCGATGACTCCAAGTCCCTCCGCCAGGGCGTGGGCCACCTTCTGCCCAATCAGCTGTTGAGGAACAGACTTGGTGAGACACCTCTCGAGGAATAAGCCATCTCTTATCTCCTCCCCTGGTTACTAACCTCATCTGACTCCCCAAAGACATGCCTTCTCTCCGAGTGCCCCAGAACTACCCACGTGGCTCCGCAGTCTTTGATCATGCCAGGGCTAGAGGAAGAGACAAAGCCATGGTTCAGCAGTGAGCCCACCCTGTGGCTTCCCCTCCATAAGGACAGTGAAGACTGGGTCCCCCACCCACCCCTCTCCCACCTGCATCTCACCTGATCTCCCCAGTAAAGGCCCCATTAGGCACTTTGTAGCAGTTCTGCGCAGCCACAGCAATCTTGGGATCTAGCTTCTGCCGGGCAAAGTCAATATAGGCGGTGGGGGGTGCGCAAACCACCTCTGAGGATGAGACGGTGACAGAAAGGGATGAGATCACAAGGAAGCCTTCATTCTCCAGACCCCACCCATTGCTGGGAGTTCTGCTTTCCTCTCCTCTTCATCCCAGCAAGATAATCTTTGTCCACTTTGCAGTCCGGGCTGGGCCAGGATTCAACTCCTTGGGCCTTCCAGGTACTCCTGAGAGGCCACGGCACTTGCCCTGCCCTCTGCTCTTTTAACAGCTGTGGCTCTGATTTCCCCGAACTATTCTGGGCCTGAGCACCACCTAGACTCAGCACTCTCTGGGGGCCAACCCCGCCTCCCTTCTAAAATAGCACATCCCCACCTTCCCCGGGCCAGGCGAGGATTCTGAGCAAAAGCAGAAGGGGCCAACTCCTGAGATTTGTACTGGGGTCTTTGCGGGAATAAACCGGAAGGGGGTGCCTCTTGATCAGGCCGGGGTTCTGTGCCTTAGGTGGGTCGGAGGGGAAGGACTGAGGATGGCACTCTGCCCGTGGGTGGCAGCGAGTCGACTGGCTCATAGAGGCCTTGCGCTTTCCCGTCTCCAGACTGGAGAAAGCTGTAGGATCGTTACTCATTCCCAAAAGGCTCAGCCCGTTTGGCACCTGCTCAGTCCCTTCTGTGGAAGGCAGGAGTCACGCAGGCTGCCGAGGGGAAAGGATCAGAGCCGTTAGCGCAGGAGACCAAAGCCATTCGGTGAGGGAGCCGGCCCGCCGGGCCCGGCGCGGGGAGGAGTCTCGGGCTACGTGCGGTGGCGCACGGAGCCCGCGCCGAGGGGGCCGCTGAAGCCCGCACGCAGCCTCCTCCCCCAAGCTCCTCGGCTGCCGCCACCTCTCCTGATCGCCCGCAGGGCCTGGGCCCCGCTTCCACCCTCGGCTTCCGGCGGGTACAGGCCCCGTCTGCGCCCGGGACCACCTTTCTCCCGATGATCCACAGTCGGAGGGCGCAGGGAGATGTGGCTCCGCCCTTCCCCGTCGACACACCCCCGGTCCTGAGGTCGCGGGGCCAAGGCGCGGAGCCCAACAGCCCTGGTCCCAGCCCTGCACGCAGGTCCACGCGGACACCGGCCGAGACAGCTCGGGAGAGGGCACCGCCCAGCCCAACCTCCCACCCGGCCCTCTCCGGCCAGGGCTCACCGGTGTCTGCCGGCACCTTGGCCGCGTTCAGCGTGTTGATGAGCTCCCCCAGATTGTTCTTCCGCCCATTCATCTTCCAGTTCCCCCCCACGAAGAACTTCCTGGACGGCGCCATGGCGCTGGAGCCAGCACACTGAAGGTCAGGAGCAGCGCGCAGCCGCTGCCACTGGCCGCTTATATAGAGCGCGGAGAGGCAGAACCCCGCCCCGCCCGCGTCCTCGGCCATGGCTGGGCCGCCCCGCGGAAGCCCGGCCCGCCGCCCCGCCCGCCGCCCCGCCCGCCGCCGGCGTTGCGAGGTTCTGACGTTACCCCCTTTCTTGTAGCGACGTTCCAGGGGAGTCAGGCTCAGTCGCTGCAGACTCAGTTGCTTGACTTTGGGGAGGCGAGAACTGTGCGCTGGCTGCCAGCCCGACCACTCCACTTCCAGACTTGGCCTGAGCCCTGAGGGCATCTTTCCAACTCCGGGAAAAGGAACCCCCTTCCCCCATCGGAGTAGCGAAGTCCCTGACTGCTGATCAGGCACCTCTGACCATCCCAGGGCCAGCCGAGCCCCACAGTAACTGACTGCGCAAGTAACAGGGTTCAGCGGGGCGGGGGCGGGGGGAACGGCCCATGTTGGCTAGAAACTGCAGGTAAGATAGGCAGTTGAGAAGTCTGCCCCCCACCCCGGTATCCCACTCTGACCAAGGCCTGAGGGAGGACTGCAGGGCCTGGGGCCCGGGGCTCCCTAACCACTGAGGACATTTGGGAATTACCTACTTGGGCCCCCTCTCGTGCGATGGCTGGAAGGAAGGGCTCTTTAAACCCATCTTTGGTCTGTCACCCCCACTTCACTTCCCCTCATCTGACTGCCTGCCCCCCATCCCCCGTGCTCTCTTCACTCAGCCCAGTTTCCCAAGAACTGCCTCCAAGGGGGCGCTGAGGGGCAGAGGGGCAGAGGGGCAGAGGGGCAGGGCCAGGTGTTTTTAGATACTGGCCCTCCTGCTAGCCCCAGGAGGACAGCCTCCCCCAAAGTATCAGACAGGACACGACTTAGCCATGGTACCTTTATTCACATCCTGTATTTTGGCATTTTCCAGAGGACCGGGGTGAGACAGGGTGGGGGAAAGACTGAGGCAGGAGGGCAAAGGGGGTCCCCATTTCCCTCATATCCCTCCGTGCCCAACCACACGGGGAGCAAACACAAAGAGGGAGGGGAGGCACAGACGCCCCCTCCTGTGGAAGAGGCTGCAAGAAGCTACACCCACGCCACACACACAAACAAGCCCGCTCGACGCTGGGCCGGCGGGATCACAGAGAAGCAGAGCGCTGTGGGGTCAAGGGCAGGAAAGCAACAATCTCCTCACAGGTGGCCGGTCCCTCCCATCCCCTTCCTGCTCCAACCCCAAAGTATCCCACGGCTTTGCTTGGCCATTCTCCTAGGGCCTCTAGCTGCTTTCTTTCTGCTGGAGGCAAAAAGAAAAAAGGGTACAGAGCAGGGGGGCTGCCGCCCACCCCTCAGCCCCACCCCCCACGCCCGGTGGTCTGTCCCCTGCCCTCAGTGGTCTGGACTCCAGGCAGGCTCTTAGCTGGCCACTCTCTGGTAGAAGTAGATGTAGCCCAGGTCCTTGGGCGGCTTCTCAGAGGCACACACTTTCTGGTCGTTGTAGATCACCCATCTAGGGGAGGGGTCGGGGGAGAGGATGAACCACCCAGGCCTTCCAAGCTGCATCAACCCGGTCTGCGCCACCCCTGGAGTTGATCCTGGTGATTCTTGGGCAAAGGCTCCCCACATACTCTGCCTGGGCCCCCAAACCTACAGTCCGGCTGCCACCTGCCTGAAGGGAGCATCCCAACCTCATAGGGTCATTCCTACTCTACTCGGGGTCTTCAGACCCCGTGGTATCTTTACCACCCACTCCCGCTGGGTAGGGGCTGGCAAACTGTGTCAAGGGCCAGACGGGAGCTATTTAGATTTTGCAGGCCACCTGGTCTCTGACACAACTACTCAACTTTCCTGATGCAGCGTGAAAAGAGCCACAGACAATACATAAATGAGTTAAGTGTGGCCACGCTCTTAAAAACTTTATTTACTAAAGCAAGTGGCTGGATTCAGCCCTTGGGCCCTAGTCTGCTGCTCCTTGCTGGCAGGCTTTCTGTCAATTTCTGGTGAATCTGTGCCCCGTCAGGCAGTCTTTTACCTTCCCCCACAAAGATTCTGGG
Source organism: Camelus bactrianus (assembly GCF_048773025.1). Classification (NCBI taxonomy): domain Eukaryota; kingdom Metazoa; phylum Chordata; class Mammalia; order Artiodactyla; family Camelidae; genus Camelus; species Camelus bactrianus. The sequence goes on along the minus strand of NC_133572.1, from coordinate 5,009,918 downwards.
GACTTCCAGGATGTCCCTACCCATCCCCACCCACCCCGCACTCAAAATGCACGTGCCGGCCCCTCACCTGCCTTCCTTCTTGATGTGGCAGACATAGTGACCACACATGGTCGAGGTGCCCATGTGACTGATGAAGGCAAAGAGCTGATACTCTAGGGAGGGGAGAGACAGCAGAGAAGGCAGCGAGGGAAATATATCTAACAGCCCGAGCTCAGGACGTGACTTCTCAGCCTGTGGGGCGTGTAATGAGCCAAAGTCTATCTCAGCCTCCCAGGATCCCACCTTCAGGAGTCACGTCAGTAGAAAGAACGTTCTGACCCCTATGCACCCCCGTCACCCACAGGGGAAGCAGAGCTGCCTTGGGATGAGGACCTGGTGTAGCCGACTGGTTAGATTCCACCAGGCCTGTCCTGTTTCCCCAGGACACTCACTTCCAGGACCATCCCGGACTTTAGGGCCCACTGGTATGGATTCAGAGATGGAGTCGGCAGCTGAGCGGCCCTCTGAGATGTCCATGGCAGCTTCTGCATCCAGGTCATCAATGTGACTGAAGATCCAGTCCACGGCTCGTTCTAAACTGTTGTTCTGGGGGAGGAGGGAAGCGTTACTTTTACTAGCAAGCTTGGGGTGGAGAAAGCCCCAGTGGAGGCCTCAGCTTCCACGTCACAGCCACGAGAGTGGAGCCCCACACAGATCGGCCGCACCACGCGGGTGGTCACTGTTCTTGCCTGTAAGGGATGGAACCTCGCTGCCACCCACTCCTTCCCCAGGACCTGTCCTCCGCTGGGGGCAGCCCATACCGTGGCCCGCAGAGCTTTCAGGGCCTGGTCCCGGGAGAAGCCCATGGATACAATGGTGGCCACACAGTCCTCCGGTGGGGGGTCAGCCGCGGCGCTTGTGGAGCCAGGTCCGCTGGAGCCAGGCAGGATGAGGGGGTTTGCAAAATCTGCAGATGTGAAGGGGTTGAAGTGTTTGGGGGAGGATGGGGGCCCCCGTCCCACCCAGCTCCCCACCCCAGCTGACCTGGATCGTCCATGTGTGACATGACCCAGTTCATGGCAGCCTCGGCCCCGCTATTGCCCGTGTAGTAGACGGCTTTGCGGCAGGCGTCCATAGGGAAGCCCATCTCCACCAGCTGGATGATGACTGATTCATCTAACATGGGTGCTATTGGAAGAGAAGCAGGGGCAGGGAGTGGCCTCAGGCGTCTGAGGCCTGAGGCCACTCCCTGCCCCTCCTCCCTCCCACAGTCCAACCCCCGGCCCTCTCCCAACCACCCATTCAATGCACTTTTCTCCCAGGGCCTGGCACCTTATTCCAGAACTAGGATGACAACACAATGTGGGGCCTGCAGTACCCTAAAGGTACAGAACTGAGCCTAACGAGCCCCCAGGAAGCCCCTTCCTTGCTGGGTTTCACAGAACAGGCCATTTCTGGGGTCCGATCCCCCGCCCCCACCCCATGCAGGAACGAGGGTAATCAGCTGGTACTAGTGCCATGCACACAGTGTGGCTGGAGCGCTCTATCGGTCCTCACGTCCATCAAAAGAGGGCTGAGGAAATTTGAAAGGGAGGACAGGAGAAACACAAAGGACAGGGTCAAGGGGAGGCAGGCAGAGAAGACCCCCATCAGCAAGGGAAAGAGGCAGGCAGGAAGAAGAGTCACTAACATGTCGGAGAGGAGAAGTGAGGGGAGCAGAAGGAGTCTTCGTCTTCGTTGCCATAGAAACCAAGGCTACCTTTGGGCTCATCCGGAGTGACCAGGGGTGGGGCAATGTCGGGCAGCTCCTCCTCTCCAGGCTGCAGCCCTGTGCCCCTCAGCTGGGAGACGTCTAGCTCCTCGGGCATCTCAATGGACACATCTGCCGGTGGAACGGCAGAAGGAGGGTCACCTGGACAACTCCGTGAGGCCCTCCTGAGAAAAGCACTCTGGGAATCTCAAGCCCCTGCCCCCATCTTGTGCTGTAATAAGGAGCTGCTCCAAGCAGGACCCATCGCAGGGGTCTCATGTAGTAAAAATAATCACCGGCCTGGGGGGTCAGGAGACCTGGATTCCAGTTCTAGATCTACCACCACCGATCCACAAGCCAGGAAGTGGCCTGCGACTGTGCGACAGAACCAATGTATACTTCCATGGGGTCAACTTGTCTAGGACATGAACTTAATCCTGCAATTCGCCAAGTTGTTAGGGGCTCATGAGACTCGTGATAATAAATTGTTTCAAGACTATCAAAATGAAAACACCTTACCAATTATAGAAATAAAACTATGAAAATCACTTTTGGTTGTAAATAATAACTATAAAAATCAAAGAAGCCTTAATTTTTTTTAGTCAGTGCTTTTCAAACTAGACACATTTTTTTTCTACCTTAACAGAAGTACTGGAGATGGCCAAGCATGGTGCTCTACCACTGAGCTATGCCCCCCACTCCTGAAACTAGACACATTTTGACACATCTAAGGTAACATTTCCCCTCTCAGAGGAAAATTGGAGAAGCACTCGTTTAAGTATTAAGGCCTCCTTCTTTTTCTAGCACTTTCTGCTTTACCTCCCTCACTCATCCCAGCCCCCATACCCAGTTTCTTGGGCACCCAGTCTAGGCCGAAGGTGAACTTCTTGATCTGGATGACCAGGTAGTCAGGGAATGAGGCAAATCGCGTGGTCCTAGGGAAGAGAGAAAGTCCTGGCACCCAGAGAACATCTCCTGAAAGCCCCACCTGGGTTCAGCCTCTCATGGGTGGAAGACCTAAGAGCCCAGATGTCCCATATTCTTTTCCCGCCCTGGGCAGGCATCAGAGCCTCTGCAGACAAGGAGCAGCAGCAACAGCAGGGGGCGCTGTCCTACCGTCAGGAGGAGCAATGGGGCAGACGGTGAAATCCCTGAGACCAAATCACTCCTTCACATTTAAGCTCATGCCAACGATGGGCTTAAGTGAGGCCCTTTGCCGGAAATCTCAGCTCTGTCCACGACTGTTACTAAGGGCCTGTGCTCTGCTGGGACAGGGGGAGTAAACGGAGAGAGGCTGTACCAGAAAGTGGCCCTGACCCCCTGGGGAGGAGGGACTGGGCAGGACAAGGTGACACGTAGCAATCACCTGCATCCACTCCTGCTAGGGCTTCTTGGTTCCCTCAGGGCCAGAGTACCAGCCTCAACTGATACAAGCCTGAGATTCTGACCACAAAGGGACACGAGAATGCAAAAGAGGCCGACAGCATCTTCAGGGTTACCCTTACATAGGCCCGGACCCACAGGACTTACTTGACGGCTACGGACTTGGCCTGCAGGGCCGTGCTCCAGAAGTCGTCCACCTGCTCGGGGGCCCCGTAGGCCTCCAGGCAGGAGCTGAAGGGCACCTGGGCCCGAACCAGCTCTGGCAGTGGCAGCTTCTCCTCCTCAGCCTGCCGCTTCTTCTCCTCATATTCCAGAAGCTCCTCTGGTGGCAGAACCAGCAGGTGGAGCCTTCAGAGGGGGCTGCCTCTTTCCCTCCTTAACCTTGACCTACTGGCTCTGGGTCACGACCCCCTCAGCTCCTCCGCCTCCCCAGATCCACCTGACCCACACCCGGCTGTGATCCTGCCTCTCTCCCAACAGCTCTGCTGAGCAGGGCGGACTGGGCTCTGTTCCTGTGAGGCGCCCAGGCACTGCTCGCGGGCCTCAGACAGCAGCCCCGCGCGCCCAGGTCCCGCTGGCACCGCAGAGCACCCTACCTTTGTTCAGGGCCGCGTCCATGGGCACAGGCAGCTGCATGATGTAGTCCACGCGCTGGGTGTACTTCACCTTCTCCGTGGCCAGGCACTTGATCTTCTCCTCCACCAGGAAGCGGAACACTTCATTAGGATTTTCAGAGCTCCGGCAATTCCTCTATGGGAAAGACGTGGGGTTGGGAGCTCTGGGCAGCCAAGCCCTAGAATGGGGGCCTAAAAGAGTCACTGGGGGGTCAGGCAGAGGGGAGTGGAAGGGAGACGACCACGAAGAGGCAAAGGGATGCAGGAGCAGAGCGGAAGCCTTCCCTAATCACCCGCCCCCATCAAGTTCGGGCCCACTGCCGCCCTGTGGGAACGTGCCTGGACTTTCTTCACAAGCACTAAGCATCCTCCCAGCACTGTCTTCGGGAGTTCCCTTCCCTAGGCTGCAAGCCCATCAAGCGTAAGGCTCACGGCTTTGCTGCTCTCAGGGGAACCCCTACTCGCAGGAAAGGCTCAGGGTGTGAACACTGTTGGGTCACGGGCGAGTGGGGTGGGACAGAGGGAAGAATGGGGAGCAGGGAGAAGGGAGCGACTCCAACTGCAGGCCCACGGGAGGAGGGTGAAGAGCGCCCCCTGGCCCCTCTTCCCAGGCCTCACCTCCACCATGTTGATAAGGTGAAGGAAAAACTCTTGGGCATCCTGCTGCCGGTTGGTGGAGAACTCGGGGTGACCCTTGCCAATGAGGGTCTTGAACATCCGAGGGGCAATGCCATCTTGAACTTCCTAGGCAGAGCCAGGGCAGTGATTCAGCTGGGGCCCTAGAGGTCACCAAGTGGCCTTCCTGAGATATCTCCCAGACCTCAGTGGCCCCACGATTCCAGAGCCTGAAAGGGACAGGGGCCCAGACTCACCTTCTGTTCTGGCACCTGCTCTCCATCACCTGACTCTGGTGCTGGCTTGGAATACTCTCCCGAGAGAAGGCCGTGGCCCAGCTTGGCCCTGTGTTAACATCCAAGAAACCCATTCAGCTTCTGTCAACTAATGATCGTCCGACACCAATCTATGCCTTTTCCTCCCTAACTCAACCCCTGCTCCAAGCCCTCCTGACACAACTCCCTGAAATGTGAAAAACCTTAGATTCCCCAGGAGACCAACTCAGGGCAGAGAGCATGCTCAGAAGGCAATCATCTAGCTGGCCAGGGTCTAAACTGCTGCCCACAGGCTGCAGGGCTCTCAACAGCCTCTGTGCACAGGGCTGGCTACATACACCTGTGTGCTGAAGTCCTGGGTAGGGTCGGTTGGGGCATTCTGGAAGATCTTCTCCAGCTTATCCACGTACCTAAGAGCCAAGGGAAGGGTAGTTTGAGGGGTTTGGCCCAGGCTCAGAGGAAAGGGAAGGGAGCAATTATCTACTAGCTCAGTGAACAGGCCCCCTCCAAAGTGGGGAGGCACAGGGCTGAACCCTGCAGTCCGTTTCTTTCTGGCAAGCCCCTCCCTCCTCTTCCTCCACTTCCCAACTCGGTCAGCATGCAGTATACTCCAGGCTCCTCCCCAAGAGAGTCAAGGGAAGGCGAAGACAGCCCAGGAGGATAAATACAGTTCAGATTCTTCGAACAGAACTTGTTCTAAAACGTTCCAAGTTTTCACACGTGCATCACGCCTTCCAGATTAGACAGCAAACTCATTTATACTGAGAAGTTGCCTATCTTCTAATTTTGTGTCCCAAGCCCTCCCCTCTCCCCAAAGGCTCCGTGTCCACGTTAGGTGTTCATCTGATGTCACTGGCCTAAAATGAAGACCACCTGCTCACCCTTAATTCAGTCAGGAGGCCTCAGAGGGCCCTGGGATCTGGCAGTCAGCCCCCTCGGGGGGTTTGTGTGTGACCGGGTGGCAGTGGGACGGGTCTATAACCTGTTCCCCTCCCTGTGAACCAGGAACTACAGCTGGGCTAAAACAGAGGTCCTGAGGGCAGCCAAAGGAGGGGGCCTGGAGGCTGGCCGCTGGGAGGAGCCGGGGCCCTCGGGGACGGGGAGAGGGCAGCACTCACTTCCTCTGGAAGTCAGAGATGCTGAAGAGCACCTGGACCACCGAGTTGAGGTAGCAGCTGTTGCCCAGGTTCCGGATGCCCGTGTAGCCAGGCCCGAACAGGGGCTTCAGCGGTACCCCTGACTCCTGGATCAGCTCCCACTCGCCGATCCTCTGGTTCATATCGATCTCCAACTCTGTCATTGTCTTGTCCGTCTGCACGGGAAGAGGCACTTCAGACTGGCTGCAAAACGCAGCCCTGATCTTTTACGTTGATCTCTCACAGGGTAGAGGACGACAGCCAGCTGGAGCCCAGAGTTTGCTGAATTATGGACTCCAGGACTCTAGCAGGGGAGGCACACTGGATATCACCCAGTAGGAGTTCCAGAAGGCCACAGGCAATTGCCCCAGGGCCTGTCAAGCATCAGGCCTCTGCCTGAATGAGGGAATGAAACGAACGCTTGACTCCCTCCAGCTGAAGTGCTTCTCCATCCTGAAGTCACCCCTCTCACCCTCAGATCTCCACCCAAGCATCATTTCCTCAAGGACAATCCCTTGATCCCCTGCTGTAAACTGTTGCAGCGCCCCCTACAGTTTACAGTTATTCACGTATTTGCGTGAGCATGTGATTAACACCTGCCTCTCATCTAGAACATAAGCCTATGAGAGCAAGGACCACACCGGACCACATCCTGTCTTATTCATGGCGACTAGCACACAGTAGGTACTCAGTAGCATTCAATGAACAAATAAATGATTCTAGAAAGTTTCTCACAGGAAGCTCACATATCTGGGGCCTGGGATCACTGGCACTCCTCCCCAGCACCCTGCCTCAGCCTCGGGCAATGAAGGAGGGCCTGATGCGCAGGGATGAGAGAACTAGAGCAGAAGGGGTCTCACCTTCTGCATCTTCAGCATGTCGATACCAAAGTGGGACAGATGCTCGGCCAGGTTGGGGTCCAGGACCATGTCATCCTCGTCATATGAGTACACGTCTAATGCAGGAGGCAGGAGCAGTGTCAGAGGGGGTGGCTCAGGTCCGGCCTGGCCACCAACCCCACCCCTTGCCCTGCGGGGCCTCTGTGGAACAGAAGGACGAGCCCAGGGTCACCCTCTTTGCTCTGTTGAATGTCAGTGAGGACACAAGCCCTCTGGGACTGGCTGCCAGGGAAGATGGGGTGAAACAGGGTGAGGGTTGGGATTAAGTGTGACCCCACCCTGTGGGATGAGGTTCTACAGTGCAATGGGTTTGGAAGGATACACACTAATAGATAATGTCAGGGACCCCTGGGAAGGGGCCTGGGTTTGGGAAGTTAACTGCAGACAGGCTCATCTGCAACACTTTCACAGTTTATCGAGAGATGAACTCATGGGCTACTCGTGTCATATGAGATGAGTTAACGGTTAAGACCCAGGGATTTCTGCGTGGAGGCGGCTGGCGGAGGGGGGAGTACCAGCTCCATCGGGAGTGATGGTGCCCAGCTTGACAGCTAACGGGTAGCCCATCTCCCTGTAGTGCTCCACAGCGTGGTTGTTGCCCCCACTGCCGTCGAAGTAGCGCCGGCCACAGAGGATGGAGCCATCCGTCAGGTTGAGCCACAGGTTCTCCCTCATGTCACACTTGGAGCACTTCCAGCCGCTAACCCCGGGAGAAGAAAGTTAGCTGGAATACGGGTCAGGGTTTAGGGGAGTGGCGGAGAGAGGGCTCTGGGGGCCCCCGGCTGGTCCAAGACCTCTCTCTTCTCATTTCCTCTGGACATCCCCTTGCTTCATTCAGCTCCCCCGCGTCTCCCCATTCATCCTGCTTCCGACTCTCTCTCCCACCAGATCCCCCGGGAGGGTGGCCTCTTTGCCTTGCTCTGGGGTTGTGCCCCGAGGCAGAGGGGCCAGGCCTCACCAGGGAGGGATTCGAGCAGGGTTGTCCAGCTGCTTGAGGTTGAAGGCATGCTTAGACACCTGCCGTACTTCCCCGTCCCAGGCCTGCACCTCCTGCTTGCGAGAGGCCGAATCGGCTGACAGTAGGGCCTCTACCGCACTGGTCACCTGGGGGAAGCAGAGGGTCAGAGACAGGACCCAGCCCACAGCCCTGCACGCCCCTCTAGCCCCGTGGCCTTTAGCTTGCTCAGGGCTTGCCCAAGACGTGACTGCTCTGGCCCCCACCCCCCGGCCCTAGACTCTTCGGCAGGGTGGGCTGGTATTCATACCCGATCTCTCACGATGTCGGGCAGTCCCCCCAACCCATCCCGGGCTATTTCCAGATAATCTGGCAAAATGACGATTTTCACATCCTCATCATATTCAAACTTCTCCTCATTGAGGTTAAACCCGCCTTCAACACCTGGTGAGACAGGAAAGAAGAGGGGGAGTAGGCTGACCACCACAGGTCGGTGCCAGTCCTCTGACACAGCACTTCACCTTGGCCCCTCCAGGGCTCCAGGGCCCATCTTGCAGGGGGCTTTCCTAGCAGCTCTGAGAGCTCAGGGAGGAGCACAGGACAGCAGCAATGCTCACCGATAGCTAGCCGGGTGGGCTTCTTGCGGGGAGGGTCTCCAGTGCCGGCAGTCGCGTCTTCCTCTTTCTGCAATGAGGCAGGAAGGGCAAGGTCAGTCATGAGCACCAGGGAAGGGATGAACAAGGAGGGTGGATGGGATGCAGTGTGGTCAGCTCGGAAGAGAAAGGAGCTAAAAAACACACGCGTTGAGTTTTAATGACACCAAGAGAAAGAGGTGAGAGGGGGTAACTGAGACCTATGGGAGCTCAGAACAAAGGGGGAGCCCAGCGGGATGGGCCTGAAATGTCCCCAGGCCTCGCCTACCGGGCGCCGGGTCCGCCGCAGGTGCAGGTAGACTCGCTGGCCTGTCTTGTTGAAATGTCTCTCCACATACTGTTTCCCGAAGCCCAGGAACGTGTTCATGCAGATGTAGAGGCCACCCTCAGACTCCTGCAGGACAAGAGGCAAGGGAAAAAACACAGGGAGGATGAAGCCCGGCCAGGGGAAAGCAAGACCTGGGCTCAGAAACGGCTGGTTTCCAGAAGAAAGGTCTGTTCTTGAACAGTGTGTGGTTTCTGGCAAGTCATTTAGCCTTTTAGGACCTGGTACCAGGCTAAGATTCTGCCCACCCTCCCATGACTTTGATAACAAACAACAAGGACACCAGGCCTGAGCAACACCTATCCATCACCATTCCTCTTGCTCCTGGCTCCTTCTTTGGAGCCCTCCAGTCAACTGTAGAGAACTCTGTTTACCTCTCTCCTGGGGCCTAGAGATCCAGAAAATAAATGAGGATCAGCTACCATGGACTTGAAAAGACCTACATGTCGGACACTGAGCCTAAACCAGGGACACCATGACACACCCTACCTGATCTCCAAGATTCAGAAAACCTTCCAGACTGGCGGAGCAGAGATGCCGGCACCTAAACAGGACATCTAACCCCTGAGCTTGCCAGCAAACCCAGACTTTTTCTTTACCTCACTCTACCAGGCAGTTGAACCCTGGTCCACACTGGTCTCTTCCTTCCTCTCCTGCTGAAGCCTGGCTCCAGGGGACCAATGCCTTGCCTGGGGCTCCCAGCTGAACCAGGACCCAGTCTGGCAGGGATATTCTCCAGTCGCCACCCTAATGCCTCCCACCCTGACCAATAACCAAATCCCCACTGAAGCTCCATCAACCTCCAAACTCAAAGCCAACCCCTTTCTAGAACAATCTAGCAACACCTGCTGAGACAGCTAGAACACATACAACCCAGGAAGAAAACAGGGAAAGACAAGTGTCCACCGTAAATCACAGCTGAAGAAGGGAGTTGGGCTTCTCTTAAACCGAGCAAGTCTCCCAGTGCCTTTGTGACGAAAGTGATGGAGAAGGGAGAGGAGGAAATTGGAGACAAAAACAGTTTTCCCTCAGGTCCAAGCAACAACAGGCATCTTCTTCCTGGAATGAAAATCTCAGTGGCCTTGAAAAATTCTCTGCCATGAAATGAAAAATAGGACACCATAAGGCAGTTCTCGGTCCCATAGATTGCTCTGTACCACTCCCTAGAAGACTGTGGATGACAACGTTCATGAACAAATAGAGCATTTCTTATCAAAGAGGTCAAATAAGCGCTCTTTCTACCATAAACCCAATTTGAAGATACTCAAATACGCCAGAAGTTGGTTAGCAAAGTCAACCAATGGAGGTCTCTTGACTTGGGCGAGAGAAGGCAAGTGTAATAAAATGACAAAAACCCCATTTGGATTATTCAAGCCATTAAGGAGAGACAGGAGTGGAAAGAGGGAGCCACTGTAGGTAATTAAAAGAAGGGAGATTTCTTTTGATAATGTTGATAATTAAGGAAAAAACCCTTTCCCTCCTGAGAAAGACAAGGCTTCACCAAGCCATACACTTGATAAACTGGGAGGCATGGGGAGCTCTGCAGTGATTAAACTCCTCTGTTGGAAATAAAAAAATAAAAGATGCTGAATCCACCAAGGACTGGGAACCCTGGAGCTCTGCTCTGAGCAGTCCTCTTTTAGCTCTGCCAAAGCCAAGCTTTGGAGAAGCAGCACATTGTTTGAGGCCCAGATCCAAGACTAGCAAACAGAGCAAACCACAAATCACAGTGATGATCCTGAACTGGGCTTTAGATCATGCTGCTACACTCAGCACTGGCGATGCACTGATGAAGCCTTTCCACTCTGACTTGCAGTTTTCCCTGCCACGAGCTGGTCTGGCTGAACACCCACGGCAGGGCCCAGCAGCAGCTTGAGGGAGGGGTGGTGAGGGGGGCGGATCCCAACCAGGCAGCTGCCCTCTCAGTTCAGGCCCTGGCCTGGCCTTAGGCTGGTCTCTGCCCGAGGATGACACAGGAAGGCAGAAATGCAGGAAGGGAGGTACCGGGTGGAGCCTGCAAAACGTGAGGCATGGTGTGGGTGGCGGCTTTGTCTAACTAGTCAAGAGTGGGAGCGGGATGGGAAAAGGCCCTAAGAGTCCTCCACGAAGGAAACCATCTCTGAGGGAACACTTTCAAAAGGGTTCCCTCTGGCTGTGTGATGGGCAGGAGAAAGAGAGGGGGCTGCGGCCATAATTCACCTCAAAGGAGAAACGACTAGAGCTTTCTACCTCTTCTCTCTACCACCAGTGACCCACCTCCCCGCCCCCTGTCCATATTAACCACGGGTGGAGGCTCTCTAACTCGGCCTTTCTCAGAACCATCCTTCTTCGTGGCCACTTCAGGCTACCAGGCACCTGGGAACTGCAGTACCCGCCGCTCCTACCCCAACCGGGCCCAGAACAGCGGGGGGTCGCCCCATCACTCCCACACGAGACTACAAAACCCGGAGAGCCATGCGCGACAGGCAAAGCCAACTCCCAGCTTTCGCAGAGGTCCACGTGGGAGATGTAGTCCGGCGACCAGCGTGCTCCTCTAGCTCAGAACGGCGGTGAGGGGAGTGAGTGACTACAATCCCCACAGTGCTCCACGAGGCCGGGAGCGGGTGAGGCGGGCGCGGTGCCTTCTGGGGGCCGTAGTCACACGACAGCTCCCGCGAATTTAAAGCAACGGCAAGAGTAGCGTGGGAGACTACAAGTCCCATGGTGCACAGCAGGGAGGCGGTGGCCCAAGCCTTGCAGGCCCCGGCAGAATGACCAAGTCGATGGAAGGAAGTCGTGCTTGCTGCAGGCGTGGGGAATGGGCTTACCGGTGTGTCGAAGGAGAAGGCGCACTCGTCTTTGTGGACCCGGTCTCCAGCCTTGGGGACCCGAATCGTCGGTAAAACTGACAGCAGCGCCTCCTCACTCAGCTCCGCCATGACACCGGCAGCAGCTCCTCCACACACGGCGACTCCCACCGCTCCTAGTCCCCCACCCCCTTCCCCTCCGTCCAATGAGCGCTACTGGTTAGGCGCCTGCGCGGAAGGGAAGACGCGCGAGAACGGCAGTTGGACGCAGCCTACCCACTATGCTCCGCCCTCTGCCCGCCTCTTGACTAACGCCAGTGAAAAGCGCTTCTATTGCAATGGATGGTCGAAAGAACCAATCCCACTCCTCCAGGGCAGAGCGCACGTAGAGCAGCGAGGTGGGCCACACAGTTTTGACTGCTGGGACGCTGGGACCCCCTACAGCCCCTTCGCGTGCCTTCCACGGAAGCGCAGAGACTGACGATTGTTCAAACTAGTCAATCCCAGAAACTTCCCGGGGGCTCGTCCAATTGGAAATTAGAAGGGCAGTTGTACTCTTAGTATTTGAAAAGCGGCTGTCCAATGAGGCGAGGTTTGAGAGGGTTAGTGTCGAGTGATTGCTAACTGTCTACCAATAAAGATTACTATCTCGCCTGAGAAGAATCTTCATAACTCTGTCTCCAGCTGGATCTGTGCAGAATAACGTAATAATTCATGATTCTATTTTTTAATAAAATCATATGATAATGAAACTGAAAGTCTCAAAAGCGAAAACTGGCATTCCGCAAAAATCTCGCTACGGACAACTCGCAGCACCATATGGAACAAAAGTCCCGTGATGAAGGAGGCGTCTCCCTTGGGCCAGCCAAACCGCTGCCCACTGGCTCCACGCCCCCATGATGGACGTCCTCTCAGCCCAATGACTTCCTCCACTGGAGGCGGGTCTCACACAGCGGGCCTATAGCAGCCTGCGTCGGCTCAGCCAATGGGGCCAAGGCAGGGGCGTGGCGGGAAGTTTGAAACCGCCTAGGGAGCTGAGGATCGAGCTGCTTTGCACCCAAAGGTGGAATTGGGGCCCGGTAAGTGATTTGAATAAATTGGTGGATAAGTTCGAGGGCCGGGCAGGCCCGGAAGGAGCTGCCCTATCAGCTGTAATAGTCATTATCCCCACAGAGACCTCTGGCCCAGAGGCCAGGCGGTTCCTCAGCGGGGAACGGGGAAGATCGAGTGGTCTGGAGTCAGGCTGAACGTGGTCGCGGTAAGGGCTGAGACCTGAGTCACTTCTCACAGGCATCCCCTCCTCGCCCGGGCCGGGCCCTGCCCCGCCCCATCCTATTACTCCCGGTTGAGATGGGCTCAGCCAAGAGCGTCCCAGTCACTCCAGCGCGGCCGCCGCCGCACAACAAGCTTCTTTCTCGAGTGGCGGACCCCCGTTCACCCACCGCCGGCATCCTGCGCACTCCCATCCAGGTACTCCGGGCCGGGGTAGGGAAGGCAGCGGCACTGTCTGAATTCTTGGGCCTCTGCCTAACCTGACTGCCTTGATTCTGAAAGACCTCTCACTTCCCACCCTACCCTCACTCCCCTACTTTGAGGCCTTGTTTTTCACATTCTCAACCAGGGGAAGCAGGCTGGATGTCTGAGGGCTTTGGCAATTCCAGCCTGTAGTATCGGCCTGAGGTTAGGGACCTGGGAGGGAAGAGTCAGGGCCCAGACTTGTTCTAGCTTTTGGTTCTGACAGGTGGAGAGCTCTCCACAGCCAGACCAGCCAGCAGGAGAGAAGCTGGAGGATCTTAAGCAGACCCAGGACTCAGATCCCCGCTCTCCTACCCTTGGCATTGCACGGACACCTATGAAGACCAGCAGCGGAGGTAAGTGTTGGGCTCAGGTTATTCTGCTCAGGCCGTCACCTAGCACCCTTAGGTGGGGTCAAATGAAGCTATCCTCTCAGGGCACCACTTTAAAGGGGGCTCCATCCTCCTGCTTTGGACCTGTGTCACTCTTTTCTCAACATTTTGCTCTCTCTCGCCTTGCCTTCTCTCTTCCCAGTCCCTCACCCACGAGGGCATGACTCCTAAGGCTCGTATATCTTTTCCTCCTTGCTGAATGATTTGTATCAGAGGGTCACTGTCTCACTTCATTTCTCCCCCGCTAGAGCCACCAAGCCCCCTGGTGAAACAGCTGAGCGACGTATTTGAGACCGAAGACCCCAGATCAGATCTTCCCCCAGAGCCTATTCTGCCCCTGGAGACACCTCCGTCTTCTCAACTGGACTTGCCTTTGGACAGCCAGTTTTCCCTTGAGAATCAGATGTCACCTTGGAGTCAGACTGAGCTCCCTTCCAAGCAGGTGTTTTCCAAGGAGGAAACAGGACAGTCTTCAGGAACCCCAGTGGGCAGCCAGGGCTCAGACAAGCCCTTGAGAGACCCTGAGACACCTCGATCTCCAGGTACAGAATCTAAGAGCAAGGTATGGGGAAGAGAAATTGGGCTAACACTCTGGGATAATGTCCCTGGATGAATGGAGGAGGAATAAACTATAAGCCCCTAATCTTGGCTCCTTGTTTTAACTCCGTCCCAACCCTAGGTTCCATGCGCAGCAGGTGGAAACCAAACAGCAAGGTACTAGGAAGATCTCCTCTCACCATCCTGCAGGATGACAACTCCCCCGGGACTCTGACACCACGGCAGGTAAAGGGACACAGGGTGAAAGCTGTTACTAGGAAATCCAACGGAAAGGTGGGAGGCCCTTTCCCCGACTCTTCCCTCCCCTGAACAACCTCCCTCCCTCAACTTGCACATTGCCTTTTGCAGAGTAAGCGGCCTTCTCCCCTGAGTGAAAACGTTAAGGAACTAAAAGGAGGGGCTGTTCTGGGAACTGGACGACTTCCAAAAACTGGAGGAAGAGCATGGGAGCAAGGCCAGGGCCAGGACAAGGAAAATCGGCACTTTCCTTTGGTGGAGAACTAGGCCGTGCGTGGCCCCAGTACTGGGTTCACCAGGGGCTGAGTGACACTCTGTGCCTCTCATCCCTTCTCTCCCTGGGAGACTGGAAAGGCTCGTTTTCCTCAGCCCCTCCTAAACTACCAACTCTGGGACTCAGAGCCTCCTTGGCTTTCTTTGTGTTTTATATGTTTCTGTATATTAAAGGAAGTGATTTTAAATGATGTTTTTAAGTATTATACCTAAACCTTGTGCTGGGTCTTCTGCATGGAGAAAGACAGTCTGGAGAGGGAGGGTGTTGTGCTCCCTGGCCTGAGTGTCCCCCGCACTGATACCTCTAAGCCTCTTTTACGTACCTCCCTTAAATCCTGTTGTTCCCCAAGGCACTGTCCTTGACTCTTTCCTTTCTCTCCCTGGGTGTTCACTTCTAGGACTTTAGCTGTCACTCATCTGTATTCTGGTAACGTCCAGGTCTCTCTGCCTAAGCCTGACCTTTATCCAGCTGCCCCACAGGCGCTTCAAAGTCAGCTTGTTTAAAGTTGAATTTGTGATCTCCCCAGAGTTATTCCTCCTCCCCCATCCTCCATCCCTGTGAATGACAGCACTAGCCACCTAGTTGCCAAACCCGAACCTTGGCCATCACCTTGAATCCTTCCCTCGGACTATCCCTTATCCTCGCACTCAGTCCCTACAATCCCTACATCCTGGTGATTCTGTATCTTTAATCTCTCCCTCATCCCCTCCCTTGCCCCTCTGTCCTATTGCTCTTGCATTTTCTTGCCACCTGCCTCCTACCTTGTTTCCCTCCATTCCCTCTAGGCTCCCTTCCCTCCATTTTATCCACCTGTACTGCTGCTAGGATGATCTTCCAGAGGAGCATCACTGATCACGTTACTACTCTGCTCAAAACTCCCCAGTTGTTCCCCACTGCCCTTAGGATAAAGTCTAGACTCTGGCTTTTTATAGGCCTTTTATAGTCTGATCCCTTCTCAACATAACCCTCCTGGACAAATACACAGTCACCAAAGGCAGGCGGGTGTGAACTGTCGTGCACACCCCACCAGCCACCTTCTCCTCCTAACCCATCTCAGGCCTTCCCCAGGAGGCTTGGGCTTCTGCCTCCACCCTCTCTTCTGCCCACAGCTAGCTGATCCCCAACCTTTATCATTGCTCCCATAATACTTTGTTATTTAAGTGGGACCTGCATCTTTTGGGGACAGAAGTGAGGTGGGAGGCAAGAATCACAGCTACGCTTTATTGCGAGTGCTTTAGGAGAGAAAAGAAGGTAGACAAAGGAGAAAGCATGAAGAAGGGGGCCAGGACCCTAGTGGTGCCAGAGCCATAGTCACGGGGCCGAGCACCCTGTTCCACCTGGGTCTAGACAAAGGTGGTGGCTCTGGGAGAGGGATCCTAGGGCTTAAGGTCTCAGACAGTAAGCCTGGTAGGCCTGCCAAGGGCGGGGGTTGGGGGTGCATTATCCTTGCTGATTAAGGGAGAAGCTGTCAGGACCATGGAGAGGGGAGGCCATGGGAGGAGATGGGGCAGTTCCCTGCCCATGTCCCTGATGCTGCCTCCCAAAGGCACACTCCCCATCCTCCCCACTGCCCTCAAAGGGGAAAGCTGGGCGGGAATGGCAGCTGGGGTCTTAGAAGAGAAAATCTTAAAGAAATTGGGCAAGGCAGGGCCAGCTGAGTGTCTTCATGGCCTTTTACCTCCCCCTCCTCCAGCCTCCTCAGTTCCAGATTTTGAGGAAGCTGTCCCAGGAACCAGTGGCCACAGCCATCCCATCAGCTGTGACCCCCAGGCAGCTGACCCTGTTGTCGTGGCCAGAGAGGATGCCTGAAGAAAAGGGAGAGGAGTCAGCCTGACAGGGAGTGTATGGTCACACACAGGAGCCCTAGGTTAGGTAGGCGGGGTGTGGGACTCCAGCCCCCAGAGAAAGAGGATTAGCCCTAAGGGGCAGGCTTTCTCTGGAGGCCAATCTCTGTGCTGAGAACCTGGGGTGGGGGAGGGGCGGGGAGGGACTGGGAGGTGTCACTGAGCTGGGAGAAAAAGCAAGGGCACCTTGATGGGCATTAGAAAACAGGGAGGGTTTCCAAATAGAAACTGAGGCCCAGAGAGAAGTGACTTGGCCAAGGGCGCTCAGAAAGAAAACAACAGAATTAAGGTTTGGATCCTGACTCTCTGGCCAGCATTACCTTCATTCAGCACCTGGCCTCTCCCAAAAGAAGAAGCCACACTCCCTGATTCAACCTCAGACCAGGCCAGTCCCCAAGAATCACCCAGCTTTGGGCCAGAGCCCTCAGGTCACTCACGATCCCCTTGATCCTGTCATTGCAGTGTCCCTGAGATTGCCCTTCCCTTCAAGGGATGCCCCTGGAACCCAGAACTGACTGGACATTCAGGGTCCACAGGTCTGGGGATGACGGGAGGGGCCCCTCGGGCGGGGAGCAGCTATGGCATTGGGCAGTGGAGAAAGGCCACTTAGAGCAACTTTTCTTTGAAAGGAGATGGTTCTAGGTTGGGAACCAAGGGGGACTGGATTCTAGGGGTAGAGCTCGGAGTCAGTCACCCAGTAGTCAGGGAGCAGCAGTAAGAGGGGAGCGGGGGTGGGGGCGGGGGCCTTACCCACGCGCTCACACTTCATGGAGTCCCAGACGTTGCAGTTGAAGTCGTCGTAGCCCGCAAAGAGCAGGCGGCCGCTGAGGGAGAAGGCCACGGATGTGATGCCACAGACGATGCTCTCGTGGGAGTATGTGGTCAGCTCCTGGTCTGCCCGCAGGTCGAACAGGCGGCAGGACGCGTCGTCCGAGCCTGTGCAGATGGCCTCTCCATTGGGGAAGAACTGGGGGTACAGATGGCCGGGGGTCAGGACTCAGTCCTGGGCAGCCCACTGTCTCTCCTGCCCTCTCCCTGCTCCTGCCCTGGTGGCTCCAGGCCCAGCTGTTTCCCTTAGCCTCTCTGCTCATCCCTTCCTCGGCCTGCATGGTCGCTGATGTTTATCACCTGCCAGCTGTGGCCGGGGCTCCCCTACACCCTTCACTGGCCTTCATTATGTCCACGTTGCAGGGGAGAGCACGGGGCAACTTGCCCAGGGTCACCCCACCAGATGGGCGGAGGCTGTCCCAGACTCCAACCACGACAGTTGGCTGGATCAGCGTGTAAGTGCAGGGCCAAGTACAAATGTATACCCTGAATCTCATCTTGAGGCAATGTCAGATAAACCCGACGGGGGGGGGGGGGGACGTCTAAGAAAATTGGTTTGAACTCTTCAAAAATGTCAGTGTCATGAAAGACAGAGAAAGGTCAAAAATGGTTCCTGTTTAAAGGAAACTGAAAAGACACGGCAGGGAAATGAGGTGCACATTGCTGGACAGAAAAAGAATTCCTATTTTTGAGGTAATTGGTGAAATTTGAATATAGACTGTAGGCTACAGTATTGCATTGGTGTTAAATTTCCTGATTTTAAGAAATAGACAGTGGCTGTGTAAAAATGGCCTTGATTTTAAGAA
This sequence comes from Camelus bactrianus, assembly GCF_048773025.1. Taxonomy (NCBI): domain Eukaryota; kingdom Metazoa; phylum Chordata; class Mammalia; order Artiodactyla; family Camelidae; genus Camelus; species Camelus bactrianus. Next base: position 4,992,094 of record NC_133572.1, on the reverse strand, counting down.
GCAGACACTGAAGAATTTAAGGGGTAAAGAGGCAGGAGGTCTCCAACTTGCTCTCAAAAGATCCAGGGGAAGAAGTAACAAAATATACCTACACCTCCATCTTGGTGTCTGTCTGTCCATCCCTCCCTCACTTCCTCCCTCTCCGTAAAGCAAATGTGAAATGTTAACAGTGGACGTGGGTGAAGGGCAGATGGGAGCTGTTTGTTACTCTTGCAACTTTTCTGTAAGGTGAAATTATTTCAAAGGGGAAAATTAAAGGGAAAGGGGCAGGGGGCCTAAGGGAGTGGATACAGGACGGGGTGCTGGGGGTGGGAGGCGGTCCCGGGAGGTGGAGCACAGAGATGGGGCTCACGCAGATAGCGTTGATGTCGGACTCATGGCCAGTGAAAGTCTGCCGGCAGGTCCCCTCCCGCACATCCCAGAGCTTGGCGCTGGCGTCACAGGCCCCCGAAATGAAGAGTTTGAAGTCAGGAGACACGGCCAGGCTCATGCAGTCCCCCGTGTGTCCCACAAACACAGTCTTCTGCTGTCCCGTCTCAATGTCCCACAGAGCACTGAGGGGGGAGGGGAGGCTGTCACAGAGAAAGGCCAGCACAGAAGTGCCTCCCAAGCCCCAGCGCCCACGGTGTTCAGTCCTCACCACGTGGTGTCCCCAGAGCTGGTCACAATGTTGTTGTCATCCAGGAAGCGGCAGCAAGAGAGATAACCTGGGGGCGGTTAGGACAGGGCCTTGGCTAGAGGGCCGCACCCCGCCAGGCCCGGGGCCTCCCTGGACCCTTGGTCTCTCACTCACCTGTGTGAGCAGAGAGCTCCCGGCTGACCTTGACGTTGCCCTCCCGGGACTTGAGGCTGTAGATGGAACACATGTTGTCCAGCCCCCCACACGCCACGAAGTTCCCTGATGGGGCATAGGCACAGGTCATGACCCAGGAGGAGCGCAGCGGGATGGCGTGCACCTGCAGGAGGCCGTGCGGCAGGGGGCCTGAGCCGAGCTCCCGGTGGGGAGGGCAGAGCAGGGCGGCATCAAGCCCCAAGGGAGGAGGGCGACAGTACCTTATTGGTGGTGTAGGTGTCCCACACGATCAGCTTCCCATCTTGCGAGGCACTTACCAGCAGCCTGGGGAGAGGACATTCGGGTCACCCAAGCCTCCTTCCTCCCTGCCCCCCATCCCCACCACGCCTCTCAAGCCTCACTTGGAGTCGGTGGCCCAGTGCATAGCATATATCTTGGCCAGGTGTCCCCTTAACGTCCGCCGGGTCCGCATCTGCACTCGTCCTACAACCTCTAGGCCAGACACCAGCTGCAGGAAAGGGGACATTAGAAATCAGAGTGAGCAGGGCACATGTCCACATGTCAGTGTTACAGCCACTGATCTGTACAAGTTTCTGTTCCGTGCCAGCCTCCAGGTCAGGCTCCCAGCCTCAGAGAACCCAGCCTCTGCCTGGGAGTAGCTTAGACAGATGTGGATGCTGGAGACAGACACAGGCGCGGCCCGGAGCAGGTTGCTAAGGGTCTAACCACCACCTCTTCTCTGTGGAGGGGATGGATTTCCACCATGTAAATACTCCCACCTTGACTAATTCAAGCTGCCAACACGAGGCCTCTGCACAGGGACTTGGGAAGCGATGCACACATTTGGCAAAGCCCAGCCGCTAGGAGCCTGCCCTCACGCACCACTGCAGCACGGCCAGCTCTCACTGGGACCTAGGGCAGCGCCATGGCTCTGCACTGCACCTCCGGAACTTTGTGGTCCTATGCCCCTTAAACTCCATCCAGCTTCTAGACTTAGGCTGGGGGTCCAGAGACAATAGACTTGAATTTCTATTTACTTGTTTTCTCAGGTGAGTTACTTAACCTCTCTGAGCCTGTTTCCTCCTCTGTAAAATGAGGTTTCTAGCACCTACCTTAGGGGATTGCCACGAAAATTAAATAAAATTATATATTTAAGTAACTTAGCTCAGTGTCTGGCTCAATTTCAGTAAATATTTACTCATTATTAACATTTCATCCAATTTGAGGTGCTACCAACTCTAAGAAGCATGATTCTTTTAGGGGTCACTGAGAAAGAAAAACCCTGCCAACGATAGTTGTGAGGCATCACTAATTGTTGGAGGCATCTTTGTTTTGTTTTGTTTTGTTTTTTGATGGAGGTACTGAGGATTGAACCCAGGACCTTGTGAATGCTGAGCACATGCTCTACCACCGAGCTATACCCTCCAGTGGATGCATCTTGATTTCCGAAATGTCAAAATGTGAAAACATGCATCTTAGAACCGCCAAACTGCAGTATTAGACAACTAGTAATGAGAACCTCCAGGGGCTTTCTGATTTACAAGTCACTGCCCCCTCCTCATCCTCACCACCCTGCGAGGGGGTGATCACTCTTGTTTTACGGACGGAGATAGGACGGCATCTTCCTCCTTGGTCTCTGACGTGGTGCCCGGCCCAGAGCAGACCTCACAGGATGCTTACTGAATGAATTAATAAATGTCATTCCTCATTCCAAGGACGTGCTGTTCTAGAGCTTGGGCACCAGGCTGTGGCTGCTCAGGGAGATCCCATCCCTCCCTTCGCATCCCCTCCAGCCCTGTCGGGGGATAGGAGAGCTCACCTCTGCCAGAGTAATGTCAGCACAGGCTTTTCTGGCATCCTGGGGGGAAAGCAGGCATCAGGGGAGGGTAAAGGTGGGGTGTGGGGGTGCATGGTCATCTGAGGTAGGTGGGCTTGGGGCTCTAGGGTTTTGGGGGCACCCCAAATATGAGGTCTAAGTTCAGAAAGTCTCTGGCCACTTCCAGGTCAGGGGTCTCTAAGGTGTTACTCAAGGGTGAATCCAGCCCCCTCCCCGCAGGCCACACTCCCTCATGCCCCAGTTCCATGTTTTCGGGGGTCCCCTAGCAGGAGGGTCCCGGGGTTACAGCAATCTGCTTCTTGAGCTGCTCCGCCTCCTGCCGCAGCTGCTCCATCTCCCCCATGGCTGCAAGGTTGAGGGGTGGCTCCTACTCCTGCCAGAAATGGGGGTAGGTGTCAGGGGATCCCCACCAGGCCCTCACCCCACACCGGACTCCTCATGAGTCCACCCCTCAAAGAGAGAAATGATTGGGTGCTTAGCACCACCTCCCCTGCTCTGCCAGCCCCTCCAAGGGTGCAGCCAGCCAGCCCTGGCGCAGCCCGCCCTCCCTGCAGCCCCCAGCCCCGGAGGGCGGAGCTGGGCCAGCTCCCTCTTACCTGGGCTCTGTGACTGGACCTCTTCTAGGCTTCCAGCTCCGCTTCCCGGGTGCCTCCTCACTCCCTCAGCTGCGACGCCCGCCTGTCACCTGCCCCGGCTCTACTGCCAGAGGAGCTGGCCTGGCCTGGCCCCGGCTGGGGGGTGCGGGGGGGCACTGACAGGGAAGGGTAGGGCTAACGTCAGGCAAATGAAATCAGCTGGCAGGGGTGGGGGGAGAGGACAGGGAGGGAGATGTGTGGCTTCCAGAGAGACTTGGGCCCAGCCCGGGGGAGGGTGGGAGCAGGAGTGCGGGGCGATACAGAGGAGCAGCCCCCTGTAGCGAGCCCTGGCGGCGGGGGGGGGGGGTATGTGTGCTCCCCCAGCCGGTCTCTCTCGAGGCAGAGAGCAGAGCATCAGGCCCCACGGGATTAGAGCAAAGCTGTGAGGATTAAGGGTCAGGGTTGGGAGGGGTGCAAAGGAGCAGCAGCAAGCACAGCTCCAGGGGCCCCCCAGGCCCTGGCCCCCACCCATGGCAATGATCTTGGCCCTCAGGGCCTACCTAGCAACCAGTCCAGGAGACAGAGAATGAGGGTGAGAGATGGCCCATTGTCAACACCCCAAGTTGTGTTCCTTAGCTCAGGGTAGTGGGGGAAGCAGGTTACAGTGAATATGGGGAGGGTGCAGGCAGGAGCTGAGATTAGAAGGGACTGATCTGGATAATCCTTCTTCTGAACAAACCCCAACCAGCTGCCCCCAGGTCTGATCCTGGGGGAGTGGGGGCAAGTCCAGGGGATCCAGCGAGGAGAATGAACAGGCCTGGCCCTGCTTTGAGTGGAGAAAGACTCGCAAGTAGAAGGCAACCCGTCCCCTACTCCTATCATAAACTGGACCCACTCCTTGCCCCCATGACACCCGGGGTCCTGCTGGGGCTGTGAAGGCAAGAACCAGAGGGATCAGGCTGCCCTAAGTCTCAGCCAAGCTCGGTGAGGGAAGACGGGGCTTAGGGTAGGAGGCCCAAGGAGCAGCTGTCAGGGGTTAGGGGTCATTTGCATGAGGGGAGCAGGTGGCCGAGATTTCCCTGACAAATCACAGCCTTGAGCGCCCCGCCTCCAGAGGCCCAAGATACCTGTCTCCTCCCAGGCCAGCCACAGCCACCGCCACTCCCACCTTCAGCCACCCCGAAACTGCAAACTGCAAGACACTTGACTGGGCCCTGGCTGAGGGTCTTCAGGACCTTTATTGACAGGCTGGGAGAGGGCAGCGGGGTGTCCTCCCTCTCTTCCTCCTCCTTTAAACCCCGCAGTCGGGCCCTACCCACTGCCATTTCTTTCCAGGGTGGCGTCCAGTCTTCTGTCTGTCCCAGGGCAGGAGGTCTGCCAGCTGGGGCCAAGCCTGGCCCCCCAGGCCAGTCTGTGCCGTGTCCTCTGAGTCCAGGGCTGATGGCCCTCATGATCCCCAAGAGGATGGGGGTGCAGGGACAGAGAGCTGGCTGTTCTCCTCCTGTCACATAGGGGCTTCTCGTGGGTCTTGGCATCAAGGTGGACCCTGGCATCAAGGTGGACCCTTCACAAGTCAAGCTGGCTCAGCCCCTCACAGCTCCTCTCGGACACGAGATGGCTTCCCAGCCTTGTCCTGGACCCGCTGAAGCCTGCGGCTGGGGGGTTCTGGGGCAGGGTCTCTGCTGGGCATTTCTTCTTCCTCCTCCTCTGGCTCCTGCAGCAGCTCTTTGGCTTCTGTCCACTCCTGGGAGATGGGGAGGAGGGTCTGGCTCCATCCCCTGCCTCCCTGCCCCAAGGACCTTCCCTGGGTGATCTCAGCCCCTGCCCACACCTCACACCACTACTCCCGCTCCTCCTCACCTGCTCCCTGTGCTCAGGTGCCCACGTGTGCCACAGCGCCAGGGCACAGCGCCGTCCCCTTGTCACAGCCCACACGCCATGGGGATTCTCCCCACCAGAGCTGAAGGCCACGAGGCGCCCGCAGCGAGGTCGAACCTGCGCCTGGGGGTGAGGGTGGGGTCAGCTCCAGGGAAAGTCCCTCAGAGAACTTGGCCCTGACTCCTGCCCAAGAGCAGGACGGGGGCAGGGGCCCCGGAAAGGTCAGCTTTCTTGCCTACCACTTCTCCCTCCTTAATTCAGGGACTATCTTGGGGCAAATGGGAAATGGACCTCCACTTGGGGAGCACGAATGCCAGCCTGAGGCCAGAGGCGTTGGAGCCGAAGGGAGAAGGGGCCTCCCTCAAGGGCCTTGGGTTGGCCCATCCCCCAGGTGCCCTGACTTTTCCTGGCCAACCCTTTGAACCAGGTGTGAAGCCATCTGAGGGGATGGGTGCGGTAACAAACCCTGGGTTCTGGGTGGAGGGATCTTGGGGAAATTTTTCCACCCCAAGGAGGGCTTGGATTACAGGTAGCTGGTGGTGGTAGCAGAGAAGGCAGTAACTGGGTAAGACAGAGCAATTCATGGTAAAAAATCACTGTTCCTCCCCTTCCACCAATCCCAGCCCCGAGCTTCCACCTGGAACAGGGGTTTGGGGTTCTGCGCTTCACTCGCCCTCCCTTAGGAGGTGAGGCAAATGCGGAAGGCAGGGTCTCCTGGCATAATGGACCCCTGCTAGGAGAGGCCCTGAAAAGACACGTGGTGGGAGGTGTTGGGGAGGCCAGGAAAGGAGATGGTTAAGGGGGCCCATCCATTTCCCTGCATTTGCCTCTGGGAACCTTCTGTTTTGAATCCTGAGCCCACAGCTGGGCTCCCTGCCACATCGCCCCACTTACCGTGACCCTGAGGGCGTTGGGCTCCGTGAAGAACAGGTCCCCACCCTGGAAGTCATCGTTGAGGTAGAGGAGTCCACTGGGGAGGGAGGAAGACGGGAGGCAGTGAGACCCCCACCCGGCCAGGCCCACCTGCCCGAACCCTGGAGGGCCGCCCACCTGTAGTCCCGGTAGGTATAGGCCGGGGGCTCCCGCCAGCACTCCCCGGTGTCGGGGTCCAGGACGCAGTTGTCTGCATGCACCGGGTGGCTCAGGTCCATGCGCTGCGCTTGCTCTCCTGGGAAGCAAAGGGGCCTGGTGGAAGCCCATCCACACCCGCCCTGCAGCTCCAGGGTCACAGCCCGGCCGAGGAGCTGGCCGCAGCCCGGGCAGAGGGGTCAGTCTTCCTGGAGTGAAGACTGAAACCACACAGCTGAGGGTGTACAGGGCCCAACAGGGGCCCAGGGTGGGGAGGAGCGGCCGGGCTCCCCGGTGGTTACCTTCTACGGCACTGCGGCACACCAGGTGGGTGAAGGAGAGGTGCAGGGGCCGATCTGGGGAGAAGTAGGCCTGTGTCAGGGTCCGCACGCGCTCGCTCACCTCCAGGAGCAGCTGAGCACCCTGACTGCCCACGGCCCCGGCCCGGGCCAGCTGCAGGCAGCGAAAGGAAGGAGGGAAGGGGCGGGTTGGAAGGATGGTCCCAGCTACCGACCCGGCACCAATTCCGCTACCTCCGCCTACAGTTTGGGGCTCAGCAGCCCATTAGCCCAACCTGCTCCTCCCACTGACGACAACATGGGCCCCTCGGTCTGGAACCCCCTCCTCTGCCCTGGGCAGAGGCCTCGGCTGCTCCTATGAGAGCGCCTCCCCGCCCCTCCCAGGAGACGCTGGGCCCCGATGCCCAGCTCGCTCAGGTTCCGGCATCAGACCAGGCCATGGGCACCTCTTCTCACCTGTGCAGCCTTGAGCACCGTAAGCCCCTCAAAGCGTTCGTGGGGGGTGTGTGGGGAGCGGCGGCCCCGATAGCCCGACCTGGCTCCAGCCTCAGCTGCATCCTAAACAGGGAGGGCACTGAGTGTGGAGTCACTTCCGCTGGGTCCCCGGCTACTGCCCCCCTTCACTGCCCACAGGGCTATACCCGGCCTTCCCTCCAACCCTCCCACTCCCTGGAAGAGGGTAGAAGCTCCCGGAGTTCTCTGAGCAGCTGCTTTTTTTTCCCAGAGAATGACTATCTCCACATCTGTGCTGTCACTGCTGGTAAAGATCTGGAATCCCACTCGCCGAGGGGGCTGTGCAGAGAACTCTGGAGAGAACTCTGTGCAGAGGAAGGGGCTCTGAGAGGTAAGGACAGCTGCGGGAGTGAGGCAGGAGGGGCAAGACCACTCATCCCCGATGAGCTGAGAATAGAGGAGTCTGTCTGGAATGGGACACTGGCAGGACCGGGGCCAGGTCCTGGCTAACTTCAGGTGGGGACATAGCATCCGACCAGGTATCTCTCTCCGACTTTTTCCCACCTGACACTCTCTTGGAGAACGTGAGAACCCTGGATGCTGAGTCCCAGTTACCCAACTGCCTACCTGACTCGCATCACCTGGAGGTCTCCTGGTATTTGGATGTCCCTTTTCTGACACCTCTTTAAACTCAGAGTACCACTACCTAGTTACCCCATATATAAACCGCATCTCTTAGAGGCCACCTAGCCACCCAAGGCATCTAGCCCTCTATTCCTAAATTCATGCATTCATTCAGTAGGTACTGAGCATCTACTATGTGTCAGCCACTGTTCTAGGCACTGGGGACTCAACTATGAACATGAAAAGTTCCTGCTTTCATGGGGTTTATATTTTGAAATAATAAACAAACAAACAAACAAACCAGATCAACTCAGATGGTGATAAGTGTTACAGAAAATTAGAGCAGGGTTACAACCTTGAGCATCCCCCAGCAGGAGTCAGGGGACAGCTAACTGACGAGGTGACATCTAAATTTAAATTAAATGATATGAAGGAATATCTGAAAGAAAAAAATTTTTCTAGGCAGCAGGAATAGCAAGTGCAAAGGTCCTGAGGCCAGAATGAGTTTAGTGTAATCAAGGAATAGGAAGAAGGTCTGATATTTGGGGATCATCCTTGACTCCATTCTTTCATCGTCTTCCACATAGATTCAGTCCTCTATCTTAGCTTCTCTATCTTTGATTTTCTAAATATTTCTCATCTGTCCCCATCTTCATCCCCTTGAAATGAGGCCCTATAGGGCAGGGGCGCTCTTGCATCACCCCAGAAACTCCCCTACTTCCCTCTCCCACTGCATTCTCCACAGTGCCACTAGAGGGAGCTCCTGGTCCTGCAGGATGGGGACTCCAGATCCTGCACTTGGAGGTTCTACAGCAACAGGAAAGTCAACCCCTCCTTAAATCCTTCAGAAAGCTGTCCACCAACTACAAAAAAAGTCCTAAGTCCTCGGTAGGGTGCAGAGGTCCTTCCCCATCTCTCCTGTGCCTCCACTCCTATACTGCCTCTGGATAATACACAGCCTGCAATGGTGACAGCTAATACTGAACACTTTCTAGATTCTTCGAAGAGCTCTGCCATGTGCTAACTCATTTAACCCTTGCAACAACCCTACAACAAAACCGCTGCATTTAGCCCCATCTCATAGAGGAGGAAACTAGGCTCAGAGATGTGAAAATATGTGGCCCAAGGTCACACTGGTCATCACCGTTGGGACTGGCCCATGCTCTTAACTCCTGTGCTCCACTGCCGTTCCCAGGACCCCCCTCATTCTGCTACCTCGCAGCCTGACTTTCCTTCCCTCTCTGCCTGGTTCACTCAACCTTCAGACGGAGCTCAAATGCCACCCTCTCCCATAAACCTTCCATGACTTTGCATCTCAGGGCTTCTACTTGGATGACTACATACTTCTTTTATCAAACTCATCACCCACTCTGATTATGTGTCTCCACGTCCAATTCCTTCTCTATACACTGAGCTCCTGAATGCACGGTCTGTGTTTGTCTACCTCTCTGGAACCTAGGAGTTTCCAGTACACAGCAAGCACTCAGAGAGTGAGTGTTGAACGAATACTAGCCCAGGATGAGGACCAAAGATTCATAAAATGGCAGACTCAGCCTGGTGAATATGGATCATTCAACCCAAACTAGGAGGGGATGTGATGATGGAGAAGAAGGCTGTGTGTCTGCTGCGCCCGCGGCTGAGCCAGTAACTAAGGCCCCGGCCAACCAAGCACTCACCCCTATTTAACGCCTTTCTGTGTTTTGTTTTGTTCTTCCTGTCAATCTCTAGGAAAATTCCTTTGTAAAATGTCCAGCCCATGTCAGCTAAGCTGAGAGGAAAAGGAACTTGTCCACAGCAGTGAGACAGTGGCAAGAACCATTTCCCCACTGGGGAGTCAGAGGGCAGGACAGGAGGCTGGCCAAGAGCCAGGGAGAAGGCAGCTGTGCCTGCGGGTCCCCAGCCAGCCACCGTGCCACCGACTGACAGGTCTCCTCACCTTGGCCAGCTGCAGCAGCACCCCACACTCGGCTGGGGTGAGCAGCCCATCCAGCACTGCTCTCTCGGACCCATTCAGCTGTCTGGCATCCTGGGTCAGGGTTACTCCCTCCAGGAGGAGGACATCTGCAGGGGAGGGATGGGGCAGAGGGGGTTGAGGGTCCCCTGAGGGCAGCCCCAGCCTCTCTGGGCTCCTGCCTCCTGCTGTCCCAGGAACTCACCCTTCCAGTGAGTCAAGGGCTTCGGCTGAGGAGGCTCATGGTCCCACGGCCTCTTCTCCTGATCCTCTCTCAGGGGTGAGAGATATGCTCAGTGGAGGCACAGGCCAGCCAGACCCATCTTCCCCAGACCCGGCCTCCCCGGGCCCCTCCCATCCTCTTCCAGCTCAGGCCACGCCCCTCCCGACACAGGCATCTCCTACCTGAGCTTTTCTCTAAGAGCCTCCGGGATGACAGCTGCCGGGGTCCAGGGATCCTGGGACAGTCAGGAAAAGCACCATCACCCATCAAGTCCACCCCTGAATCCCTGATCGTAGACTCTGAACAATCACATGAAGGTCCTCCTGCTTCCAGAGGAGAAGGTGGAGGTGGGAAAGCCCTGGACTCACTGTCGGGAGCCCTGGACACTGGGCCCAACTCTGTAATAACAATATTAATAACGTAACAACAACAACATAGCACTTGTATGGCACTATTGGCCAGGTGCTGGTCTAAGAGCTTTATACATGGAAGTGGGGTTTGCCATTTAAAGTTCACAATAGGCTTATCAAACAAGTACTTTTTCCTTTTTTGTTGTTGTTGCTTTTTGTTGTTGTTTGTGGCAGGGGGAGGTATTTATTTATGTATTTATTTATTTATTTATTTATTTTTAGAGGAGGTACCAGGCATTAAACCCAGGACCCCATGCATGCTAAGCATGCACTCTGCCCTTGAGTCATACCCTCCCCCCTCGAACAGGCAGTGTTAATGTGCCCATTTTGCAGTTGAGGACTCTGAGATACAAAGACGTAAAGTAACATGATCATGTCACACAGCTGGTAAGGGACAGAGTCGGGATTTAAACTAGCTTCAGAGTCTACGCTTTAAGTCAGCGGTTCCCAAACAGGGAGATTTGCCAGTCAGGGGACACTGCTATGTCTGCAAACAGTGCTGATGGTCGTGACTCAGGGAGCGCTGGCGACACCTACTGGGAAGAGGTCAGAGAAGCTGGCCTTGGCTGCCTCACATTCCTGGATCATCCCTTTTCTCCAATAAGGAAGTATGGTTTAAAATGTCAGTAGCGCTAACAAGGTTGAGAAGCCCTGCCTAATGCTATAGTACTAGCGAGAGTCACCTCTGCCCTTTAGTTTCCCCTCATTACAATAAAAACAGCAGCAAGAAGAAGAGTAATAAAAGCAGCAGCAGCAGAGATGTCTGTACTTTGTAGCCAATGCGGGGCTTCAACAGCCCTATGAGATAAGTGTGATTGTTCCCATTTTACAGGTGAGGAAATTGAGGCTGAGCCAAGTGAAGGTCCAGAGCTTGTTTGTGGCAGAGGAGAGACCAACACAGAGGACCGCATGACCCCAAAACCGCCCTTAACGACAGGCACCTGCCTCTGTCCCTGTGACCCAGGGACACAGTGTCCTCTCAGGCCTCACAGGGTTGTGGAGAAATAGGAAAGGCTGTTGGGGGGGGACTGATGCGATACATCCACGTAGGGCATCACTGTTGTCTCCCTCCTGAGAAGTGGGGTCACTCACAGGATCCTTGAAGCTGGTCCCCAGGTGCTCCATAGCATAGTAGAGCTGCCTCTTCTCCCCCAGGGATCGAAGGACAAAGCTCTGGATGTCCTGAGGTGGGTGGACACAGGGAGCAGGCGGGGGTGGGGGTGCAGGAAGTTACGGCTGGAGGAGCCCCAGGCTCCCTACTGCTGGCTGTGCCCCCGGTTCAACCCTCCTCCCTCAGCAGCTTCAGGGTGTCGGGGCTCAGACTGAGGGGGGAGTGTGTATGTGTGTGAGTGTGTGCACACACGTGTGTGCACTCGTGCATAAGGTGGGGGCGGGCAGGAGTGAGGTTAAGGGGAGGGGCCCAGCTGGCGCTTGGACTCAGAAGGAGAGTCTAAGTGGGGCGCGGGCAGTGGAGACAAGCCAGATGCTGGGCTTGGGGTGGCCTTTGGCGGGGATAGGGGTGGGCTCCAGGTGCTGTCTCTCAAGTATCTGTTTGAAGTAGGGGTACTTCACAGGGTAGTGCGGAGGCAGTTACCTCTCTCGGCCCAAGGCTGGGTCTTGGCTCTCCCAGCTGGGCCTGGTACTGGTCCAGAGCCTTCTTGGAAGCCTCATCCTCCGGGTAGAAAAGCAGGACGCTCAGGACACTTTCCACAGCCTGGGACAGATTCCCCACTGGAGACAGAGCAACAGTGTGGGGCAGGGCACACAGACCCAGTGCCGCAGCAATCCCTGGGCGGAGGTGAGAAGCCAGCGGGACAGAGGCAGAGCCGGAGAAGGTGGTCCCCAGTGCCAACCGACTCCAGAGCCCCCAGCCCACCCGCAGACAGGCTCATCCACTGCTTCTTTCCAAAGCTTCCTGGAACATACCTGAGCTGCGCAGGCAGAGTTCAGAGAGGAGGCAGAGGAGAGAGTAAAGGAGGGTGAGAAGCAGCAAGGGCAGGAGGAGCCCTGTGACCCCATCCCGGGCTTTCCACAATGGTGCCAAAGGAGAGCAAATTAGAGTCCTCCCAAGGTGACGGTCCCCGAGGAGCCCTGACCAACTACAGATGCAGAGACAGATGGAGGGATGGAGAGAGGGGGCTTAGGGTACCATCAGAGAGAAACCTTCACTCTCCGTGTTTCCAACCCTAGTCATCCCCCGGGCTCACCCTTCCCCAACTGACCCTGAGCATAGGCCTCATGCAGCCGCTTCAGCTGGCCGGGCAGGAAGTCGGGGACAGGGAAGCTGCGACCAGGACGTGTGGCCGTGTCCCCCACACAGCGCTGCCGGCACTGCAGGACCCGAATCCAGTGCACTGTGGGAGACACACCTGAGCCACTCAGCTTGTGACGTGCCTCCCCCCATGCACCCCCGCACTCCCGGCTCTGTACCTGCAATGGCCTCATAGAGGCCCCCCTGGCTCCCTGTCCCTTCCTGCTCATCTTCTTCCCTCTGCTGCTCCTCAGGCCCCTCACAGTCAGCCCGGCAGCTCTCCATCTGGGCCAGGCTCTCCTGCAGGGCCTCCTCTAGCCAGGGCAGTGCCAGTCCTGCCTCCTGGCGCCCCAGTAGCTCCAGGCCAGTGTCATAGGCTGCCTATTGTGGAGGGAGTGGTAAGTCACCTGAGATCCTGGGGGAGGGGGTGCCGAAGGAGATTGGGAGGTAGAAAGAAGGGGAGGGGAGTTGGTCCCCTTTGGGGCCTGGACTCTGGGTCCCAGTTCCCCAGTCCTTGGGGAATACAAGGGCGAACCTCAGAATCAGAATGTTGGGACACAGGGCTTTAGTGATCCTCAGGAAGAGAACGAAGTCCCAGAGAGGGACTCCCCATCCAGGGTCACCGAGGACAGTACCCAGATTTCCTGATGCCCAGTGGACAGGGCCACAGTCCAGTACCCAGCCAGTTAGAGGCTCGGGATAGGCTTGGGGCCATGCTGAGGGTCTCACCCAATATGGGGGTGTCTCCAGGTCCCGGAAGCTCTGGGGCCGAACCCCGGTCATTCGTCTGTACTTAGCCATGTCCTCCCGCATCTGCAGGTGTGTTGGGTTTGCTACAAAGAAGGTGTGTGCTGCGGCTGCTGCCAGGTCCAACTTCTTCAGCTGAGAAGCGGGAAGGATGAGGGAGTCAGCCCTGAGGTGGGGGTGTCAGACTCTGCCCCCTCACCAGCCCACCCCAACCCTAGACACACTTGGCACTGCCCCAGAGCCTTCTGAAGACTTATTGGTCAGAAGTGCCCACCTCCCAACCTCCAGACCCCCAGTATGTTGGGACTCTCAGGAGTCTGGTAGCTAAGGAAAGGGGGGGGGGGTCTAAAGATTTTGGAGTGGGTGGGATATAGGCAGAGGAACCTGGGGCCTCAGTTTGGGAGACTAGATGGAAATGATGGTTAAGTGAGGTGGGGAAGCCGGGGTGACCTGAGCGGCCAGCAAAAGCCGCAGGTCTCTAGGACCCTGAGCTGAGGTGCGTGTGACCAACGCCCCCCTTCCCCGGCCACGTAGGCGTTAGTTAGCAGCCAGAAGCTACCGTACCAGAAGCTGCCAGTGTCCACTGCCCCTGCCCCTGGACACGCGGCCCCTTATCCTCGTCCGCGTCTTCTTCCCTTCCCGAGTTCCCCGCTAGCCCAAGCGAAGGCTCACACTCACTCACCCCCCACCACGGCCCCCACGCTCTCTCTCCAGCGGCGCGTTACGCCCCTGCTCGCTCTGCTTCATTCCTGGGAAGCGGCGGCTGTCACCCCACGTAGGTCTCAGTCAGACTTCCTAAACCGTCAGGCCCCTGCCCTCCATCTTCGATCTGCTTCCACCCCGCCGCATGCCCCCCATCCCAACTTTGCTCCCACACTCCCGAGGTTGTCCCTCTGCCACCTCGATGGGTGCTTGTTTGTCGCAGTTCGACAGGACCGACTCCCAAGGAGAGGTCCTATCAACACAGCCCCACCCGAGTCCGGGCACTGGCGCGCGGCCCCTCCCGGGGAGCAGGGAGGAGGCTGGGGGGAGGACGGCAGCCGGGCGGGGAGGACCCACGGGGCCGGGCCGCCGCGCACCTGGTAGTAGGCCCTCTGCAAGTAGTTGTAGGGCTCCCGGCGGCGGAAGGCGTCCCGGAGCGCGCTCACCACTCGCAGCCGCGCCGCGCCCCCCGGGCCCAGCCTGCGCGCCCCGCACTGGGTCAGGCACTCGGCGCGGCGGAGCGCGGCGCGGAGGAGCAGCGGTTCCCATGCGGCCCGCGCCGCTCTCGTCCCGGAGTCGGGTCCCGGGGCGGCGGGGAGGGCGGTCCCCGGTTCCGCCGCACAGCGCGCCCCGCAGTCCCGCCGCGCGCGGCCCAGCGCCGCCTGGCTCCGCAGCGCCTCCCGCAGCAGCGCCACCGCCGGCGCCCAGGCCCCCGCCGCGTAGGCGCGCAGACCGTCCGCGTAGAGCAAGTCGGGGGCCTGAGGAGGCGCCCCGGGGGACAGCGGGGCCAGGCCGGGGGGCTCGGGGGACCCCGGGGGAGGCAGCAGCAGCAGGAGCAGGAGCAACCGGAGGAGCCGGAGCATGATGCCAGAGCGGCCGGCTGGCTGCCGGAGGGAAATGCGGGAGCGGAGGGAGAGAGGGAGGAAAGGGGGAAGGGAGAGGGAGGGGAAAGGAAGGAGAGATGGAGAGGAGGGAGGAGAGGAAGAGAGAAGGAATGAGCGTCGCCGAAGGGAGCTGATGAGGCCGAGAACCAACCCCGGGAGAGGCCGGTATGAGAGAGAAACAGGAGTCGGGGGAAGTCAGGCAGAACTTCCAGAACGCGGGCTTTCGGACCAGCGGGTAGTGCGGGACAGGAAACGGACCGTGAAGGGAGCCGGGCAGACAGCTGACACTGGAGCAGGCCTGGTGCTCAGGAGAGAGCGTGAGGAGCCTCTTAGATCCCTGACCCCAACCCCTGAGGCCCACGGGGTGGGAGTAGCTACTGCAGCTCTGTTCCCCTGCACTCCTGGGTCCAGAAAAAGGAGTGTGCGTGCCTCCCACATACTTACCCACCCACACACATTTGGAAAAAGATCTTCAGAAAGCAGCAGGGAGGAGGGTAAACTCCAGGCCTGTGACACCATCTGCTCAAAGCCTTTCCAAGTGGGCCGGTACAGATTTGGGGCAAGAAGGGGAGTTGAGGCATGGGAGATAGAGACCTACTCTACAAGCATCTCTACAGAACTCAACAAAGCTCCTTCACACCCCAAAACCCCAAGTTTCTCCCCATGCCCCCCCACCCCAGCTCAGCATGCTGTCATAAGCCTGTTTCTGTGTGTCTGCCTGTTTGGCTTTCTCTGTGTGTATTTCTGTGCCTCTGTCCTCTTCCCCTGCTCTATTTTGTCCTCTGTGAGCCTCTCCACCCCCAAGCCTCTGACCATCCCTTTGCCACCATAGCACACTGGACACAGAGGTTTCCATGGTAACACTTTAGACTTTAATACATTTTGCTAGGGTTGATGGGAGGTGATTAGGGCATCTGGTCACTTGGATGGGAGACAGCAGGGGTTCCAGGGCCCCAGATCCAGTGCCCATCTCCCCGGAGTCTGGAGGCAGCTGCCCCAGGCTCAGTGATGGATCGAGGTGTTACCCACCCAGGCCCCCTCCTCTGAGTCCAGCAGGTCCTCTTGGATTCACAGGGTCAGCTGGGGGAAGATGGGATTACCTGGGCCCCAGGATCCTCCCCAAGCTCTCGCACTCCCCTCACCACCTGTCAGGGAGCAGCGTCGCCCTGCACTTAGGCCCAAAGGAAGTCCAATGGCTCTGCTATCAGGGGACCCAAGGGAGAGTCGGCGTGGTGAGAGGCCCAGCGGCCTGGGCCGGCGAGGAGAGGGCCCTGGAGAGGCAGCCGGAGAAGGCAGAGGTGTCTCATCGATGAAGGTGGTGATCTCCTCACGGAAGAAGCCAGGACCCCGTGGGGGTCCCCCAGCTGACCCCAGAGCCCCACCCTCCAGGAATTGGCGGAGGCTGGCCAGCCCCCCACCTTCAGCCTTCTCCTCCTCCTCCTCATCCTCTGGCCTTTGTCTTTGTCCTAGGTACTCAGGAGGGCCCCCTAGGGCCCGGCTCTGGGCTGGGAGGACCCGGATGTCATCAGAGGATGACCACTTGTGCAGGAAGGAGCCTGGTGCCCGAGGATTAGAGAAGATATTGGTCTCATCGTGGGACAGACGGCGGGACAGAGGGACCTGGGGAGAAGAGCAAGTAGACCCAGAGGTGCTGCAGGGACAAGCGGCTAGAGGCAGGAACCAAAGTGGGGTTCCTCTGCACGATGGCGCCACCCCTTAAACTTTTGCAAAACATCTTCTGTTGGGCAAACCTGGTTTTGAGAGGCCTGAAGAGGAGCCTCCCTCACCACGTCCTCCTTTCACCTACCCCTAATGTGCCCTGCAGGCCAGGAATAGGGAATGGGGGAGGGGGTTGGGTAACAGACTGGAGAAAAGTAACTAGGACAGGAAGTGTACCGTCTAGTCCCATACCTGTAAGTAGTGGACCCTCTCAAGAGGGGGAAAGAGCATGTGCCTTCCAGGCAGCAGCTTCACTTGGGTGGGGTCCCTGGCTCCTGGTCCTGTGGCCCCATTGGCATCAAAGCGAACCTTGCATACTCGGCCATCTGCATAGTCATCACAGCCCCCATCTAGGAGAGAAAAGGGGCAGAGTGGTCACAGGCAGCGAATGCGCACCTCCCACTCCCCTTTAAAAGCTCCAACCCCCTTTTAAGCTCCCCCAGGGAATCTTCCTGTTCCCATTAGTCTGTGAACTCCAAGAGGAAAGCAAGAGTGGCTAATGTCTGTAGTGTCCAATGCTGAATCCCTAGTCATTCATACATACAGACACACTTAATTGAAACAGTCCCCCCCATCCCCGAAGCTGTCTATAGCTGGGGGGGGGGGTCCCTCAGGAAGCTTAGATTCCCCCTTTGTTTCACATCCTTCCTTTATGGTTGTGTTGGGACTCTGGAGGCAGAGCTGGGTAGTGTAGGCTTCCAGAGGGAACTGACCCCCAGTGGAGGGAGCCCTCAGTGCAGAAGGAAGCAGTGGGTGTACATAAGGGTGATGATTGGGAAAAGGGGAGCCTGGAATCAACCCAGGGGCAGCACAGGTTCTGTCCAGCAGGGGGCACTCCAGGGCAGCCCGTCCCCACACGGAGAAGGGCGGCTAGAAAAGGTCAGGAAAGGAAGCTGATGCCCAGGAAAGCAAAAGCCCAGTCCCTCCTCTGACCGTCGTCGCCATCCTCCTCGGACATGATAGCCACGCACTGCTCCCACACCGTGCGCACGTCGGCGCGGTAGCGCTCGCAGGACCAGATGAAGGACGGCAGCAGCAGCGTCTGTGCCATGGAGCACCACAGCACAGCCAGCACCATCCATGGGGGAGCGGAGTCCGACTTAAGGGAGAAAAAGCTCACCACCTGGCAGAAGGACAGGAGAGGCCCTGGTCAGGGCCCAGAGCTGAGGGGTCTCACTCGACCCCAGATCCCACATCCCAATGTAGCTGGGGGGCAAGAAGTCAGGAGGGGATGGCTCAGTGTACATAGGATCACGGCAGAGGCAAAGCTGAAGGATGAAGACGATGAACAAAGTGGGAGGGACTGACTCAGAGGAAGGTCAGGAGACAGTACTGGGAACAGAGCCCTGGGGTCCAGAGGGAGGGAGCAGAGGCGGTACAGTAAACTTGAAGACAGATTGAAATTCAGGAATAGGGACCAGATGAGGATGCAGAAGGCTGGGGTGGGTGGGGTGAGCTCTCTGGGGTTGCCACCAGAAGTGCTCAAGATCCTGTTGTGTCTAGAGGAAATTCAGGAGTGGGGAATGGAGCCTGGCAGCTGGATGATAGGTCTGGGGCACTGAACAGTGGAGCTGCAGGATAGATGGTGGAGCCGGAAGACAGGGAGTGGAACCCAAGGACAGATGATGGAGTTGAGTGCTGGTAACTGGAGAAAAGGCTACGGAGCTGAGGGTAATGGAAACTAGAAGATGGATGACGGAGATGGGGACTCACAAATGGAGTGGGGTTGGGGAGAGGAGGGAAGATAGATGATGAAGCTGCTTGTGTGGCTGATGGAGTTGGAGGTCGGGTGATCATGCTGGGGCCTGGGTATTGGAGAGAGCAGGTGGAGGGACCCCAGTCTCACCAAGATGGGCACCCCTGTGAGTGAGTCATAGAGAAAGACGATGGCGCTGACCAAGTTGGTGACCTGCAGGGATGTCTTGGCCGACTCGGAGCCGTCCAGCGAGGACCGCCGCTTCCCCCGGGCATCCTCCACCACAATGGCTGGCACCTCAAAGCCTGGCCGGGTACCCAACCCCCCTGGCCCGCCCCCCTTGGCCCCACCCCAGCCTCCCGCTCTCCGGGCCTGCCGGGCCCTCCGGGGCCGAGCCCACAGCGTCTGGTAGAAGGTAATAGCCACACAGACCAGCCCCATGACAATGCCCCCAAGTAGCAAGAGGCTGAAGCAGACGCCAAAGCCGAGGCCGATCTTGGAGACTATGAACTGGCAGCCGCGGGCATAGTAGCGCTCTCCGTTGTTGTGCCAGCCGATGGAGGGCAGTGTGGAGAGGATGAAGCTGACCATCCAGATGCCCATGACAGCGTGTAGCGCCTGCTTCTTGGCGTTGCTGAGGCGGTAGTTGACGGGCCAGCGCACCATCCACATGCGATGGTAGGAGAGGGAGGCGACCGTAAAGCAGGTGGCCAGGGCCAGGGTGTAGTAGGTGGACACAAAGACCTTGCAGATGCTCTCGTTCCAGTCATAGTCGGAGGAGGCCTGGCGCCGGAGCTGCACCACCGCGAAGGTGGTGAGGGGCACGGCCGCCATGAGGATGTGCGTGCCTGCCAGGAAGCAGAGCAGCAGCTCCAGCGGCTTGTGCTTCTGCTGCTTAGCTGAGATGCTGAGGATGATCCAGGCATTGGCCAGCAGTGCCAGGAGCCCGCAGGCCAGCCAGGACAAGGCGTTTGAGCGAAGGGAGGCCTCCTCCGCCCCCGCCCCACCCCGAGCCATCCTTCCTCAGTCCCCCCACCCCCTCGAACTCCTGGGGGTGGGGGCTAGGTCTCACCCAGGAGCCCCACTCACACACACCCCCATGATGCCCACAACCCTTGCCCGGGAGTGAGGCAGGCTGCCCCTCGGTCCACCCTGCGGCTCAGCATTGCATGTCTGACCCAGTTAAGGTCAGGTGTTGCAGGCAGAGGAGGAGACTGAGGGTCAGCAGAGGTCGTCCTCAGCCTCCATACTGGGTGGGGCCCCTTCTGAAGTAACCCTACAGTTGACGGGGGAGGCAAGCTGACTGCTTCCCCAGCTGTGAGGCTGGTTGCAGAGACCTGGTCCCCATGCCAGGATGTCCAAGTCTCTTCTTCCTCTGGTTCTTGACCAATCAGGGCTCTTCTGGGTGCCCCCAGGAGTGTGGGGGGAGGCTCAGCTGCCTGAACAGACTGCAAGGGAGAGATGAGATGTAGGAGGGGGAGGGGAAAGATGGGGCCTAGGCTGCTCTCTCACTGGTTCCCAATGTCTCCCTTCTCTTGAAACTATAGAAATGACTAGTTACTAGGGGTCACAGGGTCATTCTCCTGCCTTAAACTAGATGGCCACTCCAACACCCTACACAGATAAGAACCCCGCTTTCCAGAACTTATTCTGACCTCCTGTCTCCCATCCTTTGTCAGCCATCTTTCCTCCCTCTGGGGCTCCCAGGTCCCTCCTTCTGTCCCTTGCTCAGTCCTACTCAACTGTTGTCTTCATCCCTGAATCTTTCTTCAGAGCTATGTATGGCAGAGGCATGACTTGTTTCTCTTCGAGGACTCATGGGAAACTGGGATGTGATATTACAGCCCCTCCCCAACCTTCCAGGCTCCTGGGTCCAGTGGTCCTGGTGCTCAGCCCCATCTCCCCGAGCCTGCACAATCGCCCTCCCACTCACTGGGAATCTGGGAAGACAGGAGAAAGGAGGCTGGGACCGAGGAGGGGGGTGGCTAGGGAACCCAAAGAGAGGGAAACCGCTGACATCAGAAGCATCCAGAAATGGAAAGAGGGGAAACTAGGGGGGAAGGAGGAGAGTTTGAGCAGAAGAGATAAAAAGAGGGGGCAAAGTGAGTATCTGAAAATGGAAGGAGAAGCCCAGAGACCCCTGGAGAGGAAGCTTTGCAGGGAGGAGGTGAATGGAGGGAGGGAGCAGGGAATAAGGAGGCTGAGAAGAAAAGCCCAGTGTTTACTAGGGTTCAGACTCCCCCTGGTAGGACCCCACTCTTTCCTCCCCTGCCCCAGCCTCAGTTTCCCTCCGATGGGAAGAAGGATGTCCTGCCTTTGGTGATTCCTGGCTTCACTGAGCCCTGGGAAGGGGGCTAAGAGGAAATTGGGGGTGAAACCCTGAACAGAGTGGAAGTAGGAAGGATGGGCATAATGGGGTAAAAGGGGTAAGAATGGGGCACAGCAGTGGGAGGGTCTATTTCCTATGGAAGAACCTTAGACTCCTGCCCTCCCTCAGAGGTCCTAGTCCATCCCCCACCTTTGTCTTCCCTGGGAGCCCAATACACCCTAGTTGCCATGGCAATGGCCAGCCAGAGGGAGGTGGAGGGATTTGGTCAGGAGCGCCCCCCCCACACCCTCTCCTACAGCCTTGGACCCCCTTCCCACCCACCCCCACCCAGGCCCCGGGGGTGGGTTCAGGAAGAAAGAGCTGGGGACTCAGAGAGGGCGGCAGGAAGGATGTGAAGGACAGAGAGAGGAGGTGAAGGAAGGAGAAAGATCAGAGGAAGGTGGGAGGGGGTCGGGGGACCCCCAGGCAGACAGGGGTCCCTCGCCCTTCGGGGTGAAGGGGGTAAGGTCAGGCGGCTCCTCCCTCCGGCCTGCCACCCACCGAGGTCTCCAGGCCAGAAACAGCAGGTGGCTGGGAAAGAAGGGCCGGCCCGAGGGGAGAGGAGGCAGCGGGGGGAGTGGGGAGGGGACCGCGGGGGACAGGGCCGGGGTCGCCTTACCTCGGGCTGCGCCCAGCACTGCCATGGAGACCGCACTCTCGACGCGGCTCGCCCGGGCTCCCGCCGCCTGCCGGCTCCAGCTCGCCGTCCTCCTCCCTCCTCCCTCCTCCCTCCGGGCCTCCCTCCTCCCGCACGTCCCAGCCTCTCGGGCTCGGCCCCACTAGGTCTCTCCGAGCCCCTCTCTCGCGGATTCCCGCCGCCCGCCGCCCGCCGCCCCGGGTCGGGATGGAGGCCAGCTTGGCGGGCCGGGGGCCGGCGCGGGGCGGGGGACCGCACGGTGGGGACTTGGAGGGGGAGGGGCGAGGAAGGCGCCAGGAGGGAGGGGGCGAGGAGGACAGCGGGGAACCGGCTTCATTGGCGAACCGGTTGGTGTCCTGCCCCCACCCCACCCCGTTTTCCTCACGAACAAGCTCGAGGAGGCAGCTGGTGTTGGGGAGGCAGTGAGTGTGTCTGTAAGGGCTGTGCCTGGGGTGTAGCTCCACGGGCAGGTGCTGGAGGCTGTGCGGAGTGAGGGGCGGTGGGGATGAAGGCCAGGCTGCTTGTGGGATGGGGGTACACAGGGCTAGAAGAATGCATCCCCCCATACACACCGCTGCCTCTTCCTGGAACACAAACTCACGCTCGTATTGGGGACACACATATTTCTCCCGCATGCATCGCAGTTTCTCATCAGTAGAGCACACAGCCCTGCAGTCTCTCTCCCTCAGTTGTCACACACCCACCGCACACTCAGGGCCCTTTGGGGTGGGGAGGTGGGTAATCAGTCTCCAAAGGATTTTTCCCTCTCTAGGGAAATTCCATCTCCTTCCTGAACAAGACTGGCAACCTCTCCCCCTCTGGATCTGATCCCAAAGATCAGAAGCTTCCAGGTCCCCAGAGAAGAGTCTGTCTCTCTCTCTCTCCCTTTCTCTCTTTCACACACACACACACACACACACACACACACACACACACACACACACACAGAACAGCATCTTCTTTACTATAAGTATGTTGTATTTTTCTCTCAGCACAGGAAGGCAGGGGTGGGGAGTGGGCAGGAATACAGAGCAAGCCATGGGGAGCCCTGGCGGCAACTGGGTGTTCTTCCTGGAAGAGGCAAGCTGGAAAAGAAGGGAAAAGGAAAAG
Source organism: Camelus bactrianus (assembly GCF_048773025.1). Taxonomy (NCBI): domain Eukaryota; kingdom Metazoa; phylum Chordata; class Mammalia; order Artiodactyla; family Camelidae; genus Camelus; species Camelus bactrianus. The sequence goes on along the minus strand of NC_133572.1, from coordinate 4,969,869 downwards.
GAGGTAGGGACTGCAGGAGGCAGTGAGGAAGGGAAGGGAGAGAGAGACAGAAGAGGCTGGGGGTCCTGAGAGAAATGGATCAAGGAGAGGAGGAAGAAGAAAACTTGGAACCCCAATTTTCTTGTGTCCTGAGTGGTTTGGGAGAGGGATGAAGGAGGGTGCAGGGCAGGGGGACCAAGGCCCAGGGCTGTCAGCCTTCACAGGAGGTCCCCTCAGAGGGTTCAGTCTTTGGCCAGCTCCCCACTCCTTCTCTCTGGCAAAGCTCACCTTCCAGAAGGTTCTCCACAAGGTGAGTAGTGGGTCGCTGGACACTCTCCCCCACAGGCCCTGTGCTCGCAGCCTGTGTCCTAATTAGGAGAACTGCCGGTTTTGTGCCCTGGGAACAGGGAGGCTGCCAGCAGGTGAGGCAGGGAGGCCCTCCCGCAGGTTCCTGAACTCTCTGAGGCAACCTCCCTGTGCTGGAGGGCTCCTGTGAATCCAAGTACATGCTGGGCATCTGTGACTAGCCAGCTGCAGAGATCTATGTGGTATTTGTCCCCGTGTTCAAGAGACAGCAGTGGAACTAGAGGGCTGGAGTCCTGGCTAATCCACTTACTGGCTGTGTGAACCAGGGCCATCATCTGACTCTCTGAGTTCCATTTCCAGTCTATCAGCTGGAGATGCTAATCTCAATCCTGTCACCACCAGCCTTGTAGGATGTTCATGAGGTTCAAATAGACAAAGGATGTGAAACTGGTTTATAAACCGAGCCGTGCTGCTTGGGTGATACAGAATTGTGTGTGTGCACAAGCGTGCCTGGGCGCCTGTCTGTGTCAGGTCAGGATGTGAATCTGTTTCTGCCAACGCAGGGGGAGACAGGTAGAATGGAGCAGAGCAGGCTGGCAGTCAGAAGCCTTTGGATCCTGAACTCTCCTTGACCGGTTGTGTGATCTGGGGCTAGTCCTTGCCCCCTCTGGTCCCAGGGTCTCCTCCCGTACAATGACAGGCCTGTGCTTCGTGCTTCAGACACCCAGCCTCCCCCTCCAGGCCAGGCAGGGCTGGTCCTACATGCTCCTCTGGGATCCAGGTGAGCAGTGAGGGAGAGAGTCGAGAAGAAATCAATGAAGGGCCAGAGTTTGAGTGAAAAGGAGATGGGGAAGAGAGGGTGCCAGCAAGCCTCTGGAAGAGGAGAACCAAGGCCCACAATGGATGAGGAGGGCAGGGGGTGGCCAGAGGCACTCAGTGGATTACATTCATCTGGTCTGCAGGCCCAGGAAGGCAGGGGAAGACAGCTGGGGATGCTGCAGGTGGGACCTCCTCCTGGCCGGGGCCTCAAGTGAGATTATAGGTCTTCTGGAGCCGGCTGGAGGGGCAAAGAAAAAGAGGAACAAATCTGTTCCTCCCCAGCTCCTTGTTGCCTGGGGCCTCCATGGCTCCCAGACCCCAACTTTCTCTTCCAGTGCAGGGATGGCCTCCAGTGCCACAGCCAGGGTACCATATCCAGACATATCCAGGCCTGCTGGCCCTCACCTCTGTCCCCCACCTCTACCTGTTTCCTACCTCCTGGGCCACCCCTGCCCCCTTCTCAGCTCTCTTCACCTCCCTGTAGCCCCCATCTCCTCCCCTCCCCCCACCTTGCCCCTCCCTTTCCTCTCTGCCCCCCAGTTCCTTACTGGCGACACTGGCAGGTCTTCTTCTCACTGAGGAGTCTCTTGATCTGAGACATCCGCTCTGCTTGGCGCTGTCCAGGGAGAAGGAGAGGGGTCATGAGGGTCCCAGGCCTCCGAAAGGGAGCTGCCCCTTGGAGGGCGGAGTGGGGCGGGTTGGGAGGGGAGAGGCAGTGACTGTGGCCATCTGTCCCAGAATTCCCTCTGCTCCTTCCTGTCTTTCCCTCCGCATGGGACCTGGGACAGGGCCCAGCCTGCAGTGGGGGAGCTCGGCGGTGGGCAGCGGGAGCCGGAGCAGAAGCAGGTCACAGATCCAGGGTACCCTTGCTGCTGGACAGGCCTCCAGGGCTCGAGCTCGCCGTGGGATGCGAGGGGGGTCTGAGGAGGCTCACTCACCCTGCGGTGCCAGCACTTAACACAGAGGACGCAGAACCCCGTGAGAAGCAGGAGGCCTGTGATGCCACCCAGCACGAAGGCCAGGAGCTTTGGCCAGGCCTGGGTGAGCACGGGAGGCAAAACTGCAAGAGAGAGAGGTGTGTGAGCTCGCTGCCCTCCGGCAGGGCACAGGGCACTGTGGAGGGCCCGAGGAAGGCTTTGCTGCCCAGCTGCACTTGAGTCTGACCCTTGGGCTGGAAGAATGGGCAGGATGCTCAGGGCCCTCCACCAGAGCTTGAAGGGAAAGGCTGGGGAAGCGGTTTCAAGGTTTGGGACTACAGGGCACTCTAGGGAGCCAGAAGCTGCAGTCCAGGCGGTGTGCTATGCGCATGCGTGTCTGTGTATGTGGGGGGGGGGGGCGGGGATCTGTGTGTGTCTGGGTTTGAAGAGGAGCGAGGGAGGAGGGCTCTTGGCCAGGTGGGCCCCGTTCCTGGGTTGTAGAGCTTAGGGAGGTGGGAACTTACAGGACTGCAAGAGCCCAGGACCACACCCCACCTCCCCTCACCTGGACTCCTGTGTCCAGGCACCTGCCTATAACCCACTCATCTCAGAGGAACTGGGTGGCTGGGTGGTCCCAGCCCTGGGAGGGTCCTGCAGCCCTGGAGGCAGGAGCTCAGGGTTCGGACATGGAACCTGGACCCTCACTCACCCTCGACCTTGGATTCCAGCAGGACTTTGTCCTTGTCACTCAGTCGACAATGCCACATCCCTGCCTCAGGGTCCAGCACTGTCACCAGCTTCTGCTGATTTGTAACCTTCGCGCTCTGGTTCTCCAGCTTCAAGCTCAGTGTCAGCTCGGGGGACTTGGGTCCCAGCACCTCACAGGTCAAATTGTTCTGGGACTTATTCACTGCAGAGAGACAAGAGCCTGAGGCTGGGAGCCTGGGCCTCTGGGTTCCCGGCACCTCCGTGCTCTAAGGGGATTCCGCAGAACAATCAAAATGATGCTTTACGCCAGCACCCCTCTTTCAGCCTCTCAGAGCACATTTTCATGCAGTTTTAAGAGAGGGGATGCGGCTTTTGAGGTTCAGCAGTGTTGGATTTGAATCCCAGCCCCATTGCTTACTATCTGTGTGTCCCTGAGCAAGTTACTTACCAACCTGAGCCCCAGACGATAATTTAAAAGGACAAATATATATAAAGCTCTTGAGTGGGGCCTGGCATGTACTAAGCATCCAGTCTTAGCCGTTATTATCTGAGAGGTTATTATGATGACGAAGGAGATAAGGATGTGCAGGCCTCCGTGTAGCTCCTGACCTTAGCATCAGCAGTGTCATACAAAGAGCAGATTTCGTTATCCTCTTTAGGAGAAAGAAAACCCACAGAGGGGAGGGGCTGAGTTGGGGTCAGAGAGGGCTGGATAGACACGGAACTAGAACCTGGTTCTCAGCACTTGCCCTTGGGAATTCCAGTGGCGCCCACTCTAGGCTGGCTCTTGGATGTCAGGGAAGGACAGAGGATTCCAGCCTCAGTTCAAAACCAGCCCCCAAACCAGAGGGCCCTTGCTCAGCTCCATCAGGCAGGCAGGGCTTAGGCGTCCCTGTCGGGGCCTGTCCCGCCCTCCCATCTCAGCCTTGCTCCTCACCTCTCATCACCACGAGGTTCACTTCCTGATGCAACTTCCTGTTCCCCTGGGTGAGAACCAGGGTCAGTTTTCCAGAACCTGCGCACTGCGGCAAAGCCTGGGGCAGAGTGAGGTGGAGCGGGAGCTTCTCCCTCATCTGGAGCTTGAGGTCCTTGCGAACCGTTTCCACAGACACCTTCATGTTCTTCAAGGAGAATGTGATCCAGGACTCGGAGGAGGAAGCCCTCTTCGCCGGCCACCACGTCAGCTCCCCGCTCAGGCTTTCGTCTTCAAAGGTGAGTGGGAAGGAAAACACCGCCTGCTCCCTCTCTTTCGCATAGACTGTGCTAGAGACCTTCTGGAAGGCTGGAGCGGGGAGGGGAGAGAACCTGGGTCCATACAGGGCAGGGCAGGCACGCAGTGGGGGCAGCCCAGAGATGGAAGGGGACCGGGTGAGTCCAAACACCGAGGCTACCATTCAGGCCCTTAAATGCCCCTCTGCCTCTCTATCTCCTCTCTCATCTCCCCATCCCAGGGGGTCCCGTGGCAGTGCCTCCTCCTCCTAGAAGCCCTCCTGGAACAGCCCAGCCAAAGGGGCCTCTCTGTCTTCTGGATCCTGGAGCACAGAGGGCACTGGGCCTGCGCCACTTGGATACATAATTTATCAGCCTCACAAGATAAGAGCAGATACTTGAATCGGGCTGACCACGTGCCTTCCATAGTTTACTTCTCCCCATAACATGACAAAGTAGGCTCCACCATCCCTGCTTTCCAGGTGCGGAAACCAAAGCCCAGAGGGGTTCAGCAACTCGCCCCAGGCCACATGGTTAAGTCAGAGCCAGGATTTTAACCAGAGTCCACGCACTTCCCCACTGCACTACCGTACTATGTGTCACGGAAGCACCCAGAGGACAGGATCTGGGCAGAGCCTGCCTTCTGGGCCCTGGGTTTCCCTCACAGCACCTAGCTCAGGATTCTGAAGATGCGACATCAAATTTCATCAGAGCTGGCTTGCTGCCATTAGTGTCCCTGAGTTAGTGGATTGCCAACTTGGTTGGGGGGCAGGGAGCTGAGGCAACAAAGAAGATAGATGCGCTTGACTTTCGTCCTCTGGGGACTCCTCTGGGGATCTCGGAGCCCCTGACATCCTTACCGCCTCTGTCCCTTCCTTCCTCAGGGTCCACTACCCTGAAAGGTGAGTGTAAATCAGCTCCATGAGGAAGAGAGGACCCAGCATACCCCTCAGGACAGACTTCCGCTCTAGGGGGCCCTGGCACTGGCCTCCCTCTGTCCCCTACCCCCGACCCAGGAACAGAGCAGTGAGAGCCAGAGCAGTGAGAGCCGAGGGAGGGTCTGTCAGCCACCAAGGCAGGGGGGAGCCTGCAGGGAAGGGGAGCGCCTCTCACCCAGCACCAGGATGTTCCTGGTGAACACCAGTGTCTGCTGGTCCTGGGAGACGGTGCACGTCCAGGTGCCGCTGTCCTGCAACCCCAGCCGGGGCAGTGACAGGCTCTTGCCCTCCTTCCTGCTTCTGTTCCCCGGACCCTTCCATTGCACTGAAGGGTTACTACCGGAGGGACTCTCCAAGGTCAGGGTCAGGCTCTGCCCCAGCAGCACGCGGGTGTCGGAGCTGGCAGTCACTGTGGAGGGAGCAGGCAGCCTGTGTCACACACACGCTACCCCCAGGAGAAGAGAAGAAGCCAGGAAACCCAAAGTGTCTCTCCATTACTCCGTCCCAGCATCTCCCTTCTGTCCCTTCTGCCCGCCCCCATCCAAGGCAGGGTTTCCCTCTCCCTCCACTCCCCTCTTCCCTGTCTCTCTTACCTCTTTCTCTGTCTCCTGCCTTCCTCCCCACTCCATCCCTCACCCCAGGTCTCTTTGTCTCCCTCTGCCGACCCAAGGCCTGAGAAGCATTTGAGGAGACATGGTAGCCTGTCTGATCAGTCTCTGGACGTTAAGGTGCCACCGGCTCAGGCCCTGGTTTGGGTATAGGGCTGGGAGTCAAGGTAGAAGAGAGACTGGCTGGAGGTGTCCTTGTCCCAGGCCTGCCCCACTCACGTCTGAACACCAGCAACTCCACCTCTGTCGTCTTGCCCCCCACTTCACAGATGTAAGTCCCAGAGTCTGTTACTTCAAGATCCTTGATGATCAGAGGAAAGGATCCTTGGTCCCACAGGTTTTTTTTTGATTCTACGCGAGCACTCAGCTTGGAGGCACCTGGGAGAGGACACCATATGGAGGAGGTTGCGGTACCCTGGAGACCCAGCACCACTGGCCAGGGCAGTGCCCACGACTCTTCTGATCTGAGTTGCTAATTTCTGGCAGAATCTGCCCCTCGTCCTAATCTGAGAACCCCAGACTGGCGAGGAGGTCCCAGCACATTCATTTACCTGGCCAGGACAATATCTCACTAATCCCAAATAAAATAATATCCTCATTTAGGGAGCACCAACTCCTACGTGCCAAATACTTTATATGTATCATCTCAAACAATCGAATCACCATGCTGTGCACAGGAAACGAATATGACATTGCAAGTCAACTGTACGTCAACAAAAATTTTTTTTAAATAATAATAATTTTTTAAAAAGCAACATGTGCTGTTTTGTTTATCTTGCAGATAAGGAAACTGAGGCTCAGAGAATTAAGTCGTCGCCCAAACTCTTGCTTACGTATTATCGAAAGAAGCATAAACCAGTACAATTTCTTTGGAAGGTAATTTGGAATGTCTACCAGAATTATAGAGGCACATACAGAACTAAATGTCCACCACGAAGGGAGAGGTTAAATAGATCAGAGGTCAGCCATTCAGAGCGATGCGATCAGTAGAGGAGGGTCTTTATATACTGAGATGGAATAATATCCAAGAAACATCACTAACTGAATAAAGCAATATCTACCATTGTTTTAAAAGGAGGAAGAAGGTTATTTGTCATCTATCTACCTATCCATCCTGCCATGTCTATAAACAAGTATTTCTAGAGGTGAACGTAAGACGATGGTCACCTTGGCAGTCCCTGAAGAGAGGAAATGAACATCCTGAGATGGCTGTGGGAGGGGCTTTTCACTTGCCCTTTTCTACTTTTTGGATTTTGACTCCAGTAAGTGGTGGAACCAGGATCAAAATTCAGGCCTGTTGGGTACACTGTATAGTACTGTCTCCAGAAAGTTCCTCAGGCACGGACATGTGGCCTCCTCCAGTGTCCTCCTTAAAACTAACAACCATCACCAAGAAGAAGCTCTTCTCTTTAGCTGAAATTTTCTGGGTACAGCAGCAGCTCCAGGATTCCTGGAGAGGAGGGCTTTAGAAGCTGAGTTCACGTAGCCAACACATGGCCTTTTCCTTGGAATGCATGTTTGGAGGGATGGGGTGAAGGCGGCTGAGAGAAAGCCCCCCACCTCAACCCCCTGGGCACCGCCTCTACCCCCCCGAGAGGTCATTGGTGCTCTCCCTATTTTGGCCTTGATGCGGAGAGGAGTTATCAGCCTTCATCTTCCCTTCTCCCCTCCTCCAGACCTCCCAGCCCCTTCCCACTGCTTAGGCTCATCCTCTCCAGGAGACCTTTCCAGATAACCCGCAGCCCTGGGCTCACACCCAACCCCAGCTTTCCCTCCAGCCCTCGCCCACCTCCCCTTCCATCTGTCCTACAGGAGTCCCTACCCTACCTGCTCTCTCCCCTGGGTCTACGCACTGGCTAGCTCCCCAGTTTTTCTGAAGTCCTACTACAGTCCTTTCACAATCTACCATGCTTCTTGAGGGAGAGCCTCCTCTGGTTCTGCCTTCTTCTTGCCTCCTTGGGTTCTCTCCTGCATATCTGAGCACCCTTCCCTTGTCTTCATCTGGCACTCCTGTTCTGCTATCTCCGTTAGATGCCACCTTGGACTCTGTTCTGGATCCTCTTCCCCATCTCTGTAGACATTCTAAATTCCACAGCATCCTCTGTCAGCTCCGCAGGTGAATCCCCGCCCCAGCCTCTCTCCTTCACTCTGGGCCCACATTCCAGTGGCCCAAGAGACAACTTCTTCTGAATGTCCTGCCATCACTCCAAACTCAGTTGGTTCAAAATGAGACATATCACCCTTTCCCTAAAATAACTTTTCCTCCTTGCTTCCCTTTTAAAACGTCTTCTGGGCTCATCATGATCCCCTTGTGCAGACCGTTCCACACTTTGTAAAAGTGACGGTACTCTGTGAAAGGTCTAAGAGTATGGGTGAGTCTGGGATCATTTCGTGGGAGAGACCAGTATTGAACTAAGCCCTAAAAGGAGTACAGGCAGCAGACTAGAGGCAAGGGGAGCAGCAAGGACATCTAGGAAGGAGGAAAAGCTCCAGGAAAGTAGTACTGGCAACCACCTCAAGGCAGGGAGGAAAACATCCGGGTGTGGAGGTTTCCGGCAGCGGAGCTGCAGGAAGAGATGCTGAGGGGGTGACAGTCTGGCAGAGGCTTCCAGGCTTAATCTAATGGGCGAAGGAGTGACAGGTGCAAAGCATCACTTTGGAAGCCAGGGCTGTAGTAGGTGTAAGGGAATCAAGGTAGCAGAGACTAGCAGAGGGAATGGTCAGGAAGCTTCCACTGTAATCCAGGTGAGGGCTATGTGGCCTTGGCTCGTGATGGCGGTATTTCCACGAGAACAGAGGAGATGAAACAGAGGAACAATTCCATGGGAAGGAGTGGCCATAGTCAGTGACTGATGGGAAACCAGGGACTGAAGTAGAGAAAAATACCTGACTCTGGGGTTCAGAAATTGGAGGAGTCAGGAAGATCAGGAAGTTGGGAAGAGGGGCTGTTCTGGAGGAAAATCATATCACAGGAACAGAACAAAAACATTGACACAAAAGAGGTAAGAATTTTTAGAAAGGAGGACATTGTTCCAGTCTCACAGGAGATCATAGAAATGCAAATTAAAACAACTGTGATATATTTTTCAACCATCAAATTAGCAAAAAAAAAAAAAGTTTTAGGTAATACTGCTCAGTGCCAAAGGATGCTGGGGGGAGAGGCACATGGGGACGCTATTATCTAGATTTACTGTAAGTGGGTGGAAACTTCCTGGAAGAGATCTTGCCATATACACCAACTATTCTTAAAAGTGCATATCCTTAATTCCATTTCTAGAACTTTATCCTTAAAACAATAGTTTTAAAATGCAAGCCCAAATGGAGGTACAAAAATAATTAGTGTTGTTAACAGAGGACAACATTACACAAAAGGACGATGGCTATATATCACAGTATATTGACTTGATGGACTATTAGGTTAGCACTAAAAATGATATTTAGAAATAATTTTTCATGAAAGGGAAAACATTCATGAGTATACATTTTCAAAGTTGTGTTAAGGGTGGGAGGGTATAGTTCAAGTGGTGGAGCGCATGCTTAGCATGCACAAGGTCCTGGGTTTAATTCCCAGTACCTCCTCTAAAAATAAATGAATAAATTAACCTCGTTACCTATCCCCCAACAAAAAACCTAAATCGATAAAAGCCCCTGTTCAAAAAAAATTTTTTAATAAATAATTTGAAAAATACATAAAGTTGTGTTAGATAATCATTACTTTTTAGGTTAGTTATTTGAACTACAAAAATCATACAGACTCAACACTACCCTGCTCCCTTGGCCCACCCTCCTGACACTACTGGGAACAATTTGATGTGGATTCCTCCATGTTTTTTTCTTTGTCCATGAAGACATATACTCACAGGCACTGAATTTTTAAATTAACATGGGACTGTATCACATGCATAGCTTGCTTTCCACTTGACAAAATGTGCTTGTCATCCTTCTAAACGTACAAATGCGGAACTTCTTCCTTCTTTTTGTTTGTTGTGTTCTGAAATTATGAAAGCTCGTCTTTTCACCCTAGTGATTTTTTAAATTAAACTTTTTATCTTGAGATAACTGTAGATTCCCATGCAATTGTAAGAAATAATGCAGAGAGATCTCGAGCATCCTTGACCCAGGTCACCCCAAAGGTAATAGCTTACAAAACTATATAGCAGGGGGAGGGTAGAGCTCAGTGATAGACTGTGTGCCTACCACGCACGAGGTCCTGGGTTCAATCCCCAGTATCTCTATTAAAAATAAATAAATAAATAAACCTAATTACCTCTCCCCCAGAAAATTAGAAAAAAAAAAAAAACCCTATATAGCTCAATATCACGGCCAGGATATTGTCATTGATACAAATCAAAACACAGAACATTTCCAGCACCATAAGGATGTTGCTCTTTTCTAGCCAAACCCCCTTCCTCCTTCACAGACTCCTCCTTCCTTGACCCCTGGTAATCAATCACTAATCTGTTCTCCATTTCTGTAATTTGTCATTTTAAGAATGTTATATAAATGGAATTACACTGTATATTACTTTTGGGGATTAGCTTTTTTTTTTTTCCCACACAGCATAATTCTCTGGAGATTCATCCAGGTTGTTGTCTGAATCTATAGTTCGTTCCTTTTACTGCTGAAAAATAGTGCATGGTATGGATATAACCATTCGCCCATTAAAGGGCATCTGGGTTGTTCCAGTTGTTGGCTATTATGAATGAAGCTGCTATCAACAGTTGTATACAGATTTCTGTGTGATCGTACATCTTTACTTCCCTGGGATAAAGGTCTAGGAATGCAATTGCTCGGTTGTTGCATGTTTAGTTTTTTAAAGAAATTGCCAAAACCGTTTTCCATACCAGCTGTACCATTTCACACTCCCGCCAACAATGTAAGAGTGAACCAGGTTCTCTGCATCCTCACCAGCATTTGATGTTGTCCCTGTTTTTTATTTTGGCCATCCTGATATGTGTGTGGCGATACCTTGTTGTGGTTTTAATTTGCATTTCCCTGACAACTAATGATGTTGAACACATTTTCATGTGCTTATTTGCCATCTCTATGTCCTCTTTGGTGAAATGTCTGTTCACGTCTTCTGTCTATTTCCTAATTGGATTGTTTGGTTTTGGGGTATTGAGTTTTGAGAGTTGTTTACATACTCTGGATACTAGTCCTTTATAGGATATGTAGTATGAATATATTTTCTCACATTTTATAAATTGTCTTTTCCTCTTCTTAATAAAGTCTCTTACAGAGCAAAGTTTTCAATTTTGATCAAGACCAACTTGTCCATTTTCTCTTTTATGGATCATGGTTTTGGTGTCAAGTCTAAGAACTCTTTGCTTAGTCTAGATCCTGAAGATTTTCTCCTCTGTGTTGTAATTTTACACTTTACATTTAAGTTTATAGTCCATTTCAAGTTAATTTTAAAATAAGTTCCGGGGAGGGTATAGCTCAAGTGGTAGAGCACATGCTTAGCATATATAAGGTCCTGGGTTCAATCTCCAGTACCTCCTCCAAAATTAAATAAACCTAATTACTTCCCAGCACCAAAAATAAAAAGTAAAATAAAGTAAGGTTTGAGACTTAGGTCAAAGGTTTGTTGTTGTTGATTTTGTTTTTTACCTATGGATGTCCAATTACTCCAGTACCATTTATTGAAAATGCTGTCTTTCCCCCATTAAATTGCTTTTGCACCCTTGTAAAAAAGAATCAGTTAGGCATATTTCTGAGGATCTATTTCTGGGTTTTCTATTTTGCTCCACTGATCTATGTGTCTTTCCCTCTGCCAATATGACAGTCTTGATTACTCTATCTGTATAATAAGTCTTGAAAGCAGATAGACTGATTTCTCCTACTTTATTCTTCTTTTTCAAAATTGTTTTAGCTCTTTGAGTTCGTTTTGCTTTCAATATAAATTTTAGAAAAACCTTATCTGTATCTTCAAAAAAATCTTGCTGGAATTGTTTTGTTTGTTTATCTTGATAGAATTTTGATAGGAATTGTGTTCAACCAGTATATCAATTGGGAAGAACTGGTATTTGACTGTGTTGAGTCTTCCAATTTATGAACATAGCATGTCTCTCCATTTATTTAGATCTCTGATTTCTTTCATCAACACTGTGTAGTTTTAAGAACACAAATCTTGTGCATATTTATAATATTTACTTAAGTATTTTTGAGCAATTGTAAATGGCATTGTATTTTAAATTTCTGTGTATACATGTTCATTGCTAGTAGATAGAATTACATTAGATTTTTGTATGTTTATCTTATATTCTGTAACCTTACTGAACTCACTTATTAGTTCTAAGAAATTTTTAAAAGTAGGTTCCTTAAGATTTTCTACATAAATATTTTTCAGTTCTAAAATTTCCATTTTTTCAATTATATCCTCTATTTATTTTTTGCTGAGTCTTTCTGTTTTTCATTTGTTTCAAGCATGTTTATAATTGCTTGCTGAAGGATTTTTTTTTTTTAAATCATGGCTGCTTTGAAATCTTTGTCAGATAATTCTAACCTCTTTTTCATCTCAGTGCGGCATCTGTTGATTCTTTTTTTCATCCAGTTTGAGATGTTTCTGGTTCTTAATATCACAGGTGATTTTCAGTGGGAATCTGAACATTTGAGTGTTATGAGATTCTGGATCTTATTTAAACCTTCTATTTTAACTGGCTTTCTTGGACACCACTCTGACAAGGGAAGAGGAATAAATCTGGGTTCCCCTCTCATCCTCCATTGTGCTAGAAGGGGATGCTCCTTATAACTCAGAGGTGGAAGTTCCAGCTCCCCACATGGTCTCCATGGACCCTGAGGTGGAGGTGGCCTGGTTATCACTGGGTGATGGTGAAAGTCCTAACTCTTCGCTAGACCCTCTGACACCACCCCAGCAAGGAGGGCTGCCTCCTGACTGCATGATGGGGGCGGCAGGCCAGTTCCCTCCTGTGGTCTCCACTGACATTGCAGGGGTTGAGGAGCCTTGTCACTGGCTGGTGAGGATGAATGGCCCTGCTCTCAACCTTGCGTCCTCTGATCCCATCTCAGTGGGGGCGTTGGGTGCCTCATTACAGCCTCAGGAGGGTGGAAGTTTAGGCTACTATTCAGTCTTTGCTCCCATGGGAGGAGGAGGGGCCACAGTTTCTCCTCCCTGTTTGGCTGGAGTAGACTTGTGATTGTCTTGAAGTTTTTCTCACTGGGTTGCTCCTTTTCCCAGTCCTTTGGCTAAAGAGAGCAGGCTTTTTTGAAAGTTATTTTTGTCTGTGCCCATGTGCCCACTGGAGCTTCCAGGTTGCCAGCTTCTTCAGCCCCAAGACTGGGGCATTTGAGACAAAAAGAAAACTCACCACTGTGCTATTCCTCAGGCCCTGAGGTCCCTACCAGACTTCCCTCTCCTTAACACCTTTCAGAATCTTCTTAAGTGAGTTCTGCATGCAATGTGCAGGGTTTTCAGCTGTGTTTAGTGAGAGGAATAGGGAAAAGTATGTTACTATGGACTGAACTGTGTCCCCCTCCAAACTCATATGTTGAAGCCCTAACAGTCAATGCAATTATATTTGGAGAGGGAGCCTTTGGGAGGTAATTACATTTAGATGAGGCATGACGGTGAAGGGATTAGTGTCCTTATAAGAACAAACTTGAGGAGTAGGAGGGAGATTTATTGTCACTGTATGTCGTTAGCACCGTTTAAAATTTTTACCATGGACCTGTATTACTTTTGCAAATTAATTTAACTTTTAAGTTAATAAAAAATAAAATAAAATCCCAGCTGAAAGTCCACTTATTTCAAGCAATTTAGCAGAATAAAATTCTAGGACAAAAAAAAAAAAAAGCTTTGAGAGATTATTGTCCTGAGCTCTGCCCAAGGGTATACATTATGTAATGGGCACCCTGAGCCCACCCCAGGGGCGGACGCAAATTAGTTTGATCAGGGGCCTCTTGAAGCAGCTGTCTGAAGGAGGGGAAGACGCAGGCAGGTAAAGGGCAGTCAGCCTGGTTAATATGCTGGTTTCTGCTTTGTGTTTTTATCAGAAAGAGATCAGGAATTGGGGGTTTTGTTAATTTTAGGAAGTGGCTTTGATTCAATAAAGATCCAGCCCAATCTCCCCCTTTTTCTTCATGTCCAGACCTGAAGGGTGAGCATGGGCATCTGAATCATGACTCCAGGAGCCCAGCAAGAACCTCCTGCCAGAAAAGGAGGAGATTTTATCCCCCCAATGGAGGCAGGAAGGGGAGATGCATTTTCATCAGAGATGGCTTCCCATGCACCGTGGCCAGTTCAGCTTCCACTGCACTGAAGATGACTCCACAGGAGAGCCTAGGCTGGAAGTCGGAAGACCAAAGCCACAGCTAAGATCTAGCCACACCTCTGCCTCTAACTGGGCACAAAAGCTCAGGGCAAAAACTTCCTCTCCCTGGGCCCCAGCTTCCTCACTAGTAAAATCAGAGTCTTAGACTGGAGCTGTATTTCCCACACGTCAATTATTCCCTCCCCTCATACATGATTTTGACCAAATGTACCTGTCCTATTTACATAACATCTATAAGTGGATTCACTTTTTAAAAAATTAACTTATTTTAAAAGGAAATTTTATATCGCTGTAATAAGCTGAAAGCCAGTATCACTTGATAGGAACAGCAGCAACTGTTGAAAAATAAAACTAAAAATAATGTTTTTGTGAGGAGGGTATGTAGCTCAAGTGGTATGTTGCACACTTAGCATGCAGGAAGTCTTAGATTCAATCCCCAGTACCTCCTCCAAAAATAAATAAATAAATCTAATTACCTCCTCACCGAAAAACAAACAAAAATAATGTTACTATAATTATCACTTAACTCAACTTGAACCACTGATTAATCTTAATAGCACTAAAAGAGTGATTGATATTACATGGCTCCTGATGTAATGAAACTGGTAGCACAAAACACCACCTTGTCAAAAATTGAATATGAACTTGAACAAGCCTCTAGATCTAACCACCAATCTATAGCAGATTCAAGGGACAGAGGAAATGCTAAATGACACCACAGGAGTACAGCAGCTCCTACTGACAACATACAAAGCTTAATAGAACAATTGCCTGGTTTCCTCAACAATCCGTTGCAAGAAGGGGGGAAAAAAGGAGAATAAATGTATAAATTCAAGAAAATTTAAGGGGCATATCAAGCAAATACCATGCATGAATTTTTATCTGGATTTTGATTCCAATAGACTAAATTTAAAAATAGTATTATGAGGCCATTGGGAAAATTTGAACACTGGATGTTTATTGTCATTAAGAAATTATTTTTAACTTTTAAGAGGTGATAATGATACTGTGGATACATTTTTTTAAAGAGTCACTACATTTTAGAGACACATTCTGAAATATTTACAGATTAAATGAGACAAGTTTGGTATCTGCTATACAATAATATGGTGGTTGGAGGGTCAGAGATAGATGTGAAACTAAATTGTCCACAAATTGATCACTGTTCAAGCTGAGTGGGATACATGGAGGGGTTCATTATATAATCTACTTTTATATATGTTTGACTCTTTCATAATTAAAAAATATAATATTAAAAATAAGCAATGGGGGTGGGAGGGTATAGCTCAGTGGTAGAGTGCATGCTTAGCATACACAAGGTCCTGGGTTCAATTCCTAGTACCTCTATTAAATAATTAATTAATTAATTAAAAATAAGTGGTGAAATGCAAACAATGATATATCTAATAAGCTTATAAAATAAAATCTATATTTACAAAAATACATTTCATGCTGGTGACTTTTTTTTTAATTGGCTTTTTTTTTTTTTTCTGTCAGGGGGAGGTAATCGGGTTTATTTCTTTCTTTATTTTTAGAGGGGGTACTGCGGGTTGAACCTAGGACCTTGTGAATGCTAAGCATGTGCTCTTACCTGAGCTATACTCTGCCCCCCTGGCATTTTTCTACTTTTGACTCATATGACGCTCCTATTCAAAAATGTGTTGAATTTTAGAGGCCACACACAGAAGAAAGAAGAGGTATTTAAAGGCAAGCATGAGGGTAAATCTTACGTGAAAACATAATCTCCTTTATTGCAAAGCATGTTCCTAAGATGTATTGAGATCTTAATGCTTTTCACTTTAAAAAAGCTAGGGAAAAAATCATTCCGTAGCTTTTAATGGAAGTCAAAAGAGTATTACCAGGGGCCTGTAGCAACACTAATCATGAAATCATGAAGTTTCTATGATAATTACTTTCCTAATATCCATTGAAACAAGTCCATGAATATTAAGATATTGAAATTATAATAGACCACCAAATACCATTTCCCGGTCCACCAGCAGTTGGCAGAGGGAAACTCTGGACTTGGAGAGGGCCCTGAGTCTCTGCCAGTCAGAACCCTCCGGGATCCCAGAGACTACGAGGTGCTGGGCTCTGACACCAGGGGTGTTCACTTTCCAGTGCTGTCCTCCCTGAGCGGGGAGCAGGGAGCAGAGCCAACTTACCTCTGAGCGAGAAGGGGCCCATGCCCCTTGTCCCCAGAATCGTGATCTGAGACTTTTTCCAGCTGAAGAGCGAGTTCTTCTCAGGAGCTTGGCAGGGCAGTTCCACTAGGTCTCCTGCCTTACCCAGCACCACTGTTCTCCCCTGAGTGCTGGCTGGGAGCATCGCTAGGTGGAAAAAGACAGGGTCAGGCCTCCAGGTGTGGCTGTCCTGCCTCCACCCCACCCCCACTTTGCATTTTCCACTCAGCCCCTCCTCCCAGGCCACCTGGCACTCAGGCCCCAAGTCTGAGCACTCACCCAGTTGTAGCACCAGGAACAGGTGCCTAAGAGAGGTTCCCAGGTCCATTGTGGCCTTGCTGAGGCAGGCAGGGACCTGCACCTTCCCCAGCAGACAGGGCAGGGCCTAGGGGAGACACAAATCATCAATTAACAGGCATTCACTGGGCCTGTGGCCCCGAAGAGACCCAGACAGCCAGGCTGGGGCCTAGATGTGCAGCCCTCTAAACAGACACCCACCAGTACTCCCCAAACCTGCGGTGCCCCGGCCAAGGGTGCATTCTTTGCCTGGTGGAATCAGAAAAAGATTCTCGGACAAAGTGGAAAATGAGTGGGGACTGGGACCAGGGAGCCAAGCCAGGTCATGAAGGCCCTTGAATGCCATGCTGGGAGGCTGAGCCTTGACCCTGAGCACTAGGGAGCCAGTAGAAGATTTTACGGAGAGAAGGACAGGAGTAGATTTGCAAGGTGGATTCTCTCGCTGCTGAGTGAATGATGAGCTGGAGGAGGCCAAGCACAGGGGGCAGGATTGCGAGAATCTGGGTGACACGATGGGGATGGGACTCAAAGAGGCTGACTTGAGGGACAGCACTGAGGTAAAAATCCCCAGGACGTGGGGCCTGATTTGGTGTGAGGGGAAACAGAGAAAGAGGCGGGAGTGATGCCCTGCTCACTGTCAGACCGACCCTATAAGGACTCTGAGTGGGAAGAGCAGAAAGACGCTGTTGCAGAGCTTGGCCCCCAAATCTTGGAAGGTGGATGAGGCTGTGGGGGAGGGGGCCACTCTGATTGGATCTGGAGGAATGGGCAGCGTTAGGCTGGAGCTGTGACTCTCAGCGTGTGGTCCCAGGTCAGCAGCAGACGTCACTGGAGAACTTGTGAGAAAGGCAAATCCTCGGGCCCACCCCAGACCTGCTGAATCAGGAATGGGGTGGGTCCAACCATCTGCGTTTTCAAAACCTCTGGGTGTCAGATGCAGGCTCAATGAGCCAGCTGGAAAGGAAAGCTAGGGGCGCCCCACTGTGAGATGCAAAGTGGCAGGGCTGGGGAGGGAAGTTGTTGGGGATGACAGGGGTCGGGGGAGGCACGTGGAGACTGACCTTGAATCTTGACAGAGCAAGAGAGGAGAGTTTGGGCTTGGCTCTGAGGGAGACTGAGCCTCTGCTGGGTTTTGGTGGGGGGGGGGGCTTGTGGGGGGGAGTAATTAGGTTTATTTATTTAAAGGAGGTACTAGGGATTGAACCCAGGACCTCCTGCATACTCAGCACACGCTCTACCACAGAGCTCTACCCTCCCCAAACACTGCTGGTGTTTTGAGCAGAGATGTGACGTGGTCTTTGTAGAGCTTTACGAAACTTGACCTGATAACAGGACCAGATGACACGGAGGGAGGAGAGACTAAAGGAAGGCCACCAGACAAACAGAGGCAGGCTCAAGTGTCTTTGACCTCCAGGCCCAGACTGTTCGCAGACCTCAGAGAGGCACCGGCCTTGGAGGCAGTGTCGGCACAGACCTGGCCCAGAGCCTGTGCATTCAGACTTCTTTTCTGCACCCCCAAGCCTGGTCTTTCTCTCTCCGGGAGACCTCCTTAGCAGTGATCGCACTGTGGCCTCCCACAGCCTCCAGCAGTGGACACCGTCTTGGGCGCGCCCACCCGCTACCTTACGTTGCAGTGATTTGGGTTCCCACCTCTCCTTCACCAGCTCTTGGAGATGATGGTCCAGCCATCAGTGCCAGCTGTGGCACCAGCTGGAGCACAGAGAAGGGTCTCAGGATGTGTTTGGTTAACTTAAACCAAATTGAATTGAACGGAAGAGGGAAACACACTGACGACTTTTTTCTGTACTCAGATATATTAATTCTGTTACTAAAATGGGTCAGTTATGTGTTGGGACCCAATGAACACCGGCCTGCACGAAGCCAAGTCATCCCAGTCCGTGCTCACCACCTCCCCTAACCCCACCCGCAGGCATTCTCCGTCCTCTCTGTCCGGCTGCCCGCAAGGAGGAGGCTGACCCCTACACACTGCATTGCCCAGGCCCCCTCACCCTCCAGCGCCTGGTTGGGGTCAGCCACTGAGAAACACCCAGAAGAGATGGGAGGGCCGGGTCGGTGAGAGAGGTTAGGGAATTCTTCCTTATCCTCTTCCAGCTCTGGGCATATTTTCTGGCATTGGCTGTATACACCCCCACCCCTGCCGCTGCTCCCCGCCTCCACCGTGGACTACAACTCATGTCAGGTGGCTCCCTACCTGAAGCTCAAACCCTTGCTGGGTTCCAGAATCACTGTGTTGGGGGAGGGTATAGCTCAAGTGGTAGAGTGCATGCTTAAGAATGCACCAGGTCCTGGGTTCAATCCCCAGTACCTCCATTTAAATCAATAAAAATAATAAACCTAATTATCTCCCCCCTAAACAACAACAACAACAACATACAACAACAACAGAGTCACCGTGTCGGCCCTGCCCCTTCAGGACTCTGATGGGTGCTGGGGGCTTGGTCCTTCTAATGATGTTTGAGGGAAATTAAAAAAAAAAAGCCCCCTCTGGTCACTCGCTCTGCATGAAAGAGGAATGACTCAGGGCCTAACGCAGGGTAGGGGCTTGACAGAATTTTTTTAAACCAGTGAATTAGGAGGAGAAGAGGGCAGGAAGGAGGTTTCATCACAGGTGAAGTTGTTTACAAGTCAGCGCGGGCCACGGAGGCACTTAGGGGCGGGCAGGGCACTCTCACACTGGGAATGCTTCCCTCTGTGCCCCCATCCTACATTCACCGCGGCCTCGGTGAGCAGAGGCTGGAGGACTCTCCAGGTGGGATAGCTCTTCCCTGGGGTCCCAAGTCAGCTCCAATGGCCGAGCAAGGCTAGGGGTCATTCTTGTCCCTCCCCAAGTGGTGGCCACCTTTTCTTCCCCACTCTGTGATGCTGGGTCACCCGCCCCTGCTACCAGCTCCCTGCCCTGCCCCAACCCACGCCAGCGCTAGGCTGGGAGGAAGAGGCTATGGGTTTCCAGCTGCTGTTTGCTTTAGTGCCTGGGGCTTCCGCTGCCGCCCCAGAGAGCTGGCCTTTGATTCCCACATCCTCAGCCTCCCCAGAGGTGCTCTGCCCCAGTACAGTAGCATCCTGTACACCACAGTCCCCCGAGAGTGGCTGGGAGGCCCTCTGGTCCCCGAGGCCCTGGGTCCCCTCTCCTCCCTCCCTCCATCTCCCTGTTGCTCTGCTTACATCTGTGCACTCCTGTTTCTGTGCCTCCCCAAGTGGATGCCTCCACTTTCCCCTCCCTGCGTCTGTGTCTCTCTTCCGCTGAGCCTCAGGAAGCAATCCCGGCACTCCTGGTCTCCCTGGAGGTGCCCCTTGCCTCTTCTCCTCTTGCTTCCCTCCCCTCTCCGGCTGCCACTGAGCTCTAGTCCCTTCTGGCCTGGAAACCGGCATCCAAGGCCTCTGGCAGAGATGGAGGCTTCTATGAGCTTCCACGCAAAGGGAGCCTGCAGGGCACAGCCTGGAGCCCAGGGGCGGATGCCAGGGAGATGGTTGCAGGGTGGACAAAAGGAAAAGGCTAGATTCAGAGGAACACACAGAAGCCCCAAGGGAGGGCGACGAGAGTGTGGGAGGGAAAGAGGAAGGCCCGGAGAGACCCAGAGCAGCTCATTAAAGCAGCAGAGACACTTCACGCGATGTACAGGCACACACCAAGCCCAGGACGGTGCAAAACAAGGTCGGGGCAGAGGGAGAGAGATGAGCACGTTCTAAGAGGCGAGACACACGCAGGAGCGGAGCCGTGGGGTGAGGAAAGACCAGAGCATTGACCCAGCACTGCACACCCTCGGAGGGCATGAGCTGCCCCCCGCCCAGCTGGGCTGAGCGGCAGGCGGTGGGGGGAGGTGAGGAAGAGGGCACAGCCCACCACAGTGACAGTCTGTGGTCCCGCAGGCGCTTTTATCTTCTCCCCACGGCCCCCCATCAGCCCCTCCAGCCCAGCGGCGGGATGCTCCCCCACCGCACGCGCCCCCTCTGCTGCTCACCCGCCTCACATGAACTTCCTCGAGACGTGGTCCCTGGAAGGGACCCTTGTGGTTCAGTGGCTGCAACCTCCACCATCCTCTCCTTTGCCTCAGCCACCCACACTGGGGGACCGGAGCCCTCCCTCTTCCACGATCCCCCGAAAGATGTAGAACAGACCTCAACCTCAGAGCTGACGAATCCAGGCCCCCGCCTGCCCCTCTCCACACCCACCTTCATCAAAGATATTCATTCAACAAACATGTACCAAGTGCCTAAAACGTGCCAGGCCCTTGGTCTACCCAGCTCCTTGGTTGCCACCTCACCACTAGGGCCAGGATCAGGGCCCAGGCGCTGCGGGGCGTCTGCCCAGAGCCAGCTGGTATCTCGGGTGGACCTCCTCTACCCAAGTGGCCCCACACTGAAGGATGGAGGCATCTCGAGTTCCCTCTGACCTGGTCCCCTAGGAAGCCTGTCATCTGAGGTGAAGAGGGCGGCCATTTTGTACGAGCCCAGACTCCACACAGAGCAAGACATTGTCAGAAGTGAGGTGTGGAGACTCCCCCATCAGGCTCTAGTCTCAGCCTCGCACCCCAGAAAGTTTGCCCCGCAAGAGCAGGGCTTTCAGGAAGAGCTTTCCCACCCAGAGCGAAATCTTCGAATTAGTGAGGACGCGGCCTCTCCTATTTTGAGGGCCTTGACTGTACGATGAGGCCCTGGCCCAGGATCCACTTATGAAGAGGAGGCAGAGGACGCCCAGGGAACAGGGCTGAGGCCAGGGAGGTCTCAGGACAGGGGACAAGACTGAGGGCAGAGAGGCTGGCGTCGGTCAGGGCATCCCATTTGCAGGGCATCTCCCCTCCTGCGTTCAACCCCCAAACCCACCAAGCCCAGGGAGGGCCTGCAAATCCTTTTCTAACGCCACTAGGTTCCCCTTCCAGAGCAGCTGAGACACTTAAAGCCAATTCCTCAGAACCCATTTTTCTAATGACGTATGACCTAAAAATATGGCTATCTATCACTTTCACAGCGGGTCATCCGTAAAAGCTGTTTCAACCCTTTCTGGGAATGTTAGCTTTCCCATTTCATTCATCATTTTAAAGCTAACTGAAGTGGAAGTGTCTTTAGACCTGTTGTTCACAAGTCCTAAAAATCCGCAAAAGTAGACAAAAAACATAAAAACACGCATAAGGAGCAAGTGAAAGGCGGCGACATCCAACATTTGGCTTTTGAGACGCTGCAAGTACGAGTTCTGGTGTTTTTGACCGTGTCATTGGGAAGATTGATTTAGGGGAGAATTGTCTCTAGAACAGACTCCACCCTTTTTCTTGCTTTTACTTTGTTTTCTCTTTTCCTGTCTTTTGTTTAGGACTCCTCCCTCCTTAATATTTGTTTATTCTTTTTATGTCTTCCCCACTCCTTCTTCCCTCTTTTCTTTCTCTTCTTCCCCCTCTCTGTCTTCATCTCCACTCCCCATGATTCATGGCCTTTCTCAGCCCGGGGCTCCTGAGCACCCGTCCCTCGGAGTCCAAGTCAACCTTCTGCCAAGCCTCTGGGGAGCCCGTTCCGCTCTGGGCACTGAGCTGTGCACAGTGGGGACGAGGGGAGAAGTGTGGCCTAGTTCCCAGCCTCTGGAAGCTTCCAGTGGGGAAATCACTGCTCACAAAATGCAAGAGAAGGTGGTCAGAGCTGTGGGCAGAGACCCAGGAATCTAGCACACTGCAGCACATCTGCTGCCACGGTCCCCTCCCCCTCCCTGATCCTCTGGAAGGAACGGAGCAATCTGTCCCTCTTACCTCTGGGCCTGTGTCTCTCTTCCCCTCTGCTTCTCGCACAGGTGTGTTGATGCGAGGGCTGGGAGCAGGAGCCCACTGGGGAGGGCACCTGTTACTTCTGCAGAGACGTGCTTAAACCGAGAGACAGGCTTAAACCGAGAGACAGGAAACCTGGTAGTGAGGCTCCTCCACGCCCTGGGCCTGGGCCAACCCCCAGCGTCACCATCTAGGACTAGGATCCCCACCCCCTGCCTCTCAGGGAAGATGTCAAAGTGAAAATGGCAAAGTCAAGGGAAAAAGTTGAGCAGAACCTGGCCAGAGGCCAGAGTGCCACCATGCTTCTCTTGGGGTGCCAAGAAAAGGCATCACTGTGCTTTTTTGTTGGGTGGCGAGAGAAAGATTGCATCCGTGATACCACAAGCTGGCCTGGGCTTCAGGGAAAGAGGTGGGAGGCAGACGGTGGGCATGTGACCGCAGTGGTGGCAACCGCCACACAGCCCCTGGCTCCAGGGCCCTGAGGAGTTCAGTGGGTGCTTCTGGGGCTCCTGGCACCTGAAGCATTGTCATTGGCCCCGTGGACTGACAGCAGGCATCTGAGACACCCAGAGTGACTGTGGGCCAGGCTCTTTTCCTCTGGGCCTTTGTCTGTGGCCAGCCTTTACCATTTCTCTCCAGCCCGGATCTCTCCTGAGCTCCAGATGTGGTCTCTGTCTCTCCATTGGCCTCTCCATTTGGATGCTCACCAGACATGGCAAACTCAACTCACCCCAAACCAAACTTATGGTCTGCGTACTGCTGCCCTCCCAGACTTCTTGTTCAAGTTTCCCGACTCAGTGAAGGGTTCACCATCCACCAAGCTGCTCAAGCCCAAGAAACTGGGTGTAATCTTTGACTCCTTCCTCACACAACCTCCCCGCCTCCAAGTATTTATTTACCAATTCCCGTGGATGTTACCCTTTAAGTAGCTCTGAAGTCTGTCCAAGTCACTCTGTCCCACTGCCACCCACCACTCCCATCGAGGGTACCATCATCATTCTCTGCCTGGACTCACTGGTCTCCTGGCCTCTCCCTTCTGCCTGAGTGACCGGTTCAACATGCACATGTCATCATGGCCTTTCCTTACCACAAAAAACAGTGGCGAGTTCAGCTTGCAACTCCAGCCATTCATACAAGGGTTTCTACTGAGACAACCACTGTGCTTTATTTGCAGCCTAAGTGCTTTATGCTGCTTCTCATTTCATAACACAATGTACTCAAGGATTGAGAGCTAATAAAATTAATAGTTACTGCTTCATCAAGGGCATTCTTAAGTGAAACTGGCATTACTTTTTTTTTCTTTTTTTATTGCAAGTGCCTGGCAGTGAGAGTATGACATCTCTAGCACGGTTTGGTTCCACTGCCTTAATTTGTGCTAAGGCAGCAGTCTAACCCAGATGGCTTTTGCAACATCACTGCAATGTCAACATAGTGACAAAGGCAAATAATGCCTTATTACTTTATATGAAAATGGCTGGCCCTGGCAAACCCCCTATAAGGGTCTCAGGGACCCCCGTGGGCCACACTTTGAGAATCACTAATCTAGAAGTGTACTCAGTCTTCAGATCTTAGCTGTCTCTCTGCACAGCCCTTTAGCTGTCCCCCAAGTCTGTTTTCTCCTTCTTCCTTTGTAATAGAACCCTCAGTTTTTAGCTGAGTTCATGGCTACCCCAATTTCAGTTATACTTCCCAGCCTCCCTTGCAGCTGGACATGGCCAAACGACTCAGTCTGGGTTAAGGGAGAGAACTGGAAGCGTAAGGCGTGTCCTTCAAGGGAGAGTGTGTGTGTTCTCCTTTGGGCAGGAATGCAGACATCCTTCCTGTTTACAGCCTGCCTACTTTTCTCATTTACATGACCTAGCAGGCTTCTGTAGGCTTTTAAGATTATAAGCCCTGATTTGGCCCAGTTCTCTCCACTCATTCTTATGTTCAACAAAAGCTCAGTGTCTAGCAGCCCAAGGAACTCTGCTGGGAGCCGGGGATGTGACGTTAAGTAAGTTAAATATGATCACCGCTCTAGCCTGTGACACCAACACTAAACATTGAATAATTCCATTACAACCGGACAGTTGCTACAAAGAGTGAAGCACACAGTGATGGGACAGCTTACCACGGGGAACCTTGTTTCCACTGGGAGGGCGAGAAAGTCTTCCACGGGAAGCATGTATTAGTAAGCACCGGGCTTTGATACAAGTGAAAGAAAATTCAGCATAACAGAGGCTGAAATGAGACTGAAGTTGATTTCTCATCTGAAAGAAGCCTGGAGGTGGGTGGTCCAGAGGGGAGGGAGGGGAGATGCCAGCACACCTAACCCTGTTTGTATCTTGTTGCTCTGCCATCCTCATCCTCTGAACGACCCCGCCTCATAGTCGGAGAAGGTTGCTCAGGTCCCTTTATGAGAAGATCTCCCCGGACCCTGTGCTGCTTCCCCCTTGGAAGCCCTTGTCCAAGAGTAATAATGAAGAAATTACTGTTTAGTGTCTGTCTCACAGGCTACAGTGGTGACCACATCTGTCTTACTTAGCACCCAGCAGAGTGCCTGGGGCTTGCTAGATGTTAATACTTGTTGCACACTTTTTAAAAAATATTAAATTCTATTGATATGAAATTTGTGGTGATAAAATAGACATACCATAAAACTTACAATTTTCACCTTTTCTTTTTTTTTTAGTTTAAGAGACATGGACTTAATGGGGACACATTTGCTCCATTTTAACCCTTTTTAAGTGTGTGGATCTGTGTTACTGTACAACTGTCACAACCATCCATCTCCAGAACTTTTTCATCTTCCCCAACCAAAACTGTCCCCCTCAAACACTAACTCCCTATTTCCTCCTCCCCCCAGCCCCTGATCACTGAGTACTTTTTGAATGAATGATTGGAGAGAGACTGGAGCCAAGGCCACAGACTGCAATGCCTAGAGGGGCCTGCTAGGTAACAGAGATGAGAAAAGCATGCTGGCAGGAAACAACAGGGAGAGGTGGGGACCAAGGTAAACAGAGTCCCTGAGGGTAGATCTACTGAAGGCAGCCTCTGCCCACACAGCTCCAGCTGGGCCGAAGGCTCAGGCTGCATCAGAACGTGAACCTGGAGTGGCCAGCTTGGCCAAAATTTCAAGAGAAGATGGAAAGGCAGACATTTATGTAATATCTCCTAATTAAATTTTTGTTTTATTCTAACACTGTGTAAAAGTGGGGAGGGTATAGCTCAGTGCTTAGCATACACCGGGTCATGGGCTTGATCCCCAGTACCTCCGTTAAATAAAAAATAATAATGATAATAAAATAAGTAAATTTACCCCCTCCCCTCATAAAATGAACCATACCCTACAAAACCCCCAAAATAACATTGGATATGAGGTGGGAAGCCCCACAAAAAAGGCCGGCAGGGCCACTATTCTCCTGCCAGCACCATCCGGTTTCCTGGCCCAGAGGCTCTATCTCACTTTTTGCCTCTGAAACGGCTTATTTCTAGGAAAGTGGAACTTACCCCTAAAATTTTATTGGTTCCCTGAGCTCACTCCTGATTGGTTATTTCCTTCACTCCTGATTGGTCCATTTCCCTAACTTCTGATTGGTCCATTTGTAGTACTTTATTTGCATGGAGCTCACTCCTGATTGGTTATTTCTCTCCCTCTTGATTGGTCCATTTCTACAAAGCTTGTTCCTAATTAGTCAACTTTTGTTATACCTTATTTGCATACAATGTTGCAAAGTGTAAACTGGCAGCCTATAAAAGCCTGTGTAAACCTACAGATGGAGTCCAGAGCTTGGAGTGTTAACTTAACTTCTGTAGGCCCTGTGGCGTAAGAAACCTGAGTTCTCCAACTCTCGGGAGGCTGCTTGGTCTCTCACCCGGATGCAAGTTGCTGTCACAACTGAACTGTAACACCGAGCTTTTCCACTGAGCTATAACACGTTTTTCTACAACATTTCAATCACACAAAGCATTTCAAGGGTTGGATAGAACTCAGGACCTACTGGTTGGTAACAGGTGGACTGTGTGATGCCACCCAGCTTTTGGGTCTGTTGCCTGTGGCTGCCTGTGAAGACGAGTTCCCAGGAGTCAATGTCCCAGGAACCCGGCTCTCCCTCTGGGGTGTTCAAACAGGAAAAGAGGAAGAGATGGCAAGTTTATATTTAACACTTAGTACTGTTGTGTGCTTTATATGGTTGTGTCTTTAATTTGCACAACAATGATCAGACATAAGAATTGTTTTTCAGACCATACAGATGAGGAAACTGAGGCTTGAAGCGTTTCAGAGAGTTGCTAACAGTCGCAAAGCTAGTAACCATAAATGATGGAACTGGGATTTGGCCCTTCCTGCTTTGTCCCCAATCCCTGGAAGATCCCTCTCATCCTACTGCCTCTCCTCTGCATTAAGAAAGGCCAGGCAGGGAGGGTAACGGCTCAGTGGTAGAGCGCACAGTTAGCAAGCACTAAGTCCTGGGTTCAATCCCCAATACTTCCACCAAAAAAAAAAAAAAAAAAAAAAGGAAGGAAGGAAGAAAGAAAGAAATGCCAGGTGGAGGGGGAAAGGGCAAGAAAGGGTAGGGGATTAAGAGAAACTACTATGTATAAAATAAGCAACAAGAATATGTTGTACAACCCAGGGAAATACAGCCATTGTTTCATAATAGCTTTAAATGGAGTATAATCTATAAAAATACTGAATCATTCTGCTTTACACCTGAGACTAATATAATACTGTAAATCAACCATACTTCAATTAAAAAAAAAGGCCAGGATGAGGTGAATGGAAGTCTTTTCCCACAGCAGTGGAGAGGGTATGAGGTCAACAAGCTCATCCAGGGCCTCTGAGCCTCAGCATCGCCACGATCCCTCACATGTCTAGAGAGATTTTCCATTTTCAAAGCACTTTCACATACATTAGCGCATGCCAAACCTTTTCAGTAGGTACTACTATCCTCATTTTGCAGAAGAGAAACTGAAGTTAAGCTATCTGCCCCATCATATGACTGTTGGCATGGAGCCTGGGGATTTCCAGAAGTCTCCTGGTTCCTGATAAATAGCTATTTTTGCTGCATGTATTCTATGTCCAAGCTGGGATGTGGGGCGAGGAGGCCAGGAAGGGAGAAAGAGATGGAGGCTGAGGGAATCCAGCCTCAGGGCAGGGCTACTGGGGAAGCGGTAAGGCTGCCTGAGGAGCAGGGAAGTTGGAGGCCCCAGGTGCGGTCCTGTGGTGACCTCCTTACCAGAACATCTGCAGCTGCACTGATACCCTCTGCAAAGGGGGTGGGGGCAGGGCTCAGAGATGGAGGCCATGGGGGAAGGGCCACACGGACTGTTCTCTGGGAAGCAGAGTCTTGCCAGGCTGACCCACCTCCACCCCGGCCACATCCCCTCTGGCCCCAGGACCACTTTCTGCATCTCTCAGAGGATGGTTCCTAGACCTCCCGCCCCATGGGAGGTATGAGCAGGCAAATTTCAGAGCCCAGCCTGGGCTCAGCCAGCTGGCACCTGCAGCCCCTTGGAGAAACTGTCAGCCACAGAGTGGAACAGATAGAACTCATCCTCACCCCAGCCTCATTCCCTTCAAAGGGTGAACTCCATCTTGGGGTGGGCCCGAGCAGGGAAACCTAAGCTCTTCGTTCATCTCCTTAGTGGGAGGTGTAGCAGCCGGGGCCCAGGCCTGAGCCCTCATATCTCTGGCAGGTGGGGCTGGGAGCTTTCTGGGGCTGCCCTGACCCGTGGAGATGAGACCAAATCAGGGATGGGGGACACACTGGCAAATGTGACCACAGGTCTGAATGAGCACAGCATGGCCTCTTGCCTGACACACTTGACTTGGCAAAGCTCTGGACTTCATTTGGCTTCCAGAACTTCTGGATGGCAGACATGGAGGAGGCTGTCAGGTTCATGGCAGGGCTGGGGGTGAAGGTACTCAGAGAGGCCTCTTCCGCTCTTGGCCTAGTTCTCTCTCAGGCACTGTTCCCCACTCTGATGGCCTGATGGTGCCAGACAGCCCTCAATGATCCCTGCCTCCTTCAGTTTACGCCCGTGTGTTATCCCTTCCTACCGAGTGGTCTCTGCGACCAACAGAACAGGACAGACAGAAGGGATAGAATGTCACTCTCCAAATGAGTTTATAAAGACCTGCTCTGTCGTGAGCGGCCCTATGAAGAGGTCCATGTTGGGAGGGACTACGTCTCAGGCCAGCAGCCACTTGAGGGAGTCTTCTTGGAACCAGATCCTCCAGCGCAGCCAAGCCTCCCGATGACTACAACCCTGGCTCGTATCTTGGCAGCCACCCTAAAAGAGACCTGCACCAGAATTACTCAGCCAGGCTGCTCCCAGATTCCTGAACTTGTGAGATAATATGTTTATTGTTTTCAATCACGAGTTTTGTGATTTGCTATGTGTCAGTGGACAACTAGCACACCTCCTTCCTTTTTAACAAGGGCCTAAGATGATTCTGCCCACAGCCCCCACTAGCTCCCTGCAGATAAACTTGGGGTTACAGGATGAATTAACCTAGCTCCCTGGAAGGCCCTAAGAAGACAGGAAAAGGGCTGGAGGTTATCTTGCTGGTTGGGGAGGGGGCTTGGGAGAAGAGGGGCAGGAGCAGGAATGTGTCACCCTGCTAGGAGAGACCCCACAGAGAAGAGGGTAAGATGAATCAAAGGAGCGCTGTATACACAAGCCCCCTGCCCCCTCTTCCTTCCGCCCTCTGCTTTCCTCTTCCTTAGTGGGTGGAGGAACAGGTGGCCCTTCGCTCTGCCTGTCCCCTCCCTGTCCCCTTTGTGCAGGAGCGAGGGGAAGTCCCTGCACAAAGCCAATGACTCCTCAGTAATTCCTCTCACAAGCCCAAAGGGCAGCGGGTGTTACTTAGCAGAGAGGAAAAACGCCACCCACAGAAATTTCCAGGAAACCCCAGCACCATTGGAACCTGGTGGAGAGCAGGGCTGTGGGCAGAGCCCAGGAGTCCCCTCAGCAGCGCCCCAAGCCCACGGCACAGTGTGGGATGCTGCTCCGGTGGCTTCGCAAAGGGAACTCAGGCCTCACCTTACAGTGTGACTATCCCTGGCCAGCTCCTTTCTGTGCCACTGCGTCCCTGCCTGTGACAAGGCAAGGGCCACCACCCTCCTGAGGCTGGGAAACTCAGATGGCCTTAAACGGTTCATTATTCAGGCTTCAGAGGGCGCCACTCCCCACTTGGGCTCTGCACAAATTAGATTCCCTGTTCCCTGTCCTCTGTCCCCAAATCTCTGGCCATTGTGTCTCCATGGGGCGGGTCCTCAGCTCCATGGTTTGTGCCTGTGTCCCCACGCACACAGGCTCGGTGGGACAGCAGCAGGGCCTTTGCCACAGCACGTCTGTGCACCACATGCCTCCTGCTCCTGCAGGCCAGCTCCCCCACTTGTGACGTGTTCTCCTTTCTGTCCAGGGTGACAGCGTCCTCAGCCCAAGTCCAGAGCCCTGCACACACTGCAGGCAGAGGGCTGGGTCTCGGTGGGGTGAGGCGCTGTGTGTGTGTGTGCGTGCGTGCGTGCATGTGCATGCTCTGCTGAAGCCCAGATGAATGTTCCCTCCAAGGGGGGGGGGGGGAACTTCATCATTCCCTGCACAACCACGACCAGATCAGGCCTGCTCCTCTTTCGTAAACGGGTGTTCAGCACATGTCACAGTTTTCAAAGCCCTTTTATTATCCAGTATATTCTCAACAACCCGTTTGGTTGGATTATCATCATTGTCCCATATAATTGGTGAGTAAACCGAGGCTCAGAAAGACTAGCTCTGGTCACATCAGCACTACCAGAATCAGAAGCCTGGTCTCCTGACTCCTCGGGCCTCAGCGGCCATCAGAGTCTTGCTGGCTGCTTTCCTCCCCGTGTGGGGCCTCTGTTCCTGGGACTCCCCTGTGTCAAACTTGGATCCTAAACTTCCCCAGCTGGGAGATGTCCTGCTCAGTCCCTGCCCCGGAGGGAGCACAGGGCAGGAGACAGCTGCTAGTGTGCTCTCCTGTGCAGACCACGGAGGGTGCAGCCACAAAGGCAGAGCCAGCACGCGGGCATCTGTGCCGCCTGGCCCCCTGGCCCCTCACTGCTATTTTCCCCGGGCTGCGCCAGCCCGCCCCGTGACCTCGGGTGCTGTGTGACAAACAGAGACCACTGGGTGGCAGTGTGCTCTCATGTCTGGGACCAGACAGGGCGCCCAGGGCTGAGGATCGTGGGGGTGGGGCGGAGGCTGCCACCCAGGAAAGTTGCGAGACCCCACCTCCGGGAGGACTAGACCCAGCTGGGCTGCCCTGAGAGAGACAGTGTGTGTATGTGTGTGTGTGCGCGCGCGCGCGCGTGTGCTGCACCCGGAGGGCGAAGCGCGGTGCTGAGGTGGGGTGAGCGTGCGGTGGGTCAGAGGGACAAAATGTAAAGAAACCAGGGCAGCCACGCAACATGAGCAGAAGGATAGAAGGACGGAGGAGAGGGCTGGAGGGGTGAGGGATGAGGGTGTGTCGGACCTTCCAGAAAAAAACGACTGTCCAGGAGAGACAACAGGCAAGAGAGACCAGGAAGGAAAAATCACGAAGAACCAGGAACGGAAAGGCGGCAGATGAGAGACTGGCTGGGGAAAGTAGGTCAGGAGACCGGGCTGCGAGAAGGGAGGCCTCCGGGGCTGGGGAGAGACAGAATCTTCCCTGGGCAAGAAGCGGCCAGACTCGGGCTTGCTGCTGACAGGGAGTTTATTTGGACTGAGCTGCGGGTGCACGGGGTGCTCAGCTCCGGTCAGGGCTGCTCCGGCTCGGGCTCCGGCTCGGGCTCCGACTCGGGCTCCAGCTCGGGCTCCGGCTGGGGCTCCGGCTCCAGGTCCCCTGTCTTGCCCTGAGCCTGAGGTGGGTGAGTCCCATGCTCTAAGGCAGAGAACCTTCTTGGTCGCCACTGTGGGAAGACAGACGCAGAGGTAGGAGGATGAGGGGGAGAAGGGAAGGAGAAACCCCTCCCTGCCCACCTGGTCCCAGGCCTGCTCTCAGCCCCTCTGAGCCTCCCTCTGGTTCTTCAGGCACGAGGGGTCCCTGCAGAGCAGAGGCTCATGGAGAGGGGCTCTAAGGGCAAGTCTAGGGGTCCACCTTGCCCATCTTCCTGAGGAAAGGGTGCCAGTCAGCACTCTGAGGACTGGGGAGGGGGGTTCCTGGCTCACCCGTCTTCTCCAAAGGTGGAAGCTAAAGGCTCCAGTCACCAAAAAGAGCAGGAAGAGGACACCAAGGACGAGGAGAGGGAGGTGGCCCGTTTTCCGGGCACCTGGGGCTCTCCCAGAGCGTTGGGCACCTATGGAGAGAGTGCAGGATTGGATTCGGCAGAGGGTCATGGCTGAAAGGACGTCTTGCCACACCCCCACATTACAGATGTGAACAATGAGACCCAGGGGGTCCAAGGGATTTGTCCAGGGTCACTCAGCTAATTAGTGGCAGAAGTGGATCAGGCCTAGACAAGAGCCAGAAGTCAGGTCCCTGGTTGGAAAGGAGAGAGTGGGGATGGGGCGGGAGGGATTCTGGAAGTGGGATGGAGATGACTGCTCGGAGCTGGGGCTATGGTGCTGTGGGGTCTCAGACCTGGGCCAGACGGCTCAGTGAAGTATACCGCTGTCCCGAGCAGCCTCTCCCCCTGGTACAGATGGCACTGCCACGGCTGGGAAAGGAGTCTGGCCTCCTGCATCACCAGCCAGGGGCCTGGGAGACTCCTCCAAGACCGCTTGTCCAGTGGGCTCCACACGAACCGCTCTTGTCCGGATGCAGGAGTCACCTCACAAAGCAGTTTTCTCAGGTTGCCAGGTAACCCAAAGGATTGGGGAGTCACTGAAAAAATCAGAGGGAAGAGACCTTTAGGGGCCTTGACCCCTTTACATGAAAGCATAGGTTCAACTCCCAAGTCTCAGTCGCCTTGACTCACCTGGGCTCTGATTGGGTGAGGGTGAGGGGAGGAGATCGGGGTCATGGCCCAATTAATCTTATCAAGGCAAAGCTCTGGTCAGATCACTCTGCTGCTCCAAAACTTTCCAGGCTCCCTACTGCCTTCAGGGGACTGTTCAAATTCAAACTGGCCCGGATCACGTAACAAATACTATTTCAGATTCTTTTACATTACTTTCTACTCGAATGCTCAGAACCCCCTATATTGGTCAGGTGAGTTGGTCCCCAGGATGTCTTGCATTTTCCTTCTTCCATGCTGTGGCTCGCACCTGTGTGCCCCCTCCCACCCATGAACTCTATCCCTCTTTCTGAATGTCTAGAGAACAGACTAACTGATCTAGAGACAGCATCTCGAAGCTGTGCAGTGAGGGGCAGGGTGGGCAGGAGGAGACAGTCGGTGTACAGGCCCCCTGAAGATTTGGTGGCACAGACATCTGAGTTTAGACCCAAGTCTGGCACTTCTCAGCAGGGTGACCTTGGGAAAGTTCCTTCTCTGTAAAACAGGGGCAACAGTCTCTCTCCCGTTGAGCTGTCATGCAGATAGTGTGGAAAACTGACTCAAGACAGCTGACCCTGGAGAAGACCTTGGACAGAAAGACTTGGTAGGCTTTGTCGACTGATGGGACATCGGGGAAGGAGGAGGCCAGGTTTCAGGAGGAGTGGGACACAACTGGAGTTACTGCTGGAAAGCAGACTTCACAAGGGGACTGGATGTGGGGAAAAGATGGTACTGTGGGGAAAAAGTGCTCCCAACGGCTGAGGTGTGGGTACAAGATCTAGGTAGAGATGTGGGAAGCAGGTGGAAATTCAGCATTGGCCTTTGGGAGATGTATTACTTGTTAGCATAGTCATTTATTCATTTAACCAACATGCATTATTAAGCACCTACCATGTAGTGCTACCATTTAGTGGCCACAGGCGAGCACTGCAGTGGCAGCCAAGCTGTGGTAGTTACCGATCAATCAGCACATACTTTCTGAGTTTGTTTGTTTTTTTTCTGTGCTTGTTTTAGACTGTCTTGAAAAGCCCTCACTCGGTAGATATTTGCTGACTAAGGGACTGATTTATTAACTCCTCCCAAATCCAGGTCATTTACTGCAACTTTACCCCAAGCCCTGACCCCAACGTGGACAAGGACTCTTAAAATGTACTCCGTCTCTTTTGAACCATTCGAACTTTTGCCACCTCTCCTCCTAACTTCTCAGACCCTCCCCCCAATTCAGAGCAGGGGAGTCCCTTACAAAAGAGTGGGACGTTCATCCAATGACTCAGGGGAGATTTTCAGTTTCAGTTCATTATATGGGGGCGAGAAAAGAGGAGGTACAAGGGGCAGCCCCTGTAACCTGCGCCCCATGGCCTGGCATCATGAAGCGGACTGGCCCAGTCTTTGCCCAGCCAGCCTTTCCTCCCTGTCCTTTCCCACCGGGGGCTGACCTGTGATGACTGCCAAAGTGACAGTGGCACTGAGCTGCTGCCTCTGTAGATGGACACGGCAGGTGTAGGTCCCAGCCTGGGCCTGGCCCACAGCCTCCAGTCGAAGTGTAAAGTTGCCATGGTCTCCAGCCACCAGGAGGTCAGGGCCTCCTCCAGGAAGGGCCCATGTGGCAGTGAGGGAAGACTGGGTTCCCACATCTAGAGGCAGGTGGCAGGGCAGCTCCACCTGGGAACCAGCTCCAGCGTACACTGTCAGAGGGACTGCGGGCTCCAGACCTGGAGAGAAGAGGGAACCCCGAGTTAAAGTGGAGAGGAATGTGCAGAGGCTCTGGACTGCTGGGTCTGCAGGGAAGGGAGGCAGAAGGGTGAAAGAGGTGGTCCATCTCTGAAGAGTGTTAAGGGGCAGAATAAGATGGAAACATTGAAGATGCTCAGAACCCCAGAATGCAGGTGGGCCAGCAGGACACCAAAGGCTAGCAAGTGAGGCTGGATGGCCAAGGGAAAAGCTAGAAGGGGAGAAGGCGCTGAAAGGCTGCAAAGGAAAAGAGAAAGGAAGGGGTGGGACAGTGAGGCCCACTGCAATCACAGGTGGCATCACTGCCGGAGAGCTGGTTTGGGGGCTCATAAGTACGGGGGAGGTGATGGGGGGCAGGAAGGGGTTGTGGTCAAGTGTGAAGGCAGAGTGGAGGAGTTACCCAGAACAGTGAGGTTGTACGTGATGGAGACATTGAAGCCATCTCTGTAGGTGAGGATGCAGCCCCAGGCCCCAGAGTCCAAGGGGCTGACTTGGGGCAGGAAGAGGAAGTTTCCAGCTAAGTGATGATGGGGGGACTCCTGAACAGGGACTCTGCCTCGGCCCCGGAACCAGTGCACAGAGGCCGGGGAGTCAGGGCGGCTGAAGGAGCAGTTCAAAATGACCCAACTGGAGGTCCATAGAGGCCCTGGGGGCATGGCAGTCACTGCACAAGGACAGAGAAGGTTATCAGGCCCACTTTCCCAGCACAGCAGGCCACCTAAGCTGGAAGCTCCTGGAAACAAGTACCTTACTATAGATCTCTTTGTCTTCTCCCTTCCAACTGTCCTCCAGCGCACCCACCCAACCAGCGCAGTGCCTGGAGGTGCTTAAAATGGATGCCCAGGAGTCTCCTGCCTACTTCCCTCCTACCCCCCTCCCCCCACCAGTTTACTTGGCATGGTCTCCCTCTCCCCTTCTCCAGGTCTTGCTTGAGGTTCCCCACTAACCCAACCCCCACTCCCACCCTACCCTGAGAGACAGATGTCTGAACTGAGTCACTCCAGCCCTGCACTCTCCTCTCCAAGGGGTGCCGCCCCTCCTCCACCCTGGCACTCCCGCTGTGGGTGGGGGAAGGGGAGCTCAAGGGGTGATACAATCTCTCCACAAGGCCCTCCCCCCAACACACGTGCTTCTCTGGGGGCACCATCCACCCGCCAGCAGGCTCACCACCCCCTTCCGCCCCTCTGCTGGGGGTTCTCCAGCAGGGCCTAGGGCGCATCCTTGAAGCACAGACTCTGCTCAGCCCTTCCTGCCTCCGGGGCAGCGGGGAATGGGGCGCCCTCCTCCCAGCCCCGCTCCCCTCGTCCCGCCCCGACCTACCCGCCGCCTGGCCCACGCGCAGACGGAGGCGGCAGGCGAGGGCGCGGTCCCCGAAGAGCACAGCTGCGCGGTACTCGCCGGCGTCGGCGCGTCGGGCCGGGCGCAGCCACAGCGAGAAGTCCCCGCGCTGGACGCGGCGCTCTTCCAGCTGCACGCGGGGCTGCAGGGGCTGCCTCCCGATGCGCAGGCCTCCGGGAGCCAGCCTCAGCACC
This sequence comes from Camelus bactrianus, assembly GCF_048773025.1. Taxonomy (NCBI): domain Eukaryota; kingdom Metazoa; phylum Chordata; class Mammalia; order Artiodactyla; family Camelidae; genus Camelus; species Camelus bactrianus. The sequence continues at coordinate 4,934,660 of NC_133572.1, read as the reverse complement.
GTGTAGACGCGGGGCCCCGGGCCCCGGGCGGAGGGCGCCGAGGGGCCACTGGGACGGAGCGAGATGGGACTGAGAAACCCGAGGGGGAGGAAGCCCCGGGGAAGAGGCAGCCCAACCACACTCTGAGGATGAGGAAGCCCACCCAAAGGGAAGATCTCTGGGTCGCTAGTCGTCTCGTCCCTCACTCCCGTAGGGCCAGCACTATCCACTACTGGAGAGCCAGGCATGTTCTGGGACACAGGTGTGAGGGGACCTTCAGCGAAGGAAAGGCTGGCGGAGGAGTGCAGCAGGGGCGGCCGGGGAGGCTGAGCCACTGGCTTCAGAGAGCCTGACAGCTCAGGGGAGAACGCGGAGGACTGGCTTGGGCCTTGGATTGTGGGTCCAGATGCCTTTGCTGCTGGATTTGGGGGTCCTGGTGCCCCAGTTTGGGATGCATACCTGTCCGGTAGATGCTGCCAAGTGACATGTCTTGTTCGCAGAAGGCTGAGATCCTGGGGGGGGATTGTGGGGCTGCAGGGGAGTTGGGCAGGAGCCCCCTCCTGGGCCCACACCACCGGGAACTCTGCCCCAGGGTCTGGAGCCTCCACTGGGGAGGAAAAGAGAGGCCAAGAGGAGGGGCCATGAGTCAAGAGACTTCAAGGTAGAGAAAGAGATGTAGTGTTTCCCTAGGGAGAAACAGGGCTGAGGAAGACCTTGGGTTTCTGCCCCTTCCCTGCCAAGGGGGAAACTAAAGAGAGGCTCTGAAGGACTGCCCCAAGAAAGGCACCTAATCTAAGAATTTGGCATCTGTGTAGCGATTGAGAGATCCCTACCTACCCCTTGCTGTGGGTCTGGAGGGCAACCCTCCCAGAGGGCCATCCCCCCCTTACCTGCAGCCGCCCATAGCAGTTGCAGAAGCAGCCAGACCGGGAACTGAGCCTCCCGCATCTCCCCTTGGGCCTGGGTCACACAGCCGTCCAGAGGGAAGAGGTCAGAAAGTGGAGAAGGACTGTGGATGAAAGAGAGGTTCTGCAAAGAAGGAGCTGAAGGAAGAGAATCTAGAAAAAGAAGGATGGAGGCCTGGAGAGGGGAGGAACCAATGACCAGAGGCTGGAATCTAGAGGAAAGCTAGCTGGATCAGGCAACGGGAGGGTGGGGTCTAGGGTGGGGTGGGGTGGGGGGTCCCAGGGAATGGGGCTGGGTGCAGGCAGAGAGCAGAGTGGAGGCAAAGTGGCTGTCTTGAGCTGGAGGCTGTTCTGCTGCTCCCAGGGCCCTGGCCCCTGTCCTTCTGCCTTCCCTCCACCTTCCCCACTTCCCCTCCCCGTTGCCCCCCCCCAACACCCCAGGGCTCACGGTTTCGCTTCGCAGTGGAAAGTCTGAGGGGGCTGATTCCCAGCAGCCTTACCCTCCACCCCTGTGGTGGCGCTCCCCTTGTTTATTTCCTCAGTCCTGGGTGTCCCCACCGCCCCCTCCACTCCTCCCCCACCCTCTTGACTGTTCCCTTTCTCGGGACCGTCTGCTCTTCTCTCTAAACCATTTCTGCCTTGAACTATCCGTTTACTCACTTCTGAGTTGCCTCCCCAGGCCCCACCTTTCTTAGCAAGCCCTTTCCTTGGTATTCATCTCCTCTCTCATTCCCATAACTTCCCAGAACCTCACTGCCCCGGTCCACCTGCCTCCCCACCCATCCGATGACTGCCAGCTTTACTAGACCCTACAAATGGTAGGTCTGAAGAAGGGCATCCCAAGGGTAAATAGCTACACTGTATTGAGATTTCATTATGTGCTGAGCACTGTAGTGGACCTTTTACATGGAGTAACTCGTGAAATCTAGTATTATCCCGCATAGTACAGATGAGGAAACTGGGGCAGCTTCAGAGATTAAATAATTTGCCAAAGTCAGGGAGTATGAAGACAAAAGATGTGTGTGTGTTTGTGTGTGTGTGTGTGTGTGTGTGCGCGCGCGCGTGCGCGCAGTCCTGACCCTGGGTGTTTCCTCATCTTTCAGTTAGAATGTTATCAATGAATCACACCCACCCCTCTCTAGTTCAAACCCCTATGTAATCAGCAGCTTCTCCCAATCCAGAGGTTCTGAACTGAGAGGGCAAGGGTGATCTGGAGAAATGCAGAATTCTTGCAACAGAGACCAAATGCAGGGGAAAGTGAGGCAGAACTAGGTTAGGAAGCCTGAGACTGCCAGGAAAGCTCTTGCTCTGCGATCTACCCAGCCTGAGCAGGCAGAACACAGCAGGCCTGGAGCCACAGGAGGCCCTGGAGTTCTCCCTGCCTCCCCAGGAGCTCACTTCCTCAGTACCAGGCAACTCTCACAACATCCAAGGAGGCTGAGACCCAGGCCTCCAGCCTTCTCCCACTTCAGGGGCGGGACTTCCTGTTTCTGACGCTGTTTCTTTGCCTGGTTCAGCACAATAGAGCTGGTAGCTTTCCACTGGGCTCAGCAGTGTCTAGCCTGGTGCCTGCTAGCAGGGAAGGGTGTGTGTATGGCCGGAGGGAGCAGCCCTAATAATCCAAAACCAGGAAAACCAGGGCAGGATTCAGCTCTTAAAGACACTCCCTGCCCACCCCAGAGTGCAATCTTGTCTTCTCAAGTGGTGGGTGGTAGGAGGGTACTGCTGCTTTTTTATAGAAGGGAGGGGCCCTGACAGCATGTGCCCTTGGCCACCCTACTTACTCTGCACCGGGAAAGCAGGAGACAGGTTAAAAACAGAAGCGCGACCGTTTCTTTATTAAATTATACAAAAAGGGGAGGGGAGGGGGGCAGCTGTGGGGCTCGGCCCCAACCCTGGCCCCACCCCGGCCTGGCGCTGTCTGAGAGGAGGGCGTCTGAGGGAGACCCAGGGATCAGGCAGGGTAGGGATGGGCAGGATGTGAGGCTGGGATGCAGAGGACAGGAAGGAGAGGCTGCCGAGGAGGGTGAGATTGGCTGGAGGAGAGTAGGATTGGCTGACAGGATGGAGGAAGGGAGAAGGGAGAGGGAGGGGGCAACTGGGGACCAGCTGGAGAGCTCAGATGGAGCAGGTCAGGAGGTGGAAGATGGCAGTGAGGATGGAGGGGGCTGTGTATGGAGAGGCGGCAGGAGAAGGCTGGGGAGAGGGAGGGCGGCAGCTCTGGCGCAGGTCCCAGAGCAGGGAGACAGGTGAAGAGTGGCTGCACTCGGCTGTCCCCACCCCCACCTCCAGGCCCCGGAGGGGCCTCCCACCCCCAGCCCACTGGCACGGGGCTCATGCCGACGCCCCATTTTCTGTCTTCTGCCGCTTGGGATCCGCTTCATCCTGTGGAGAGGAAAAGAGCTGGGGTAGCTGTCAAACTGGAGAGGGACCGCCCCCAGTCCCGCTCCAGCCCCCGCCCCGGCGCCAGCAGGATCCGGTCTGAATCCAAAGGGCTCCCGGCCCTGCTGCATCCCTGACAGCCCCTCAGCCCACAACCCAGCCCAAACCTCCTCTTCAGCAGCTCTCTTCAGCGCGGGCCCTTCGTCGTCATCTTCTTCTTCTTCCTCATCTGAGGAGCCAGAAATGGGTCATTGGGGAAGGGCAGGAAGCTCCGGCAGAGACCCCCCTGTGGTCGCCCGAAGCCCAGCTGCAGATCTTCAAACCCACCCTGCCTGTTCCTTGGAGCCCAGCCTCCCCGGCCCCTCCCCACCTTCCTCGTCCCCTTCATCCTCCTCCTCTCCGTCCTCAGCAGTTTCTTCTTCCTCCTCCTCAGCCCCGTTCTCCTCCTCCTGTGGGGACCAGAAGAGGGAGTGGTCAGGCTGGCCCTGTGCCTCCGCCCACCATCCCCACCAATGGCAAGGGGCCTGGGAGGGCCCCGAGGGCGGGGCGACGGGGTGGGCGGGGTCAGGAAAAGGCGGGGCCCCCAGGAAGGCAGCTAGGGGCTCAGCGGGCAGGTGACCCTTCCGCACCTCCACCACTTCTTTCTTTCGTTCTTTCCGGCTTGCCTTCTCCTCCACCTTCTCTTTCTTCTCCTTCAAGTCCTACAAGAGAGAGAGAGGTCACCTTTCTCTCACCACGAATGATCTGCAGCCCTTAAGGCCCTCCAGCCCCGGTTCTCCCTCTGCAGTGAGCTTAGAGGACTGTGAAATGGAGAAGGTGGGCAGGGTGGCTGAGAGACACCTCAGGCCACAAAAAGGTTGAGACCAGGTACCTTCCGCAAGACTCGAGGGAGGGGGCAAAGTGATGAAGCCAGGGAAGAGGCAGCCAAGGTAACTGCTCACCACCCCCACCAAGTTCAGCCTAGCCTCACCGGCTGAAGGGTTCAGCTCAGCAAAGCAAATCCCCTCCATCTGCTCGCAGTCCTGACGCCCCACCCCCTCTAGAGGTCCCTCCGCCTTCTTCGCCTGCCCCCTCCCACTGCCTGCCCTGCTCTGCCTTTTGTCTACCTCTGGGGCCTTTTCCTGAGTACTCTCTCCTGGGCATTCCCCCCAGCTTCGAATGCTTTTGTTTCTCTGTGTGCCCCCCTAATCCTCAGGCTCCTACTTGGCCAAACACTACAGGAATAGGAGCCCCCTAGCCTGATTCCCAACGGCCCCCTCTCACTTCTGCCCACTTCCACCCCAAAACAGTGCAAGAAGCTTCTTCCTCCTCCCGACCACCCGTGGTGTGCGCAAGGGCATGGCGGCGCGTGCACCAGCGCGGTGAGTGCATTGGTGTGGTGTGTGCACTGGTGTGGCAGAAGGGTAGGATTTCCAGGGGGATGTAGGGGAAGTAGGTTAAAGGAAACCTGGAAGGGAAAGAGTGTGGGACATGGTAGACCAAGAGAGACAGACAAGGCCTGTGTGGGTAGGACGGGAAAGTAGGGGGAAAGGTACCTGTCTAGAGTCCTCTCCCTCTACTCGGCCCCTCTCTTTTCCCAGGACCCCAGCAAGCACATCTTTGACATCTGGTTCTGATGTGGCCCAGAGAGGTTCTCACAAGAGTCTCCTCTCTTGGGACACCACAGCAGCCCTTCCAATTTAGATTCCAGTCCTCTCTCCACCCTACCCCTTGGCAGGCACTGAGCGACACTATGGTGTCTCTGTGTGATCAGATCGGATCTGGTGTTGGTGTGTATCTGATTCCATGTGGATGGAAGTTTTCTGGGTGAGTGGATCACCCTGGGAGGGTGTGTCCTTTCTGGAACAGGGTTGGGGCTAAGAGAGTGGGTTGGTGTCTGGAGGGACACCCAACTCCTTTCTCTCTTTATGGGGAGTGCAGAACCCTTGCCCCTGTCACTCCAGGTCAGGTTGCTTCTTGCCACTTTGCTGTTCTCATTTTTTATTCTTTGCCACATGCTCAGTAGGGCATTTCTATTACCTGGTGGGCTTTCCCTACATCCTGGGTCTGGAGAGCCAGGGGGTCGTCAGCTTCTCTCTGGGGGCCCCAGCACCAAGTCTGTGTGGCCCTGGTCTGAGTTTCCCATGCAGGCTGATGGAGGGAGGGAGACTACCGAAGACCAAAGTCCAAGGGGCCGGGCCCTCTCCTCCCCTGTCCCGTTGTGTCCTCCTGGTCACTGTCCTCCCATGATCCCTTTGCCAGGAGGGTATGTGACCTAGGTCTTGTGTTAAGCAGCTCTTTGGCCTCAATTACTCAGCATAGGCACAGACACTGACACAAGCTGACACCGATTCACACACAGTTACAGAGGGGCGCCCACGCGATCCGGAGACACATGGCCCAGTATTTGGGCATCCGGGCACACACTCTTGAGACAGCACAAGAGCACAGCGGAGCCACTCGGCCTTCACAAAGCGGCAACATGGCTCCAGAACAGCTACGTCTCCACATGCACACATGTAACTGACACGGGCAGTCCCACACACTCGCTGGATTTCAGACATACAAAGACACCTACTCAGTGAAGTCACATGCCACCGCACAGCCCACCGGAGGGCCGCTCGGCACACCTTGTCCGATCTCATTCGTAGCCCCTCTCTCCCACTGCCTTGAATCCCATTGGTTCCCTTTCTCTTCACCGGCTCCGGGAGACCTCTGTGACCTCCTCAGCAACCGCCCCCACCCAAGGTCGGGCTCCCAGCCCCCAGATCCTGGCCGAATTAATTTCCCCAAGCGACACTCACAAGGTTCCCTGGGGAAATTAGAGGAAGGATGGAAGAGAGGCAAGGGCGAAGGGATGGGGCCAGGGAAGGGCGGCGCGATGTAATGCCATGCAATGTTGAGCCTCAGCTTTTTCGAAGGCTATTCCCGGCCCCCTTCTGATTTATAGGAATTCAAGAATCTTTAAGTCGGGGGTTGGAGGGAGACTCTGGAGGAGGGATATAGAGAGAAAAGAAAGCTGAAGGCCAGAGGAGGAAGGAATGGATGTAGATGGAAGGAAAGGAGAGAAGGAGAAAACTGAGGCAGTAGCTGTCGGAGAAGAGCAGCAAGAGACGGTCAGGCCTCGAGGGGAGGAGCCCGAGAGGAGCAGCCTCCCGGGAGAATTCTGTTTACACTGGAGGTTCTCAAACCGCTTAGCGGAGGAAAGGTGAGGTCAGGATGGCCGGAGAGGGGCGCGGGGAAGGGGGACACGGTAGATGAGACGCGCAGAGCTCCGACGGGCACCGACCGGGGTGGAGGCGCACGAGCCGGGGCCGGAGAGGGGTGGGGACGGCGCGGGGCCGGAGAGGCCAGGCCGGGAGCCGGGCGCGCGGCACTTGGGAAGCTAGAGGGCGCTGGCGCGAGCCGCGCGGAGCGGGTAGGCAGCGCCAGGCTGGGGCGCTGGGGGGAGGGCGGAGCGGGATCCGCCGGGACCCCGCGCCTAGGCAGCAGCATGGGGCCGTCGGGGGCGGCCTGGGGCGCACGACCGCGCGGAGCCCGGGGGGCGCGCGGGGGCCGGGCCGCCGCCGGCCCCGCCCATACCTTGGCGCTCAACTCGGCCGCTGCCTCCACGCTCTTCTCCGACATGGTGTCGGGGCCGGGGCCGGGACTGGCGGGGAGCCGGGGTCCCGGGGCCGGGACGGAGGGGCCCTGGACGGCGGAGGGTGGCCGCGGCCGGAACCTGGCGCGGTGACGGCGGCGGCGACGGCAGCGGCAGCGGCGGCCGCTCGGCAAGCTGGGGCTCTGGAAGAGGCGGCAGAGGCGCGCGGGGTGGGGCGGGGGTGGGTCTGGAGCAGAGACCCGCAGGGCTGCGGCCGTCCGGAGGGCGGGCGGAAGGGCGGTGCGGGCGGAGGCCGGCGCGCTCCGGCCGCGATCGCTCAGTCCTGGGCTCGCCGCCCCCGCACCCGCAGAGCTGCCGCCGACCAGCCGCTGCCGCCCCCGGGCAGGGAACCCGCTTATAAAGCGGCGCTGCCCGACGGGAGGGGCTTCCCAGGGGTGGGGCAGGCGGGAGCGGGGAGGAGAAGAGAGGGGAGGGGGATGAAAGCGGAGGTTGGAGAGGTGGGGATAGGAGGATGAAAGCGAGGGGAGGGAGCGCGCGAGAGGCGGGAGGGAGGACTAGACCAGGAGGGGGAAATGGAGAGACTGACGGTCGCGGAGAAAGGAGTGGGGCGAGGAGGTGGGAAGGGGTGGGGTTCGTGCGGGGAGGGACCTTTCCGAATCCAGACCTACTGCCTGCGTATGAGGAGTCTGTCTTTTGGGGGCGGACTGGAGGGATGGCCAAGATCCGACTGACACCCCCCCCCCCTCGTCAAAAGCCCTGAGATTTTGCCAAGTGATGGGGTGGGGGGAAGCAGATGGAAAGGCCGGCAGGTATTTGAGAAACCAAAAGCTTAGAGAGAAGGAAGAGGTCGGGAGCTACTTCCACATCTCGCTGGATTTCCCCTCTCTTCCTGCATCTACGTTCTCTGGGTGGCCTTGGGAGGGGATGGGAGAGCAAAAAGGGCAGCCGACATCCCATCCTCCCCGAGGCTGACATTTGTGACCTCTTCTGGGTCTGAGGGAAGTCAGAGGCCCTCTAATCTCCTGTCTTCTCTTCCATCTTCCACCTTTCCTGTTTGTCCATCTCACCTCACTTTTCTTTGCCTGGTCCTTCAATTTCTCTTCATCCCTCCTCATCCACTTCTAATCTCACATCTCTCTTCTGTCCCCGCTTCTCCACTTCTCACTTGCCCTCCTCTGCCTTCCATCTCTGATCGCCTTCCCTCTCCCGGACCACTCTGTTCTTGTCTCATCTGAGCCTGTCACTTGGCCCTGTGTCATTAGCTGATTTTCCTCAACTCCTCTTAAGATCCTTATTTTCCACATTTTCCCTCTCTTGGCATTTCTCTTTCTTCTGCTGCCATCTTCTCCAGCCTTCCTGGATTATATCTGCCTCCTTTGCAGGAGGTTCCAGCCCACACTGTTCCACTCACTCTCAGCTCCTCACCCTCGGTTGGTCTCAGTGTCTTTGGGTCATTTTGAGAAGCTTGGAGTTTCAGGACGGGACAGGAGCTGGGGTGTGTATCAAAGGTCAGGAAGGTGGAATGGGTGGAAGGCTAGAGTTTGAAAAAAGATACCTTTGATGTGTGTGCACTCCTATATTTTGTCTATCATTTTTTAAATTTTCATTTTCTTAAAAAAGACATAGCTGATCAGTCATCACCATGTAGGCTTTGAGTGCTTAAAGACACTGTCTTTTGGTCCCTTGGTGTACACACTTCCCAATTTCTCTTTCTGACTCTTCTCTCAGTTTCTCAGTCTCCGGCTCCTCAAAAATCTTGGAACCCCACCCAGGTTTTTCCTTGCTGAACTCTGTCCATCTTTCTCTGAGATCTTTCCATCTTCCTGTCTCTGTTTCTCTGACACACTCGCTGATGCCTTTAGCGATCTCTGACCCTCTCTATCTCTGTACTCTCTTGCTACATTTCTCTCCCTCTCCCCCCTCCTTTACCCCCCCCCATCCAGTCTCCCTGTCTCGTTCCCTCCCCGCCAGTCTCTTTCCTCTCCCTCCCACCCTCCTTTCCTCTTCCCCCTTCTCCACCTCCCAGCCCCGCCTGCTGTCTCGGACACCCTGCTGGGCTCTTACCCTGTTGCCCTGGTAACCGCCCCCCACTCCGGTCACCTCCACTCCCCTCCCCCCTCCAATCACCGCCACCAACAACCTCCATCCACCTTCCTCCTATTTTTCCCGAGAGCCAATAGAAACCCTGTTGCCAGGTGGAATGCTCATTTGAATCAGCCAATCCAGGAGCCTAACTGCTTGCCCTGCCTTATATGGGGATTTGAGGAGGGCCACTCCCCCCACTCCAGCCCCACAGGGGACCAGCCCCTCCACTGTCCTTTCTCCCCACCCAGGAGAGTGTATGGGACCCTCCCTTTCACCCTTCCATAGGGTCTGGCCTCCCATTTCTCTAACTGGGACCACCGGGGTTACTGTGGACTGTGGGCCGGACTGTGGGCTGGGCCTCAAGGCCGGGGGTGGAAATGAGGTGTGATTAGGGAAGGGGAGGCGGAGGGAGCCGGGAATTTTGCCCAGGGAGGGGTGTCTGGGAGCGGAGGCAGCTGCAGTGGAAAATTCCAGGGAGATAGAGAGGCAGAGAATGGGAATCCTGCCCCAAGGCCCAAGGGAAAGCCTTGAGAATCTGAGAGTTTGGACACTAGGGTCCACAGGGACCAAAGGAAAGAGATCTAGGAAGCAGGAGGCCTGGATCTGATTCCCTTCCTGCGTGGGAGAAGCACCCCTGAACCTTCCCTGTCTGGTTAGACATCAGACCAGCCTCCTGAAGTCTTGGCTTCTTGAGAAGAAACCTAGACGTGACAATTAGCGTGAATTTGGAGCGAGTGAGATGCTGAAAGCCCACCGTCCATCCTCCGCAGTCCTTGGGGGTGGCCGCCGGGCTTCTGGGACCAAGGGTTCGAAAGGATGCCAGCCTGTGTGCTCTCCCTTCCAGACAGTGATTTCCGAGGCCTTGTGGAGGCTCGCTTCCCCCTAGAGTTCTGTTACTCCACAGTTCAACTGAGAATTTTCCGCTGGTTGAATGGAGAAACCTGTGCTTCTTACACTTTTTCTGGAGGTGAGAAAAGGGAGGCCACGTGAGAACAAGGGAGGCCTGAGCCCCCTGGGAACTATGACTTCCGGCCTGACATCCTAGCAGTTTCTTTCCCTACTGTGCAGAAGATGTTCAATTCTTACTCTTCCCATCTCATTCTGAAGTGAAGTCTTCCCCTTTTGCAGCTCCCTGGTGTTTCTCAGTTTGCCTATTTATCTGAGAGGTGAAATGCTAAGGAAGTTCTACTTGTCTGTCATTCAATGATGGGAGGACCGAAACCTGGCTCCCCACACCTCCCTGTCTACTTACTCCCATCCTATTCCCAATGACCTTGTTGGCTATTCTTCATTTTGACTTTGTTTTTTTTAACCTTTTCAGAACTCAGGTCCCTGGAGAGTTGAGAGGCGATGGACTCCTAGAGAAAGACCTCACCCAGCCTAACTTTGACTATGTTTGTTTTGAGTATGTTATTACCCCCAGGAGCGTCACTGAAGAAATCATCTTTACAACAACACGAAGGCACATTAGTCAACAACACACCCCATCAAGCTGTGCTCAGCATCTTAGTCTACTCACATCTATGTAGACTTAAACTACAACCCTCTGTTCTCTTTTGGCCTCTATAGCAAGCTTGAGCTCTTGCACTTCAACAGACTTTTATCGCGCTCCCTCCAGGTGCTGGGCACTGTGCTGTGTGGTGGACACACAAAGCTGAATGAAGAAGACATGGTCCCTGCCCTCCAGGAAGAGACGGGAGAGCTCGGTCAAAGTACAACCTGGGAAGGGACAGGTATCCAGCACTCTCTTCCCCTGGACAGCACCCTGTCCCATCTCCAGGGGACTCCTTTTCTGGAGTGCCTCCCTGATCTCTGCTGATTGCAGATCCTTATCCCTTGTTCTCAACTCCAACTGCCTCCCTTGCTCCCCTCCCTGACTGCTGTCTCCGACCCCTAGGCCCAATACCTAGCCCAAGGCTAGGCACCCAAGAGGAAGAGCTCAATAAATCATTGACTTCCTAGCCCTGACACCCTGTTTTGGACTCAGTCTCAGAGCCCTCTCAGCCTTTTTCCCTTGAGCAGGCTGAAGGAACACCGGATACGGCTGGCCTCTCTCTCACTTGGGCTCTTCTCAATAACTACTAACATCCTGGTGGTCACTGTCTGTCTTTTACGGTATCAACATCACAAGCCAAATTCTATGGCTTTCCTACTGCCTCATGAACTTTCACCTCAGCAAAAATAATTGGTTTTACCATCATCCCTCCCCTCCAGATTCTTGGATTGGCTTTTCTTATGCTCTGTGCTGTCCTTCATGACCTTCTCCACTTTTTTTTTTTTTTTTAATGGCGGGACTGGGGATTAAACCCTGGACCTCCTGCATGCTGAGCATGCACTCTACCACTGAGCTATACCCTCCCCCTCCTTCACTTTTACACTCTAAGTTTACTATTGCCCGACCCTCCATTGCCCTCCTTCCACTTTCTCCTCCTTGTGCACACTTTTCTTTTTTTAATTCCAGTTTTATTGAGATATAATTGACATACAGCACTGTATAAGTTTAAGGTATACACTATAATGATTTGACTTATATACATCATGAAATGACTGCCATGATGTTTAGTGAACAGCTGTCATCTCATACAGATAAAAAATTAAATAGAAAAGTAATTTTTTTCCCTGTGATAAGAACTCTTAAGATTTACTTTCTTAACTTTCATATATAACATACAGCAGTGTTAATTATACTTACCATGTTGTATGTTATATCCTAGTATTTATTTATCTTATAATTAGAGGTTTATACCTTTTGACTACCTTCATCCAACTTCCCCTCCCCCATTCTTTTCAAAAAAGTCTTTGCAGGCCTTCAAAAAAGTCCAGAAGGAAAATGACATTTATAGATGCTTCCTGACTCTGTCCAATAAAATTTTCTGTGACAATGGGAATGTTCTATATCTGCAGTTTCCAATACAGTGACCTCTAGCCACATGTGGTTACTGAACACTTGAAATGTGGCTAGTACAACAGAGGAACTGCATTTTTTTGTTGCATTTGGTTTTATTAAATTTATGTTTTTGGGTTTTTTAAATTATTTTTGTTATTTTTTCGGCGGGGGGAGGTAATTAGGTTTACTTATTTAATTTTAGAGGAGGCACTGGGGACTGAACCCAAGATCTCATGCATGCTAAGCATATGCTTGTAGTGCTTGAGCCATGTCCTCCCCTCTTGTTTTTTTGGGGGGGGGTAATTAGGTTTCTTTATGTATTTTTTAATTACTTTTGTATTTTATTTTATTTTTTAGTGGAGGTTTAGGGGATTGAATCCAGCACCTTGTGCACGCTAAAGCATGCACTCTACTGCTGAGCTATACCCTCCCCCCCAATTTAAGTTAAATTTAAATAGCCACCTGGGCCTAGTGGCTCTCATATTGGACCACATCACTGCAGACCTTGGCCCTAAACTGCCTCTTCTTTTTCTGCCTCGTCTCCCATCTCCATCCTCAGTGTTCTGTACATAGAAAGTCCAGAGCATCTTTGGCTGCCGTGTTGGAAGATCCCCTGGGCCACCGTTATCACATACGTTACCACAGGTGCATGTTTGTTGAGGATTTCCACATTTTCACAGATTAAACAGACTATGTGGCTGACCTAGAGGAGAGGAAAGTGAAATGGAAAGGCAAGGGGAGAGGGGACCAGCACTGACAGCTGGAGGCTTCTTTTGCCCAGAGGGTAAAAGGCTGGGGGAGGGAGGGAGGACTTAATAACCAGAAGGAGGCAATGGCTGTTCCAGGTGGCTCAGGTCTCAGGGGTCCTTTTCTCACTCTCCAGTCTCCGTATGTTACTCCACCATGAACCCTCAGGGTTCAGATCCCACTGCCAACACACACCTCAAACACCGATGACTCTCCAACCCCTACCTCTAGTGCTGGCTTCTCTCCTGAGCAGGAGTCATGGCTCCACTTCCCTCCTATCTTCTCTCCCTGGACCCTCCACAGTACCTCAACCCCACACACATTCCAACAGAAACTCTTCTCGTTTTTCTATTTCAGTTAAAGGTCCTGTCCTCCACCTATTCAGTCCTGCCAAGGGGTCATCCGAGACGCCATCTCTTCTTTCCCTCCCAGATCCTTCACATTTCACTTGCTAAAGACTCTTGACTGCCTCCTCTTTCTCCAGGCCCAGTCCTGCCTCGGCTTCAGGGGTCAGCATCACTCACTGATTTTAAGCTTAATTACTTCGGGTTGTCAATCACGATTTAAAATTTTTGTATCTTCAGCACCTACCCCCATAACCTGGCATATTGTAGAAGCCCAAAAATGTTTGCTGAAATGCATAAACTTCCTTTCTCTCTAAAATACAAATGGATTGTTGTCATTTCCCTCCATAAAACCTTCTGATAGCTTCCCCAGGCCTGTAGGATCAAGTCCAGAAGCAAACACAACCCTTGCTCCTCTGGTCCCTCTTTACCTCTGTAGCCTCAGCTCTCACCACAGTTCCCTCATAAGTTTTGCTTCAGCATTTTTTTTACTCCTCATAGTTCCTTGCAAAGGGAGGGAGCCTACCTCTGTGCCTCTGCCTTAATCACACCTTCCATCTACAATACTGTCCTGGCTCCCCAGCCCCACCCCACCCCAAGCCACTCCCTCCCACTTTTGCCCTTTTAATATACATCTTTCTATGGTGGCCTTCATCACAGGATTTTCATTGATTCGATGCCTCCCTCTGGGCTGGGAATGCTCTTGGGCAGAGACCATGTCTTACTTGTCTTTTCATCCCCAGAACCTTGCACTATACCTGGCGCATAGTAGGAGCTCAGTAAATATTTATCGACACCACAGAGGTAGCACAAACCTCCATCCTTAAGGTCCATGTTAATCGCCAGACATCCTGCCTCCTTCTGGAAGTCTTGAAATGATCAAGGGACAACAAAAAATTCTTTTTTTTTTCCTTTTTTAATATATATATATTTTCTTCTTTTTAATTTTTTTTGGGGGGTAGATAATTAGGTTTATTTACTTATTTACTAGTGGAGGTACTGGGAATTGAACCCAGGACCTAGTGCATGCTAAACAGTCACTCTACTACTGAGCTATACCCTCCCCCCAACAGGAAGTTCTTAAGATTCAAAACCCTAATGCTAATGGCCACAATTAACATTAGCAAGTTTACCCAAGAGGGCCTAACAGCTAATATCTTATGGTGGAACTAGGCACAGAATTCATTTATTCCTGTTGTCCTCCTGCTTTGGGTGGCTAGCTTCTAAACATAAGACTGTCCAGTTACCCCGTGCAGTAGCAGGGTCACGGTCGTCCAGCCGGACACAATTGCCATGTAGTCTCACACTAGTCCCGCAGGTACTCAGTACAGTTTGGGAAGCAGAATGGTCATTGGTTTCTCATTCAGTTGCCCAGGTCAGAAAACCCTGGAGCCATTCTAGAGTCTTCTCCCTTGAACTGCATCCACCCATCAGCAAATTGTTAACTCCATCTTCAAAATATACATAGAATCTGACCATGTCTCTCCCCTCCACTGTTTTAACCTACTCTAAGCCACCATCAAGTCTCATCTGGATTATGGGTACAGCATGCTAAAAGGCCTTTCTGTTTCAGCTGTCCCCCAACGGTCTATTCTTCACACAACAGCCAGAGTGGTCCTCTTGTAAGTTATACAAAATCCCACAGGATCTGGCTTCCTTCTTGCTCTGTGACCTTGTCTCTCACTACTGCTCTTCATTCACATCAGTCTAGGCATATTGGCTTCTTTGTTGTTCCTTGAATACGTTAAGCATACTTCTGCCTCAGGGCCTTTGCACTTGCTTTTTCCTCTGCCCAGAATGCCCTCACCCCAGCTATCCCTCACCTGGTTCTGGTCTCTGCTTAAATATCACCTTATCAGTGAAGCCTCCCTAGTCACCCTAAAAAGCAACCACCACCGCCCAGCTGCTTGCCTGTTCCTCTGTGCCCCTTCCACCCTGGTTTATTTTTCTCTGTATCACTGTATCTCCATAGTGGGGGAAAGTACCTGACACAGTAAATAAATACTTGTTGAGTAGATGTGGATATAAAAACAAACCGAAAAGGTGGGTTTTAAAACACTGTTCCTGGTGGAAGAAGGTATAGCTCAGTGGTAGAGCGTGTGCTTAGCATGCACAAAGTCCTGGGTTCAATCCCTAGTACCGCCATTAAATAAATAGATAAATAAATAAATAAACCTAATTACCTATCTCTCCCCAAAAAAGCTTAAAAATTAATTAGTTAAAAACAAAACAATGTTTCTGAGTCACTGTTCAATCTCACTCTGATCTGTGTCCACTGTACAACTCATTCTCTTTACCTGGGGCAAAGTAGTGCTAATTGTCAGGGTTTACGTCCCTCCCCCAATACACTTGCACAGATACGCACACACACTCAGTCACACCTATTCATGTTGGCTTAGGCTGGAATCCAGTCTCCCCTAACTCCGACATCATCGCCCCATCCTCACTCTGGTCCAGTTGCCAACTGCCCTGGGATTGTTCCCCATGTGTGACCTCACATCTAACAAGGGCTCCTTTTCTGGCCCAGCTCTGCTCTCTCAAGGACCTCCTGACTTTGGCTCCATCAGATGAAGCAGTGAATATAAGAACCATTGTTTCTCTTTCTTCCCAACAGTCCTTATCCTCCTTGAGTCCAGCCTCACCCCTGGCAGGGCCACCCACCCTCCTACATCTTACAATCTACAGGACACTCGGTGACTGAGGAATTTCTGTTCATCGGTGTTCACTGGACAGAGATGTAAGAAAGGTAGGAAGGAAGTAGGGGTGGAGGGGAGAGGGGAAGGCAGGGAGAGAGGGAGACAGTGAGGGAAGGTGGGAAGGGAAAGGAAAGGAAAGGAAAGTGACAGAGGAGGAAGACAGACACAAACCCTGGTTTAGGGGACAGAAAAGTTACTTGTAAAATTACATCCTTTCAGTTCCTGGAGTGGATGGCTGCCTATATGTTAAGTCACTGTGGAATCTGAAAATGAGCTCTGGCATCTCTTCCTTCATCCCCATCTGTTCAAGGATTTCTTTTTAACCTGAGACAAAGCCCAGGTTTGGAGTTTTTTCTCATAGTTGTAAATACTCCCAGGGGGGGTAACTGATTTAAAGTCATGCAAAGGGTGGGGAGGGTATAACTCAGTGGTAGAGTATGCACTTAGGTGCTTAGCATGCACAAGGTCTTGGGTTCAATCCCCAGTACCTCTATTTAAAACACAAACAAACAAACCTAATTACCCCCCCCCAAAAGAAAACAAATCAAATCATGCAAAGGTAAGAATGACTGATATTAGATTCTTAAGTTTTGGAAGGAAGAAAAAGAGCTCTAGGCACCTAAAGGCAGTAGGTAGCAGACACAAGGTAATGGAAAAAGACCAAAAGGAGGAGGCCAGAAGCTGATCAGCTCTGGTGAAGGCTGGACACGATGAAATGACAGGGGAGAGGCTGGAAGGTGAGGACCACACTTAGTTAAGTCTGGGCTGCCGCACTCTCACTGGGACAAGTCTTGATCACATGTCAAACTATTTTGGTTTGGGTGCAAGAGGAAAAGGGGCACTTGCATGGCAGGATGTCCAGAGGTAGAGCATCTGGAAGACAAAAGATTTTCCTAAGTCTCTTCCCCAGAAATATCAATGGAAAACACATTTTCTTTTATTCTGCTGTTGTCTTTTTTCGGCTTTGCCAGTCTGCCAGCTTCTAATTTCTGTCTTTGTTCCCCTCTATCTCCACTATTGTTTTTTTTTTTTTTTCTCTTTAATAATGATCAAGTCCAAAGAAACCTGAGAAGCCCCACTCCCACTACTATTTCCTGAGTCACAGGGACCTCTCCTCCTTCTCCCCCAGGGAAGTGTTGGGGATGGGAACAAGTCTTTCTCACTGTCAGGCCCCACAGAGCACTCACATGGCCAGCGGCCAGTGTAAAGAACCAGGAGAGCTGGAGTTTGGATGAGTCTGGTCTAAAGTCCACCTGAGACTGTCCAAACACTGACACCCCGGGGGAGGGCCCTTCTCTCCAGTTGGGCCAGATTTTATGCAAGACATTTAGTATGTCAAAGTATCAGTCTTTGGCCTTAGAGTCAGGTCTCCTGAGCCCGTTTTCAACTCCGCCCCTGGGTGAGCTTGGTTAATAGAGTTCTCCACCCCTTCTCCCAAATGTTAGACTTTTGACCTACCTACCTGCCTGACTAGAGGCAGGAAAGATCCATGCGGACTGAGAGGTCTTGAGGATACAAGGGTTGGAGAGAAGAAAGGAGAGATTGGCATTAAATAAAAAGATTTCAGAACTAGGACTTCTTCCCAGTCTGACCCTTCACAGCAGTGGGGTCCGGGGGCCTCTCCAACGCCAGTTCCTAAGGGACTGCAGTTCCAGCCTGGCCGAAGAGCGCCATCTGGCGGCCTGTCCCCCAACCTATATTTCTCCTTGCCCCAGCCTGAGTTCTCGAAGCCAGACCTGGGCAGAATTGTCACCTCCTCCCCTGCGTCACTTCGAGGACCCCGCCCCTGCCTGGAACGCGCCTCCTCCCGAGGGGACTGGCCCTGGCGCCTCCCCCGCAGAACTGCCGCCCTTCCTCCCTCTCGGGTTGAACGCTTCCCGGGTAGAAATCTGCTTAATGCTCCCCCAGGGATCCGCCCCACCTCGTCGCCCAAGGGGAGCCCGCCTTCCTCCATGGGAATCTGTCCCCCGTCCTCTTCCTCCCCTCCCGAGGGATGGACTCCTCTGCTCCTCCCCCACACCCGTAGAGAGCCTCCTCCGGTTTACAGGACCCAAGTCCAGGTCACTGATGAGCCCTCTCTTCCCACCGCCCCCGGAGAATCCCGCGGCCCCTGGGCCCTCGGCGCTGGCGCACGCCCGCCTGCGCCCCACGCCCGCCGGTGGGCGGAGCTCGGAGGGCCCGGCCCCGGGGTGGGCTGTCCCATCGTGACGTCACTTCCGTCCGGGCCTGGCCGGGGTTCGGGCTCCGTGGGCCGAGGAGGGGCACGGAGGTGGCAGCTGTGCTAGGAGGCGGCGCGGAAGGCCGAGGAGCTCACGCCCGGACCAATCCCGCGTCCCGGGCCGCAAGCCCCGATTCTGCCGCGCACCGAGAGGCGATACCGGCCGGATGGGCTGCTGAGCCCGGATCGGGGACCGGTGAGGCTCGAGCGGAGCGGGCAGTCGGTCCGGGGCGGGAGCGGCCCGCGGGGCTGCAGGGTCCTGGAGCCTGGGATGCGGGGCGGGGAGCGGGACAGGCCTGCCTCTCCTGCTCGCCCGGCGGGGAGGCAGGGGCCGGGGGAGCCGCCGACGGGCGCGGTGGGGACGGTGAGGCCTGCCCGGGGGAGGCCTGGCTGCGGCCGGGTGTAAGGAGGGGGCGGAGTGGTTGGGGTCATTAATGGGCGGAGGGCCGGTACTTGGGATTCGCATCCGGAACGGTGGCGTCGGGGGAGGGGGGAGTATGTTTCTCGCCAGGGCTTTGGGAAGAGGATGGCTCTGAGAGGGGGAGGCAGAAAACAGGCTTGGAAAATTTTTTCCATGGTCCTCCTTCAGAGAGAGATTTGACGAGCTCTTCTCCTGAATACCTGGAGAAGGGTCTCATTGGAGTTTAGGGGGTCAGTTACAGTATTTGGAAGGGGCCTTGCTCTGAAAGTCCCGACTCCGTGCGGGTGTGCAAAAAGCCTGGCCGCCTCCAAACACTGAGCCTCCTCATCTTCACAGTGTGGAGCCCCCTGGAGCTAAAGTCAGGATGTTTCGCTTCATGAGGGACGTGGAGCCTGAGGACCCCATGTTCCTGATGTGAGTGACCCCTCCCTCTCGTGCTCCAGAGCAGGCATCCGCTGCACTTCTGGTCTCTGAGTAGTTCAGAAAGATATCTTGGCTCCCTTTGCTGACACTGATGGCAACTGGGTGGCTGCTCAGACTTGGAGGGGACATCTGTGCCCCTGGCTCCCTATGGCTGTTTTCTTTCCGGGGAGGGGGGGCGGCGGGAGGTGTTGACTGCTGGCCCTCCTGCCATCCACTCTGCACACTCTCTGCACAGGGACCCCTTTGCCATTCACCGTCAGCACATGAACCAGATGTTGTCAGGTGGCTTTGGATACAGCCCCTTCCTCAGCATCACAGATGGCAATATGCCAGGGACCAGGCCTGCCAGCCGCAGGATGCAGGTAATGGTGCTGCAATACACCTGAGACCCAAAGAAAGGTTGGAGGGCGGTTAGTAAAGTGCTTGATTTTTCTTGCACAATGGCCACTTTAGCAAGTGGAATGCGTTCCAGGAGGAGTGAGAGAAGGGGTCTGGAAAACAAGCTTTGTGATCCCCTTTTGAGAGGAGGACGGAAAACCAGCAGAGGCCACAGGCTTGGTGTGGGATAGTAAAGAGACAGGATGTGGTTTCTAATTTCTGTTCCTTACGTGTTTCTGTAGACCGGGGCTGTCTCCCCCTTTGGGATGCTGGGAATGGTGAGTTTTCATCTCCTTGTGACCTTCTATCTCAGGCATGCTCTGTACCCTTAGGTATTATTTCCAAATGTGTCTCTCTGGGGTAGCCTTATGGATAACCCTAGACTCCTCATACAGTCTTCACAGAGCTCTGGGCCTGCCGTGTGCTAGGAGTCCTGTAAGTTCGAGATGCTAATTCACACTGGCTCCTGTACTTCTAGGAGCCTTGCCCATTAGGAAAGTGTAATTGCCTGGCAGAGTATGTAACTTTGGCTTGCTTCCTAAAGGTGGGAGGAAATAGGGCAGCCAGGAGAAGGAAAATGGGATGAGAGCAGCCCTGGAGACCTGGGGAGGAGGGCGGCGGCACACAGGAAGAGACGCGAAGAGAGGCATGTTGTGCTCAGGTCTCCTTCAGGAGGAATGAGGAAGAGCAGCTGTTGGATGTGAAGGGAGGGGAGAGGGGATGTGAGGCCCCGTAGCCGGTGGGAACCAGAACGCAGTAACCTGTGAACGTAACCCTGACTCTGTGTTCCATCTCTCTGCTCTAGTCGGGTGGCTTCATGGACATGTTTGGGATGATGAACGACATGATTGGGAACATGGTGAGACTCTGGCCCCATCCCCTTCCCCAGCCTGGTTCCCGGTGATGGCCGGCTACACCTTGAGTCCCAGGAGGCGGGAGTGGGAAGAGCGTGTCAGCTGGATAAAGCGACTGGGGCCGGAGGGCACGGGGGTGCTGAGTGAATATGCGATTAAGGCTCCATCTCTTCAGGTCCTTTTGGTTTATTGCTGGACTCAGGGGAGTTTGCGAGGAATGAGGAGTCCTGGTGGTTTCTCAGTTCTCACATTTTGTGAGAAAGATACAGGGAGGAACCGGCAGCTGAAGCGGGGGATGGGTTGGGGGGGTCCCTTGTCTGGAGGGGAACTCCTCCCCGTTCAGCCTGCTGTTTCCTCCCCTCCTCAGGAGCACATGACGGCTGGAGGCAATTGCCAGACCTTTTCCTCTTCCACTGTCATCTCCTACTCCAATACGGGTGACGGTGCCCCCAAGGTCTACCAAGAGACATCAGAGATGCGCTCGGCTCCGGGCGGGGTGAGTTGAAGGCTCCTCCTGTCCCAGAGGAGGCAGGACTGAGTGGCACCCACAGAAAACCTGGCTGCTTTTTTCAGGATTGGGTCGTGGGCGGTGTGTCGGGGCTGGCATAGCCAGGCTCTGGAAGGAGCCGCTGAGTGTGTTCTGCCTCACCCCAGATCCGGGAGACCCGGAGGACCGTGCGAGACTCAGACAGTGGACTAGAGCAGATGTCCATTGGGCATCACATCCGAGACCGGGCTCACATCCTCCAGCGCTCCCGAAACCACCGCACAGGAGACCAGGAGGAGCGGCAGGACTATATCAACCTGGATGAGAGTGAGCCTTCCTTCCCACTCATCACCCTTCCCGCGTCCTTGCCCGTAGCCGCTAGTCCCAGTCCCTTGAGCTGAGAGACAGCAGCTTTCTCTACCACCAGGTATATTTCTTGGGCAAGGTGGTGGGTGAGCCCTGTGTCCTGACCTTACTTGGAGCCTTTCTGTCAGCTTCGGGCTGAGTCAGGTGCTGGCGGCATCATCAGCGAGGGAGGGCGGACTTTGTTACCAAAGTCAAATATCGATAGTAATCTACCCGTCTCCATCTGGACCGGTCTTTTTCTTTCTCCTCTGTGTCTATTTTTTCCAAATCAGCAAACATTTATTACTTACTGTATGCATGGGATTGTGCTCCGTAACTAACTAATTATCCCCGTCCTGAGTTCCTGCTAGTGGCTTCCAGAACCATGCTGAATCCAAAACTGCCAAATAAATCGCTGTCACTGCGTCCAACACCCTCCACACACAGACTTTCAGCCTTCGCCCTGGTTTTGGGGCTTAGAGCTTGCGGCTCGCTCTTGTGTCCGCCTCCGGCAGCCAGGCGGTTCAGGTGACGGGTCTGGTCTCTGTCCTCTGCAGGTGAGGCCGCAGCATTTGACGATGAGTGGCGGCGGGAGACTTCTCGGTTCCGGCAGCAGCGCCCTCTGGAATTTCGAAGGCATGAGGCTTCAGCGGGTGGAGGACGAAGGGCTGAGGGACCTCCCCGCCTGGCGATACAGGGACCTGAGGACTCCCCCTCCCGACAGTCCCGCCGCTATGACTGGTGAGGGCCCTGAGCCCTCAGCCTCTCTTGTAAGTACCGAGGGTGGGGACGAAGGTGTTTGTGGGGGTGGGGAGTGCACTCTGCACATCCCTTTGCTGAGGCAGCAGTCCAAGTGCCTAGCAAATGCTGCCTTTGATAATAGAAGGCTTTTTGGGCAGTGGGGGGAGATAATTAGGTTTATTTATTTATTTTAATAGAGGTACTGGGGATTGAACCCAGGACCTCGTGCATGCTAAGCAGGCACTCTACCACTGAGCTATACCCTCCCCCGGAGAAGTTTTAATTGGTAAGGAAAGAGAGAAGAGTGCTCTCATGGCAAGGGGAATTAGACCCAACTCCTGGTTTTATATTTTGCCTCCTTTTTGACTCATGCTCATCACTTTTCCCCCTCCAGGTACAGGCTGAGAGGCTGAGAAATCATCCCTGGAATTACTTTTCCTCAACTCCCACTCCCAATTTAATATTAAATTAACAGGCAAGCTGGCCCCCACCTCTCCCTGGGGGTCTCAGGGAGAGCCTTTCACTGCCCCTTTACCTAGTTTCTCCTTCTTTAATCTCCTTACCACGATGACTCCACTTCTCCTGTATCCTCTCACTTGATTTTTCACTTTGCTGCTCCATCTCCGTCTCTGCACCTCCTCTCCTTCCCTGTTTTACCCCTGCCGTGCATTGAAGGGGCTTTAGGGACGAGCCCTGGGTTAGGGGCCTCCCCTGTCCCTCAGCTACCCTGGGTCCACCCACCTCCTCCTCCGATTCCCCGATGCAGGGGCTGTAGCCCTGGCCCAGGGCTGTGTGTGGAGGGAGAGGACCGGTTCTCAACCTTTTCTCCCTTCCCACCCGCTACACATCACAAAAGTCTTCCCTGCATCTTCCTCTCCCTTTATTTTTTGATTTGTGCAACTTGTAACTAGGTGTTTATGGAATAAAGGAGAATGGAAAAAAGACTGAGTAGGATTCTGGCTTTACTTCTGATCTTTTCCCTGTTCAGTTTCAACCCTCCTGTCTCCTCCTAGTCACTTTCTTCCCTTTCCTCTGTCTCTGTGTGTGCCCTTCGTAACTCCAGTTCAAGCCCAGCACCTCAGCGGTAAGGACAGTGGGGCTGTCAGATCTCTGGCGGGTGAGGAGCAGCAGCGGGCGGGGCTGGGCTGGGCTGTGGGGCGAGAAGGGCTGTCCTGCTGGCTCCGTCCCTGGCTTTGGCTGTACCTTCATTTGTCAGGGGGATGCAGGGCATCCCACACTGGTGCCTGAGGAGTCTCCGCCCCTTGTCCCTTGGGCGTAGTTTCTCCCCTGGACTGTGGGTGGGAAAACTTGGGGTACAGAGCAGGAAGGAGCCCAGATAACCACATGCAGTCCTTCGGGGTTGGGAGAGGCTCGGGTCAGCAGCATTCTTCAAACCCTCCACCCCCAGCTGTTGAGAATTTGAGCCAAGAGAAGGAGACCAGAGAAGAAAACCAGCCTGGAACCCGAGCAGCCCTGGAAGGGCATGAGGCACTCAAATTTCTTGACAGTCACTCCTGCCTGACCTGGCTCAGCAAACGGTGCTCTGATCCTCCTGGCAACTCACTGGTGATGGCAGGTGTCTGTGAGAGTCTGAGGGCAGTTTCTACTTTATAAACATCTTCAGTCCTTGTCAGTTGGCAAATCAAAGGCAAAAATAAACCACTCCTTCCAGGTTCTCTCAGGGTTGGGGGTTTTCCTGGTGTCACTGATGGACAATAGATTCAAGAGGGTTTGTCCAGTCACTGAACAACCAGGGAGACAAGGGTGAGCTTGACAACCAGGCACGGGCTTCTAGGCCAGGGTGGGTATTAAATCTCATGAAAGTCTGTTGAAGGTGCACCACAAGGGTCAAGGGAATCAGCCCAGCAGCTAAAAAAATCCAGGAATCCCAGAAGTTGAGGCAGAGAGAGGTCATCTCCAGTTGGGTTGCTGAATTGTGGACGATGATGTTCAAAGCGTCCATAGCCCTCCAATTCCAGCGCGATCTGTGCTGTCAAGATGACACACAGTTCCTCTGGGAGGGGGAGGAGCAGTCTCTGGAGGAGGCGGCAGGTGAGAGCTCACTGGGGTTGTAGAAGGAGCCCCAAGGCTCCTCCTCTCAGCTCTGCCACCAAGCCAGCCACGTGTTCTTGGGCAGGCCATTTACTTCCCTGGCCCTCAGCTGTAGAGGTCCCTTCCAATTACAAAATCTTAGGCCACAATTCATGCCCAATCTCTCAACCTGGATTCCAGGCCCAGTGCCCACACTCAGGGGTAGAGTTCCAAGTGGGGGCTGGAGCAGGGCAAGGGTTGCCTTGATTTCAGTCTAGGTGAGTCATCTAGGGTTTCACAAGCTCTCCCATTTGGGTCCTGGCTTTCAGACACATGAACCAGTTAGTTTCCACCCTTGCTTCCTGCTCTTGGGGAGGACCACTCTGCAACCCAGCACTTATCTGTAGGGCCCATGATGGTTGTTTTTGGCAAGGATGTGTGGTGGGAAATTAGGTGTTAGCCAAGGTGGGTGAGACGCTCAAGAGCCAGCCCCCTGGCCCTTTCCTGACCTGTCTTCCATGTGGGGTGAGGGCCAGGGAGCAGAGCCAGGAAAGGACTCGGGGAGGAGGCTGACATTACATTTCCAGCTCTCCAGTCAGCCCAGCCTCGTGCACAATGGCCACCCCCTCAGCCCTCTGACAGATGTCCGGAGGACATGGTCAGACTCACTTACATTATTTCCCCCCAGCCCCAAAAATTATAGGTTGGAAGAGGCTGATACTTGGTAGGAGACTAGGAATTAGAGGAGTGAAATTATGACTACAAGCTGGTATAAGCAAGCCCCACCGGGCCCCCTTGCTCACCTCTGACCCTGGGGAAGACTCTAAATTTCTCAATGTCAGTCTCCTGCTTTGTAAAATGGGCCTTTTCGTAGGCGCTGGTGGCAGTGGGGACATGGATTCATACCTCAGAGTTAGGAGATCAGGTGAGTTAGTACAGAGGAAGCATTTGACACAGTGCATGGGATAAAGGTGCCTGACTTTGCCCCAGTATCCTGTCCCGGTCCTGTGCCTTCAGTGCTCTCCGGTGGTCTTTATGCCCACTTCTACTCTCAGGACTCCTAAGATGCTTCCAGACAAGCTGGAAATCATCTTACTGAACTTGCATCAGCTTCCAGCCCTCCATTCTCCCAGCTACCAACTATTCTCTTTCAAACCTTTTTATGCCTCAGCTTCACAGACGGGAAAATAGAAACAGAAATGTCTGGGGCCACTCTGACCCAGCCCATCTTGCAGTCTGGATAACAAAGGGCCTCAAGTCCTAGTAACACCCGTTACCCAGTGCCCACTTCCTCTGCCCAATGCCCACATCGAATAAACAGGTCACCTAGAGAACAGGCTGACCCACGAGAAGTACCCAGCAGTCTGGTCTCCCAGCTCCCTGTCTTCTATGTCCATTCAGTGCCCCATACCTGTCCTGCCTCGATGCGCTCAATCCTGGGAAGGGGTCATTCCAGGGGCTGAGGGGGCAGCAAGGGTCAAGGATTCCTTCTCTCAGGCCACTCCGGGGGTCCCAGGGTGAGTAAAAGGTAGGCTGTACCTCTCTCCCTCTTAGACATCTGTGTGGTCTTCCACTAGGAGAGGTGGGAGCCAGGTGAGGTGGCACTAGAAGGGAGAGATGAAGACAGGGAGTTTGGTCTGGGAGGCACTGGGAGGTAAGAAATAACCAAGAAGGGACATGAGCAGAAACTGTGCGTAGCTGCTTCCTCAAAGGAGCCTCCCAACCAGCTCCATCCCGGGAAGAGCCTGCGGGGCGCGCGGGGCTGGCGGGGCTTGAGGGAAGGGTACCTGAGGGGCCTGGGGTGCAGAGGCTGGCAGAGCTGTGACAGAAGGTGGGCCTGAAGTGCCCCCCGTGCAGAGAGGGCTGGCGGCTCTGAGCCTTCCTAGCCTCCGTGGCTGGCCTTAAATGGTACCCCTGGAGGACAAGAAGCAGGCAGTTCTGCTTCCAGGCTCAGCCCCTTCCCGGCTCTGGACTGTCCCTGAGATGAGTGGGTTTTGGTTCAGGGTTCCTTGCTCTTTTTCTGCCCTTTATGATTCTTATTCCCTGAAGATTCATCTTTAAGACACAAGCAGGGGCTGCCCTGGTTCCTCCCAGCGTCCATCCCATCCTCTTCAGTTCTGTCACCTGGACAGCTGGAAGGTTCTAACAATTATCTCCCAGATGCCAGTGTTCTCCAGCCCGGAGGCCAAGCAAGTGTCTGAAGGTCCGAGGCTAGGACATTCAGACCCCCGAGCTGGAGGATGGGAGAGAAGCTGGCATGAGAAAGGGCCCCAGAGGTGGGACTGAGTCTCTAAAAGGACTAAGCTGTATACCAGAAACTAACAACAACCTTGTAAATCAGCTCTACTTCAATTTAAAAAATAAATAAATGAATAATAAAAAAATAAAATTAAGTAGCCTTCTGAAATGTCAAAAAATAAAAAGTAAAAAGATAAAAGAGGGAGCAGAAATACACTGGGAAAGGTCAAGGTGACACTGAGGTGGGAAACAGCTTGATGAAAGGGAAAAAGCTGGATTCTTAGAAAATCACTGGTGAACTTAGACAGCTGTCCTAGATTCGGGGCAGGAGGGATCCCCAGTTCACAGGGAATGTGGCCCGGAAGGACAGAAGCTGATTCCCAATTACACAGAGACCTTAATTCAAGCAAACCCAGAATATGATACAAATAAAAATCTTCGAGCTGAAAGAGATCTTAGAGATCACCCTCTCTGGCCGTTCCCAAAAGTGACACCAGATCAGAATCACCACCCCAGACCCACTAAAGCAGAATCCCAAGGTTGGAGAGGATTCCGATGCAGCTTAGCAATGGTTACAAATACCATTCAAACCCCTCTCCTATTTTACTGCTCAAGTACAGGGTGACTTGCGGACCATCATACAACTACCCAGCAGCCGGGACTCAAAATCCAGATTGACACAAATGATACTAACATGCTGTGCGGCAAGATTCACCATGCGGGTCCTTTAGATGGAAAGCTCCTTGATGATTGAAAATTTTTTCACATTTATATTAAAAGTTACAAGTAATGGCACGGTGTTTAAAATGATGGATGCCAGGAGTCTAGCATGTTTGTTTTTTTCAATATTGTATTTTTAACATATGATGAAGTTGCTGTGTTTGTTCTGAGTTTTAATGCATACAGATTTGTGTAAACACCACCACAGTCACGATCAAAACAGTTCCATCACCCCCAAACCTCCTCTTCCTGCTCCTCTGAAGCCACCCCCCTCCTCCAGTCCTAACCCTCAGCAGCCACTGATTTGTTCTCCCTTGCTATAGTTGTGCTGTTTCCAGGATGTCATGTAATCAAGTCCCACACAGGCAGACCTCATTTTATTGCACTTCACAGACACTGTTTTTTGTTTTTGTTTCTGTTTTTTTGATGAACGGAACACTTGCGGAAACCCTGCATCAACCAAGTCCATTGGTGCCATTTTCCCTACTGCACTTGCTCACTTCATGTCTCTGTGTCACATTTTGGTGATTCTGGCAATATTTCAAACTTTCTCATGATTATTGTATTTGTGATGGTGATCTGTGATCAGTGACCTCTGATGTGACTGTTTCAAAGATTATGACTTGCTGAAGGCTCAGATGATGTTTATCATTTTTTTAGCAATGAAGTATTTTAAAATTACGATACGTACTTTGTTTTAGACATAATGCTAGTGCACACAGAACAGACTACTGTGTAGTAGAAGTATAACTTTCATTTGCACCGGGAAAGCAAAAATTCATGTTCACTCGCTCTGGAACCAAACTGGCAGTAAAGGTATCGACAGCCTGTGGTATGTAACCCTTTGAGACTGGCTCCTACACTCAGCACACTGCCTTCTAGATGTACTCCTGTTGTCGTGTGTATTAATAGTTCACTCCTTTCTATTGCTGAGTAATACTCTACTGTGTGTTTATACTTTATCAATTCGTCTGTCAAAGAACATTCCAGTTTCCAGTTTTGGGCAATTATGGACAGAACCGCTATAAACATTCAGGTACACGTGTGAGAACATGTTTTAATTTCTTCAGGAGTGAAATGGCATGAGATTGCTAGGTCACATGGTAAATGCGTATTTAGCTTTGTGAGAAAATGCCAAACTGTTTCCCAGTGTGGCTGTACCATTTGGCATTCCTACCAGCAACGTGAGGGAGAGAGTTCCAGCTGCTCTGTATCCTTGCCAGCAGTTGGTATTGTCAGTTTTTATTTTATTTCAACCGTTCTGTTAGGTGTGTGGGTATTCCTTTATTCATTCTAACAGACACATCTCTGTGGTTTTAACTGGTATTCCCCTAATGATTAATGATGTTGAACATCCTTTCATGTGTTTGTCATCATTATAGCCTCTTTGATGAAATGTCTTTCAGCCATTTTTCAAAATTGGGTTGTTTATTTCCTTATTGTTGAGTTTTAAGATTTCTTTATACATTCTGCTTAGAAGTCTTGTAGACAGGGGTCTACAATGATTTTCTCACACTGTGGCTTTTCTCCTCTTGATGTCTTTTTCAAAGGAAAAGTTCTGAACTTTGATGAAGTCTAACTTACCACTTTTTCTTCTATGAATCATCTTTTTGGCGTCATATGTAAGAACACTTCGCCTAACTCCTGGTAACTAAAATTTTCTTCTGTTATCTTCTGAGTTTTATAGTTGTACATTTATATTTGTCTCTCTCTTCTTGGTTGAGTTTTGGTAACTTGTAGCTTTCAGAGTTGGTCCATTTCATTTAAGTTGTTTAATTTGTGTGTAGAATTGCTTGTAGTATTTCCTTACAATCTTCTAATGTCTGTGGCGTGTGCAGTGGTATCTCCTTTTAGTCCTGATACTGGTTATTTGTGCCTTTTCTTTCTTGCTTGCTCTCTTTTTTCTTTTTGGTCAGTATAGCTAGAGGTTTATCAAATTTATTGATCATTTCAAACAGCTTTTGGTTTCATTGATTTTTTTTGTTTGTTTTCATTACTTCCTGCTCGTTTTCCTTCTGCTTGCTTGCTGTTTATTTTTGCTCTTCTTTATGTACCTTCTCAAGGTAGAAGCATAGATTGTTGACTTCAGACCTTCTTTATTACTGCAAGTGCTTGACGATTTTTTCTCTGATCACTGCTTTAGCTGCATCCCATATATTTTGATATTTTGTATTTTCCTTTTTGTTAAGGTCACAACATCTTCTCATTTCTCTTGGGACCACCTCTTTGACCTATGGATTTACCAATGTGTTGTTTGGTTTCCAAGTGTTTGGCAATTTCCCTGTTATCTTTGTCATTAATTTCTAGGTTTAATTCCATTATGGTCAGAAAATATACCCTGTATGACCATAATTCTTTTAAATTTGTTGAGGTTTGGTTTATGACCCAGAATATAGTCTATCTTGGTAAATGTTCCATGTGCACTTGAAAAAAAATGTGTATTCTGCCATGTTGAGGAGTGTTCTGTAAATTTCAGTGAGATCCTATTGGCTGATGGCATCACTCAGTTCTACATCCTTCTACATACTCTCTGATTTTCTGTTTACTTGTTCTTTGATTACTAGGAGGGCAGTTTTGACATTTTCAACTATAATGTGGCTTTGTGTGTTTTTACCTTGATATCTGTCAGTTTTTGCTTCATGTAATTTGAAGCTCTGTAGTTAGATGCAGAGATATTTAGAATGACATCTTCTTGGAAAACTGAAGTTTTTATCATCGTTCAATAGTCTTCTTTATCCCTGGTAGTCTTCCTTGCTCTGAAGTTAATTTGTCCGATATTCCTATAGCCACTTCAGCTTTCTTCTGATTGGTATTTGCATGGTATATCTTTTCCCATCCTTTTACTTTTAACCCACCTATGTTACACTTGAAAATGGATTTTCTGAAGACAGCATATAGTTGTATCTTTTGGTTTTTTAAATTCATTTTGATAATTTCTATCTTTTAATTGTTGCACTTAGGTTGTTTATATTTAATATAATTATTATGTTTGGATTTATTTCTATCATTTTATTGTTTGTTTGGTCCTCTACTTACAATTCGACTATGTCCATGTTCCAGCCTTCTTTTGGTTTATTTGAATACTATTTAGTATTCCACTTTGTCCAGTGATTTTTTTCCAATTTTTAAGTGGTTGCTCTAGGACAGGATCGGCAAGCTTTTTCTGTTAAGGGCCAGATAGCAAATATGTCGGGTTTTGCAGGCCACACATGTCTGTTGCAACAGTCAGTTCTGATGCCGTACTGCACAGTGGGAGGAAATGTAAATGAAGTGTAACTATGTTCCAATAAAATTCGATTTACAAAACCAAGCAGTGGGCTGGACTTGGCCTGTGGACTCATGTGTATTAATCTTTGCTTCAGGGATTACAAAATACGTATGTTCACAGTTCTCTGAGAACTTTTATCTCACCACTTCCTTTTAAATGTAGAAACTTGACCGTCACCCACATCCCTTTACTTTGACGCCTCTGTTTTGCAGTTGTCACACATATTACACCTGCGAGACTGAAAACCCCACTGGACAGCTTCATAATTTTCCCTTTCAACTGGAATAAACATTTTAAAGAATTTAAAAGGAAAACAATCTATATTCCATTTATGTCGCTCTTCCTTCATTCTTGATGCCCCAAGTCTCCCATTATCATTTCTCTTCTCTCAAGAACCTCCTTTAGCATTTCTTTTACAGTAGATCTGCTGGTAACAAATTCTCATACTTTTCCTCCACCTGAGAATGTCTTTACTCCGCATTAGTTCCTGGTGGTACTCCCCTCGGATGCCGAACTCTGAGGTGCCGGTGATCTTGAAGAAACGCTGACTGCAGACACTGTCTCCGCTCTTCTTGTGCGTAGACGCACCTCGGCCAACTGCTGTTCTGGCTCCAGAGACTTTGGTTTAACCTTCCAAGTGTCGTCTGTGTCACGTGCATGAGATGTGAATTCTCACAAAGGCAAGTTTTCTTCCTCCACTTCTTCCCAGAGTGGTCCAGCCCTAAGATCTCTTAAGACTGCTGTACAGGAGGGACCAGTGTGTGAGAATGTGCAAGTGGCGATAAGGTTTTTGGTTGGTTGGGAGAATTTCCCTAGTGCCCTAGGCTTGGTTATACACCAAATCCCTAAATCCTGAACCACACAGCATGGTCAAAAACAGCCCACAAATAATCTCCTTCCCCACCTCCATGCCTTGGTGGCCAAGAGCCCTTTCTTTGTAAATCAAGGACAAATTGCATTTGCATGTCCTTAGGGCTGTGAAGGGCCCCTCCTCCCTGCTTGCATGTTGGGCCAGGCAGTCCCAGCCCAGCCCGCACTAGACTTTAGAGCCACCCACTGAGAGCTGGAACTAGAGGAGCCAGGGGAGTTACGGAGTCATTATCTGGGACCAGCTTACAGGAAAATGAGACCCTGAAGTTCAAGAGGAAATCTGGGGGAATGGGCAGGTTTGGGGGAGGGTAGGGACAGGGGCAAAGCATCAGGAATTAGCGGTTTCTACACACGAGATGGTGCGGAAGGAAGAAGGGGCTTATTTCAGAGGCAGAGACTGAGAAGCAAGATGCAATAGGCCCAACAAGCCTGTCCAGGCCAAAGGTAAAATGCGAGGCTGAGAGCGTCAGCTCCTGAGACAGGGCTCACTGGACTGGTCTCATTAAGGATCCACTGCTCCTCAAGACAACGGGCCCAATTTAACCAAAAACTCAGGATCCACTCCCACTTTCCAATTCTATGACTGATACTTTTGAGACCAACGAAGAATGGTCAACCCTCCACCTCCACTAGAGGTCAGCACAAGCTCTGGAGAGCAGCTCAGTCAACACTGGGACCCTCAGGAGGCAATCCCTTCCCCTACAAGTGGGGGGCCAACTGCCCCTTACACTAGACCTTCCACTTCTAGGATGCGCACAGCAGTGCACTGGGCCAAGGAGACCAACCCTCCCAGCATGCTGTTTGGAATGCTCTGCCTTGGACAGAGGACAGGAGCCCGACTGCTGCTTCTTACTGAGACCTGAGAGTCCTATGTGGTTTTGATGCAAAAATTGCAGTTTACTATCAACTATTCCCCCTATAATTCTATAAGGTGGAAGGAAACAGGCTGAGAGCAGGGACAGTGACCATCATTTGCAGCTCCAGTGCCTACCATGGGTCGGTGCTTGGTAAGTATCCATTGCTTCTGAATGAATGCCAAGATACTCAGCAGTGTGTCCAGAGTCATACAGCCCAGGGCCGAGGGCTCCTGGCTCCTAGGCGGGGAATCGGCACGTTGCATCCAGTTCTCTCCTTTTCCCAGCACTTTGCTTTAGAGTGGACTGGGAATGAGCCTTCCCATCCACGAATACCAAGGACAGAAGATACCCAGTTCAGGGCATGTTTGTAGATAGACTTCTCATAGATTTATTTCTGTATTATGTCATATATAGCTATATGTATATATATTCTTTTTATACAATCTCTATCCCCTTCCGTTCCCAAACTCACAAAAGTATAAATCCTTGCAAGGTTGCCATCAGGCTTTCAAACAGCCAGAGTCAAGAAAGAACCATCTCACAACAGCTCAAGAAACAGCTGCCCTTAGGTTCTGGGGTCACTGAAGCAGCAGCGCTCCCGGACCCAAGGGGAAGAGAGAGGAGAGGAAGCAACTGCTGGGTGACGGGATTCTAGGATGAAAGTGTCCAGTGGTTCCCAGAATGGCAGGCTGGCTCCGGCACTCTCAGGGTGGGAATAAAGGTGGGAGCCCTCTGGCTCTTCAGATGCTGCCCAAACAGGATAGGGGCAGGGAGCAGGAGCTGGGGGTTAGACGTGCAGGGGTGGGGCAGTGGGAGAAGGAACATGTGTGGGTGATGCTGGCGATGGAGCAGACCCACCTACTAATGCCATATAATAAACAGAGACAGATGCTGGCTCCTAAAGAAATAGGCAGGGAGGAGGAGGGGATGATGGGACACATAAGAAAGTCACATTAAAAAGTACCAACAAAAACATGACTTGTACTCGCCTTCTCCCTAGAGAAGGTGTGATCTATGTTTGCGGGTGGGGGAGAGAAGAAGGCAGGTGAAGGGTCATGAACCTAGATTATCAGCTGGCCAGGGGCACAGGAAGGCTCTCTGAGGACTCCTAAGGGGCAGGTGGGCAGCTGGGACCCCACATCCCCAGGGAAGAAACGACAGTCCCTTCAGTTCGACTTGGACCAAATCTTGGCGCTCCCTCGGAGCCTGGCAAGGGGTGGAGAGAGAGAGAGAGGCTCAGGGACTCCCCGAAGCCCTGCAAGCTCCCCTCTTCCGAACCCCCACATAAATGACCAAAGGGATGAGGGCGGCCAGGCCTCTGGAGTGAAAGCAAGGCACCCCGGAAGCGAGCGGTCCCTGCCGCGCTTGCTCACCCCTTGCCCTTGGAGGCCTTCTTGCCGGGCTGGCGCTGGTTGGTGCCAGGAGCCGGCTCCCGCAGCTCAGTCAGGTGCTGCTCAGGGTCCTGGGATGTGGCTGCGGCAGCGGCTGCTGTTGTAACTTTGATGGTTTTTTTAAGGTTGGCGACCTACCAGGGTAAAGAGTGGGGAAAACAAGGAAGGTTCCAGAAACTGACAGGCCCTGCCCCCGGGTCTGTTGGCGACAGCCAGTGTTCAAACCCCTCTGCCCAGGGCAGCCAGCCCAGGCTGGAGGAGCTTTGGGCCGTCTTCCTCCCCCGCCTCCTCACCTCGCTCTCAATCTGCTGCTTCAGGCCCAGCTGCTGCTCCTTGTGCTGGTTGGCACGGCTCACCTGCTCTTCAATGCCTGACAGCACCACCTCACAGCCCACACACCTGCGGGAATCGGCGGGGAGGTGTGTCAGCAGAGGGCTGCGATCACAGACTCAGAAAGACCCCTAGATCCTGGCATCCAGAGCCCTGAGTCAGAAGCCTCGCCAGGGCACCTGGAAACCGCCTGCAACAACCTTCCCAGGAGCCAGAAGGACACTCAAGACAGGATAAGGGAGGAGAAAGGAGGTGCCTGGAGACGCAAAAAAGAAGGTGTATTCATGAACTAACGTCAGACAGGAACACAGAGAGAAAACAGAAGTGGGAGAAGCCACAGCCTTTGGACAGTGCTGGTCAGACCAGTGGGTTAAATCTAGCTGAGACAGGTGAGGATCCCACCTCCCAGTGAGGATCCTCTCAGGAGCTCCCCCATCTCTCCCCCATTGCTATATGGAGAACGCGCCTCCCGCCTCCTGTTCCCCAGGCCCACCTCCACTCCTCGCTTCCCTCAGAAGCCTCTGGAGGAACGAACTCATTCCCCTGCATTCTTTTGGGTTCCATCTCTGCCGCCCAGCCCAGCACCCCCTCCAGAGAACCCCTCCCTGTCTTGGGGTGAGCAGAGAAGGGACAGCGCCGGAACACAGGTCTCACCACTCCTGCAGGGTTCGGGCGATGGCACTGAGGTCCTGGCGTTGGATGTCCCGTCCGATGCTGTAGTCAACCTCCAGCCGCTGGTTGCGCTGGTCCAGGGAGCCTCGAAGCACGTCAGCGTACACAGCCTCAATGACAAGGTCTTCCAGCTGCCGCACGTTCCGCAGGGCCAGGGCCTCCAGCAGCACTGCATATGGGATACACTGGGGCCCGGAGGTCAGGCTGGGGTTTGTGAGGTTCAGCAGCAGAGGAGGGCTTCCAAGATTCTCCTTCCCTCCTTTCCCCCTGCCCACCCTCCACTCCTACTCCTAAATCATCTCTAAAAGTCTGGTTCTAGGGCAAAATAAATAAAAGCATTTCCACATGAGAAATAACATCATGAAAAGGACAATCTTAAATCAAAGACTTATGCTCCCCTACCCTGCTTACCCTCCCCACCACAGGGGAAGAAAGTGACATCTGCCCGGGTGTCAATCCTCTGGCCACAGCTCAGGGACACACATGGACTTGGTCAAGATCAGCTTGACACAACAGAAGGATGGATGTGGGCTCTCCCTGGAGTTACTCTGTTTACCATTTAGATTCTGTCTGCTTCCAAAGAGGCATCTCACGGTAGAGAGCCTGATTTACGTAAAATCGTGAGAAAGACAGGAGAGTCAGGTAACAGGTGGGAGATGCTGACAGGCGGAGGGGGATAGTTATTAAAAAATGGAAGCCAACGGGACATACAAAGATACTTCAGGGTTATGTATTTCTTATTCTAGCAAACAAAAGCCTGGCACTTCACCAGAAGAGAGAGCACTGTTCCAGCTCGGCTGTCTGCACGGGACTTTACAGGGGGTGGGGGTGCAGGACGCTGAACAGCACAGTGAGCGACACCCTAGTTGCTATTCTGACCCAAAACACAAAAGAAGTTTTACTTAGAACCGAAGTTATTGAAAAACAGAAACTAAACAAAAAACTAAGAGAATACTATTCAGTCTAAAAGGCCACAGGTAACAGAGTTCAGACACAGACCTTGCAGGGACATCAGAGGAGGTAGGAAGAAGGAACACTGTGGTCAGAGGCTTTCTGAGGGCCACTCCCTTTATCTGGGCCCTTGAGAAGGGACACACAAAAGGGTGCTCCTCGGCCCAGGACTAGGGGGCTGTCACTCACCTTGACTTTGGCAGCCAGGGTGACAACTGATAGGTGTCGAAGCTTATTCTTCTGAGCCTCTGTGAGTGGGGGAAGGTTCCGGGCTTCAGCTAGGAAAAAAGACAAAGTGTAGGAAATCCTGGTTTTGTATTGTGGGAAGCTCTAGCCTCCGTCTCTTGCCTTTTTTTTTTTTTTTAAGTTTTCCATGCCAGTTCAGGTCTTAACCCTGACCCTGTGTACTTCAGGGATCTACATAGGATTTCTTCTAAGTCCCTCCAGAAACTGCCCTTCTCCCACCTCCAATAGTCCAGAGCTCCAGCCCCTCCGGTTACCTAAGTAGTCAGCATATGTCCCGTAAGCAAACACCGTCAGTAGCCGAAACGTGGAAGCGAAGTCACTCTCAGCCAGCTGCAAGAACATGATGAAGAGGTGACAGGAAGGGCATCTCTCTCCACCCTCCCACCCTCCTCATTTGAATTCCACTTTCTGGCCCTATCCTCCCCCTCCAACATCAGCTTTCCCAGCTCATCAAAAGCAGCTCTCTGCCTCTCTGATCACCCTCCCCATGGGAAGGCCTCATTTTCACGTCCAGGGCTTTGTTTACATGATCCCCTCAATCCACAGTCCCCTCGTCCTCCATTCACCTCCAACTCCTACCCTAAACGCAGAGCTGAAAACCTTCAGAGTGTTATCTAACTAACACACAAACACACACACACCAGACACTGAAAATTGTGTTGTGTGGCCCTTAAGAGTATTTCTGAATTTGAGTATCTTTAGGGAGTCTGCTGTACTTCCCAATGCACCAAAGACTCCCGCCTCAGCCTCACTCCCCTGACAGCTACACGGTCTGGACAGGCTCTGGGATTTGTGGATTCTGCTTCAGACTGGCCTCATCTGGGAGCTTTCATCACCCAGGCCAACCCACCCAGACCTCTTCTCCTCCTACCACTGATCACCCCTTCTGGCATTTAGTCAATCAAAGGCCACCTAAAGTTGTTACCTAAGAATATCTTTCAACAAGATTACAGACCCAGTCTCTGGTACCACACTTAGGTCTAGCAGAGCTGTGCATGTAGTTGGCTCTGCCGATAAATGCTTGCTAAATAAATGACTTATACATGGATATCCATTCATCTTTATCTCTGCAACCAGAATGTAAGTATCAGAGGGTAGCACTGAGTCTCGTACTTTTCTGGTATTCCCAGACAACTAGCAGAGTGCTAAACTGGCACCCCAAACATACTTCTTTTTCTTCACCTTGATTCTCTTTAGTTCCACTGCAGAGGAAAGCAGGGAAAGATGGCAGTCTCCGAAAAGCTAAATCCATTGACTCAATCACCAGCCCACCCAGCACTGTCACAGCATCTCAGAACTCGAGCTGGTGTCATACATCTTGGCAACCCACCCACTCTGAACTTTAAACTCTTAACTCTGCCATTTCTGTGTGAACAGTTCTCTCTGCTGTGTTCCTAGCATCTTGTCGTGTGTTTTTGGGGAAAAGCTACCTTCTACCTTATCTAACTTAGTGAATTAGCATAAGGTGCAAAGAGGGAGAGAACAGGGCAGGCCAATTTCACATTCATCCTTCCATTTGTACCAGACTTTACATTTTCCCATAATCTCATCTGATATCTACAGTAACAGTGACAGGTAGTATCAGGTCCATTTTTTTTAAAAGAAAATTTAGGCTTTAAAACAAAAGTGACCTAATCAAGGTGATACAATTATTAAGAGGTACACTGATGGAAACAGGCTGGAATCAAGTCTCCTATTCTGAATCGCAAGGTCGTTTGCTTAAAAGTGAAAAATACTGGGGTTTGTAGGTCATTCATCCCCAGAAGGAAAACAAGAGGTTTAGAGATTTACCTGCCTGCTTATCTCTGCAAGCTGCCAGTTAATTATCACTGTATTCTTGTTCAACTGAATGCTTATGGGGTTGCAAAATGAGCCCTGCCCAACCACTCTCAAATTCAAACTTCAGCCCCAAGCTTCACTGCGGGCTATCCAGGCCAGGAACCCACCTCTCTAACATTAGGCATATCCAGCAGTTCCCCAAACACGTAGACACCGGGGGCCTCCAGCACCTGGTGGATGAGCGTGGCCAGTGCTGCCCCCTTGGCCGACTTGGCCAGGAGCAGGAATTGCTCCTGGTTCTGCCCTGTCACCTTCACCTCGGCACTCATGGCTGCACTGAGCTGCGGGGACCTGGGCTCCGGAAGTCTGGAGCTGCAAGGAAAGAGGTTGTGAAGCTGGAAGTTCCTGAACTGGGAAGGGTGGAAAGCACAGGGCTAGAGGCTGGATTGCAGAGGCACTGGGCCACTTTCGCAACGAGGATTCAGAGATGGAGCAGTCTAACACTGGATCTAGGACTCCTAAAATTGGCCACTTCGATAGAAGCCTGGCTGAGACAGGGCTGCCACGCCCACCCTCCCCCATCCCTGGCCCTAACCCCAAGCCCCAGCACGTGCACCCCATTAAACCGCAAGGCACGGGTCGCAGTGGAGGAAGGGATGGCACATAGTGGTTCACCCCAACGACGACGATCCCTCAAAACTCCACGGTGCCCCGCATGTGCCCCGAACCATGTGACCTCACCCTCAAGGTCCTTCACGTGGCTCCGCCCCCTCCCTTAAAGAAGCCGCCCTGGGACCGTGGGCTCCTGTCGGCTGCCCCGTCGTATTCTGGGTCAGACTCTGCGGGCCGCTACCTGGAAGCTTCGCCTTCCAGCACACCGGGCGGGGCCACTGCTCCGTCACCTCCGGCAGCTGTTCCCAGCCTTTCCTGCCACCTCCCTGCAGAGTCGCTCTGGCCCCTAAACTCTATGGCTGGCTTCCGGCTGTACTTCCGCTCTTCCGAGGGGGATTCGAGCGCGACGTGCCCCGCCCCACCTCGGACTGCTGAAGCTCCCGTGAGCGACGTAGACGTCCCGCTTTCTCATTGGCTGCTGAGGAAAGACTGACGGGCGCCTTTTTTTCTGCCTTATTTCAATAAAACTTTATTGCTGGACGAGTGCTAGTAGCCACTTGCAGAGGGAAGCCTTGGTCTCAGGCAGGTTCTTGCTGGTTCCGTGTCAGCGCTAAGCGGCCTGAGTTGTGGACTTCGGGCTGTACCGGGTGCCTGAGGGGAGAGGAGAGCTGCAGTAGAAAGAGAGAGGGAGAAGGGAAAAAGCGGGTGGTGAGGAGGAGAGAGGAAGGAGACAATAATAGAAGTTGAGCTGCAGAGGTCAGCTGGGTAGTGCAACCCCTGAGTTTTCAGAAGGAGGAAGAGGCAAGAATGGAAAAGGTAAAGGAAATAATAGCTAACATGTTTTGAGTGCTTACTGTTGATCGGGCATCTTAAAAAAATTTTTTTAATCCCATTGAATCCTCGTGCCTATAGAGCGTCCGCATTGTGATTCCTGGACACCATCTGTCATGATTATAACATATGCTTGAAGAGTGATGCTTTCCTGTACATTGCCTTTTAATTCCTGGGGAAGGAAAAAAATCTTAGGTGGAGGGAAGGCACATGTTATTATTCTCATTTTACAGATGAGGAAATTGAGGCTCATCAAAATTCAGAGTTCTGCCTGGAAGACAGGTCTTTTAAAATCCGGAGCCTTCTTTCCAATTCACCATGATACTTGAAGGAAAAAATAATAAACAACTAACATTTCTATAGTATTTTATAGTTCTCACCGGACTTGCAGAAGGTCAAGTGAGAGTAAAGTTAATGACATTTTGGAGGCCTTTGTGTTAAGCACTGAGGTAAGAGCTTTACTTACTTCATTTGATGCTTATAACAATCTATTATTGTTTCCATTTTCCAAATAGAAAAACCGAGGCCCAGGGAAGTTAAGTAATTTATAAGTAATGGAGAGAGGGGAAAAGAACATAAATTAAGAGAAAAGTCATAGAACTAACTTGCAGACTTCTGCAGCTGAAGGGACTTTAAGCTCAAAGCTTATGGTCCACATGGCTTGGTTTATGATAGAAAATGAGAAGCAGAAACAGAGAAAGGAAGGAGAAGAGGAAAAAGAATGATGAGGAAGAGGCAGAAGAGGATAAAGAAAAAGAAGAAATAAATGAAAGATGACATATGAAAGTGAGAAGAAGGGAGCAAAGGCTAATAAAACATTCCAAAGGTTGAAGGAGCCAAAGAATTTATGAGTCCAACCTTATCCATTTAAAGAGGGAAGGATAGATAAACTACAAGTTTCTACTGTACAGCACAGGGAACTGCATTCAATATCTTATAGTAACCTGTAATGAAAAGGAATATATGTATGTACATGTATGACTGAAACATTATGCTGTACACCAGAAATTGATGCAACATTGTAAACTGACTATACATCATTAAAAAAAAAAAAGTCAAAGACCTAAAAAAAAATAAAGAGGGAAGGAAAAAGAAAACTATGAGGAAAGAACAAGAAGAGGGTGAATGTATGTTCTATTATGTGCCAGGTCTTTACTTGCTCAACTTTTTTAAGACTTTTTTTTTTTTTGAGAAGTTTTGGGTTTACAATAAAATTGAGAGGAAGGTTCAGAGATTTCCCATATACTCCCTGCTCCCACACTTGCATAACCTCCATCATCAACATCACTCATCAGAATGGTACTTTTTTTTTTTTTTTACCAAGGATGAACCTATATTGACACATAATCACCCAAAGTCCCTAGTTTACCTTCAGGGTTCACTCTTTGTGACATACATTCAGTGGATTTGGAAAACTGTATAATGACAGATATCCATCACTGTAATATACAGAGTATTTTCATTGAACTAAAAATGTGTATTGCCCTAAAAATTCTCTTGCGTTATGCCTATTTATCTCTTCCCACACCCCACCCCTGGCAACAACTGATATTTTTAGTCTCCATAGTTTTGTCTTTTCCAGAGTGAGATTGAGTAGGATTCATACAGTATGTAGACTTCTTAGACTGGTCTTCTTTCACGTTAAGTTTCCTCCATGTCTTTTTATGGCTCAATAGCTCATTTCATTTTTGTGCCAAATAGTATTCCATTGTCTGGATGTACTACAGTTTATTTATCCATTCACCTACTAAAAGACATCTTGGTAGCTTCCAAGTCAGCGCAATTATGCATAAAGCTGTTATAAACATCCTTATTCAGGGTTTTGTGTGGACATAAGTTTTCTATTCCCTTGGGTAAATACCAAGGAGCACAATTGCTGGATCATATGGTAAGAGTATGTTTAGTTTTGTAAGAAACGGAAACTGCCAAACTGTCTTCCAACTTGGCTGTACCATTTTGCATTCCCACCAGGAATAAACCAGAATTCCTTTTGCTCCATGTCCTCACCAGCATTTGGTGTTGTCAGTGCTTCAGATGTTGCCAATCTAATAGGTATGTA
This sequence comes from Camelus bactrianus, assembly GCF_048773025.1. Taxonomy (NCBI): domain Eukaryota; kingdom Metazoa; phylum Chordata; class Mammalia; order Artiodactyla; family Camelidae; genus Camelus; species Camelus bactrianus. Next base: position 4,894,333 of record NC_133572.1, on the reverse strand, counting down.
GTGGTATCTACTATCATTTTAATTTGCATTTCCCTGATGATATATGTCTTTTTTTTTCTATGTTTTTTTTTTTGGGTGGTGGTGAGGTAATTAGGTTTTTGTGTTTTGCGGGGGGAACTTTTTTCTTTCTTTTTGTTTTTAACTTTTTTATTTTTTTTGACTTTTTAAAGTAAATTTTATGTTTTTTCAGCTTTCATAAGATATAATTGAGATACAGCACTGTATAAGCTGAAGGTGTACAGCATAATGACTTGACACATATATATATTGTGAGATGATTGCAATTAGTTAACACCCATCACCTTATATAATTACAAAAAAATTTTCTTTCCTTGTGATGAAAACTTTTAGGATCTACTCTCTTAGCAACTTTCAAATATGCCAACACAGTGTTTTTTTTTGTTTTTTTTTTTTTTACTATAGTCATCATGCTGTACATGACTTCCCCAGGACTTCCAGTTGTTTATTTCATTTTTTAGTGGAGGTACTAGGGATTGAAGCCAGGACCTCATGCAGGCTAAGCACCCACTCTACCACTGAGTTATTCCCTCACCACTTCTGATGATACATGATGTGGAGCTTACCATCTGTGTATCTCTTTTGTTGAAGTCTCTGTTAAGGTCTTTGGCCCATTTCTTGACTGGGTTGTATGTTTTCTTATTTCTTGAGTTTTAAGAGTTCTTTGTGTATTTTGGATAATAATCCTTTATCAGATGTACCTTTTGCAAATATTTTGTTCATCTGTGGCTTGTCTTATAATTCTCTTGATATGGTCTGTCTCAAAGTGGAAGCTTTAAATTTTAATTAAGTCTAGCTTATCATTATTTCATTCATGTATCATGTCTTTGGTGGTGTATCTAAAAAGTCATACTCACAGTCATCTAGGTTTTCTCTTATGTTATCTTCTGGGAGTTTAATAGTTTTGAATTTTACATGTAGGTCTGTGATCCATTTGAGTTAATATTTATGAAGGGTGTAAAGTCAGTGTCTAGATCTAGATTTTTTTTTTTTTTTGCATGTGGACATCCAGTTGTTCCAGCATCATTTGTTGAAGAGACTATCTTTGTTCTGTTGTATTGCCTTTGCTCCTTTGTCAAAGATTAGTTGACTATATGGGGGTCTGTTTCTGGGCTCTCTGTTCTATTCCATTGATCTATTTTTTTTTTGTCAATATACACTGTCCTATTACTATAGCTTTATATAGTAATATAGTATTTATAGTAAGATTTGAAATCAGGTCATGTGAGTCCTCCAACTTTGTTCTTCTCTTTCAATATTGTATTGACTATTCTGTGTCTTTTGCCTCACCATATAACCTTTAGAGTCAGTTTGTTGATACCCATAAGAGAACTTGCTGCAGTTGTGATTGAGATGGTATTGAATCTGTAGGTCAAATTGGGAAGAACTGATCTCGACAACATTGAGTCTTCCTATCCATGAATGTGGATTATTTCTCCATTTAATTAGTTCTTCTTTGATTTGTTCATCAGAGTTTTGTAGTTTTATTCATAGATCTTATATATTCTTTCTTAGATTCATACTTAAGTATTTCACATTTAGGGATAGCTAAATGATATTGTGTTTTTAATTTCAAATTCCCCTTGTTAATTGTTGGTATACAGGAAAGCAGTTGACTTTTGTATAGTAACCTTTGTATCCTGCAACTTCGCTCTAATTGCTTATTAGTTCCAGGAGGTTTTATGTTCTTGTTCATTCCTTCAGATTTTCCACATAAATGACCACGTCATCTGTCAGAAAGATAGTTGTATGTCTTCTTTCTCAATCTGTATACCTTTTATTTCCTGTTCTTGCTTTATTGCACTAGCAAAGATTTCCAGTATGATGTTGAAAAGGAGTGGTGAGAGCAGATATCCTTGCCTTCTAGTTGATCTTGGAAAGCTTTGAGTTTCTCACTGTGAAGTGTGCTATTAGCTCTAGGGGTTTTGTTTTTGGTTTTTTTGGTCGTGTATGTTGTTGTTCAACTTTTTATTTAATCTTTACAACAACCCTTTGAGGTGCATATTTAAATATATATATATATATATATATTTTTTTTTTAGGGGAAAGGTAAAATGGCTTATTTACTTATTTATTATTATTTTTTTTTTATTTGATGGAGGTACTGGGGATTGAACCCAGGACCTTGTGCATGCTAGGCATATGCTCTGCCACTGAGCTATGCCCTCCCTGCTATGGTGCACATTAATATCTCAATTAACATATGACGACACTGAGGATCACAGAAGTTAAATAATTGTTGAAGGTCACCAGTATAAGTGGTGGAACTGAGATCCATATACAAGTTTGTCTGACTCCAACATTATGCTAGGAAAGAGAAGACAAAGCAGAAATGAAAGAGAGAAGAGAAGGAGAAAGGTATTCTGAGATCTCCTCCTAATTCAGCGTTACACTAGTTGCGACCTTTGCAAATCGTGCCATCTTGTGGTGTCCCCTTTTCTGTATCTGCAGAGTGAGAGATAAAGGCCAGTTCTAATTCTGATGTTTTACATTCCGTTCCGTGAGACAAAGAAGTATAAGAGGAGAAAATGAGGGAACAATTAGTAAATAGAAAAGGAGAATTTGGAGAAATAAAGGAGAGAGGGTGGACTAAACAGTGAGATTAGAAAGGGCAGAGAGAGAAGAGGAGGAGGGGTAGATGTGAGAAAGAAGAGCACGGACTAGAAATGAGGAAAGAAGAGGGGAAAGTGGGAAGAAAAGTACAGGTCTCCAAGGGAAGGATGGAGCTAATTAAACTTAAGCAAAGCCTAGGACTTAACATTTATTCATTCATTTGTTACTAAGTGACAGTTATGTGCAAGGCCATGTGCCAGGCGCTGTGTTTTTAATGCTGAGGATAGAAAACAAGATGTACTGAAATAAAGCTTGAGAGACTGACTGACGTCTAAGGGGTCAGTCACATAATAAAATATTCATCATCGATTGAAAAGAATATATTTAGCACCTCTTATGCCAGGCATTGTTCTAACTGCTAGGGATACAGACAGAATACGTGCCCTCATGGTATTTACATTCTTGTGGTGAGACTCAGGCAATAAATACATACATCCACACATAAGTGGTCAGGAGGTAATAAACTTATAAAGCAAAACAAAACAAGGAGGGGGGATGGGGAATGCAGAAGACATTTCCTATTTTATATATGGTCGTAAGGAAAGGCCTCTCTGATAAGGTGACAGTGGAGAAGAGAGTTTAAAAAAAGAAAAAGGAGCAAGGCAGGAGAGGATGGTGGTGGCTCAGACGAAGGTGGTAGCAGTGGAGGCGAGAAGTTGTTGGATTCTGAAGTTAATTTAAAGCTAGGGTGAACAGAATTTGCAAATGGATTAGTTGTGAGCTGTAAAAGGAAAAGAAGGAGTTAAAAATTACATCCTGCAGGCAAGTTGCACCAAACTTTCAAAATGCAGGTCGTTTTAATCTTATATAAACTTCTTCAGAAAATAGGAAAAGAAAGGACACTCCCCAGCACTTTCTATGGGGCCAGGATTACTCTGATAACCAAACCGGAAAAGGGCAATACTAGAAAGGAAAATGACAAGCCAACCTCACTTATTAACAGAGATACAAAAATCTTCAATAAAACACTAGCAAACTGAATCCAGCAATGTGCAAAAGAGATAATACACCAAGACTAACTTGAATTTATGTCAGGAATTTAAGGGTAGCTTTATATTACAAAATACACTTATTTTACTCATCATATTAATAGATTAAAGGAAAATCACAATCATCTCAATAAATATAGAAAAACCATGTGATAAAATCAACATTCACTTTTGGCTAAAGAAAAACTTTTAGAAAAGTAAAAGGGAAATTGTAAATCTGATGAAGAAATGCCTGGTGTCAATAATTCTATTCAGTGTCATAACAGGGATCCTAGCCAGAGCACTAAGATAAGAAAGAAAAAAAAAAGTAAAAGGATTAGATAAAAAAAGAAACAAAGCAGTTACCATTTACAGAAAATGTGAAAATGTGACTGCATATGTAGAAAATTCAAAAGAATCTACAAATAAATTATTATAATAATAATATAATAATTAACAAGGTTGCTTGATTAAGAAAATATAAAATCAACTATATATATATGAACAACAAACAATTAGATGATGAATAATTTTTAAATTACCACTTGCAGAGGCAAGGAAACCTTCCTACACTGTTGGTGGGAATGTAAATTGGTGCAGCCACTATGGAAAATAGTATGAAGATTCCTTAAAAAACCAAAAGTAGACTCACCATATGATCCAACAATCCCACTCCTGGGCATATATCCGGAAGAAACTCTAATTCAAAAAGATACATGCACCCCAATGTTCATAGCAGTACTGTTTACAATAGCCAAGACATGAAAGCAACCTAAATGTCCATCGACAGATGAATGAATAAAGATGTGGTATATATACAGTGGAATATTACTCAGACATAAAAAAGAATGAAATAATGCCATTTGTAGCAACATGGATGGACCTAGAGATTATCATACTAAATGAAGTAAGTTAAACAGAGAAAGACAAATATCATATGATATCATTTATATGTGGAATCTAAAAAAAAATGACACAAATGAACTTATTTACAAAACAGAAACAGACTTACAGACATAAACAAACTTATGGTTATACCAAAGAGGAAAGGGAGGGGGAGGGATAAATTAGGAGTCTGGGATTAGTAGATACAAACTACTACATATAAAATAGATAAAACAGCAAGGTCCTACTATATAGCACAGAGAACTATATTCAATAGCTTGTAATAATCTATAATAAAGAAGAATATGAAAAAGAATATATAGACATACAACTGAATCACTATGCTGTACACCAGAAACTAACACAACATTGTAAATCAACTCCACTTCAATAAAAAAATTACCACTTGCAATACTATGAAAAGTATCAAATATCAACTTATAAATATAACAAAATATGTATAAGACCCATATGTTGTGAATTTTATTATGAGACACTGAAGACCTAAAATAAATGGAGAGATATTTCACATTCATAGATTAGAATTCATAATATCATGAAGAAGTCAGTTCTCCCTAAAGTGATTTATAGATTCAGTACAATCCTAATCAAAATCCAAACAGGCTTTTTTGGTAAGTATATGAAACTGACAAACTGATTTCTAAAATGCATGGAAATGCAAAAGGTCAAGAATAACCTCTTGAAAACAAACAAGGTGGAAAGACTTGCTTTACCAGATACCAGGACACAATTACAAAGCCATGGTAATTAAGATAGCGTAGTACTGGCACAAGATACAGACAGATAAATTGACCACTAGAACACAATACAGAGCTCAGAAACAAATCCACACGCATGGACACTTGGTTTATGATAGAGTTTGCACATTTGAGCAGGAGGGAAAGGACACACATTTCAATGTTGCTGTGACATCTATGTGGTGTAGATATCTATATGAAAATATAAAATTGAACCCTTATTTTAAGCCATGTATTAAAAATCACTCAATACTATGCTACAGCCTAAATGTCAGGGGCAAATTAAAAAAGGCTTTTGAGGGATGGAGGGTATAGTTCAGTGGTGGAGCATGTGCTTAGCATGCACGAGGTCCTGGGTTCAATCCCCAGTCCCTCCATTAAAATAAATAAATAAACAAACCTAATTACCTCCCCCCCCCTTTTTTTTTAAAAAGGTTTTTGGAAGTTAGTAAGAATTTAGTGATGAATTCAAGGTAGGGAAGTCTTTCTTAAGGATCAAATATACTGACCATAAAGGGAAGGATTGGTTCATTTGACTACATTAAAATCAAGAACATCTGTTAATCAAAAGACAAGCCACAGAATAGAAGGAAGCATTTGTAATATATATCACTGACAAAGGATGTGTCTGGGATGTATAAAGAACTAAAAATGAGTAAGAAAAAAATGCTAACAATACGAATTGTAAACATGAACTAAAGATTAGAACTTGCACTACACGAGGAAATCCACAAGGCCATGAATACGAAAAAGTGCTCAACCTTATTAGTATTAGTTTAGTATTAAAGAAATGCAATAATGAAATATCACTGTATCCACCAAAATAGCTAAAATTAAAGTTTGAAAATATCAAGAGTTGACAAAAATATGGAGCGAGAGATGTTCTCACACAAAATTAATGAGAGTACAATGAGGTTAAACCAGTGTGGAAAAGTTTAGCATTAATAAAGATGCCCTATGCCCTGATTCCACTGCAACATACATAACAAATACATATAGAATTATTACATATGTATCATCAAAAGCAGACAAAAGAAGCTATATTGTTAAGGCATGTACACACATACACAGAAACTATTAATAGCACGGAAGTGATTGCCATAAAAGTCAAAATACTACTTAACCTATGGTGAGGGCGGAATTGTGTGACAGAGTGAGGACACAGAGTTCCTTTCTGAGTACCAGCAAGATTCTTTAATTTGGCCTGGACGGTGGTTGCATGAGTATTCCCTCTATAAGTATTCTTTTATGAGTAGTCAGTATACTTTGTGCTCTTATTGCATGTCTTGATGTTATATTTCACAATAAAAATTGGCTTTGAAAAACATTTAATTCAATAACCATACATGACAGAATTCTTAGCAAACTAGGAATAGAAGGGGTCTTCCTTAACTTGATAAAACTTATTTAAATAAAAAAACTACAGCAAATATCTTTCTTACTGGGAAAACATTGTAAGTGTTTATTTTAAGTCCAGGAACAAAAGAAAGAAGCCAGCTATTACTGCTTGTGTTCAACATTGTACCAAAGGACCCGGCCAGCACAAGCAGAGGGAATTAAAGGCATAGTATTGGAAAGGAAAAAGCAAATAGGCATCATTTGCAGATGACATGATTGTCTTCATAGAAAATTCCAAAAATCTATCGAAAAATAAGTATACACAAGAGAGAGTTTATTAGGGTGGTTGTTGGGGGCGGTTATAGCTGAGTGGTATAGCATGTGGTTAGCATACACGAAGTCCTGGGTTCAATCTCCAGTACTTCCAATTTAAAAACAAACAAACAAACAAAACAAGTAGAAAGCCTTGGTTATTAAAAAAAAGGTGGTTGGCTCTAAAATCAATATGGAAAATTAATTGCATTTCTATGTGCAAAAAAAAAGAACTATTTGAAATGTAATCTTTAAAAATACCATTTACCATAAAAGAAAAGCAATAAAGTACCAGGAATAAATAAAATGGAAGATATGCATTAGCTGTATGCAGAAAATTACACAAGTTCATTGAAAGACATTAACGACCTAAATAAATTGAGAGATATCCCCAATCCTTGATAGGAAGTTTCTCTATCAAAAAATACTAGTTTGTCTCCAATTGGACTTTGTGTTCAATGCAATTCCAACCAAAGTCCTGCACAATTTGACAAGCTGATTCTCAGAGCAATAGCCAAGAAGTGACAAGGTGCTCCTGAAGAAGAGTGTATTGGCACAGTGGTGTTTGCTCTGGGAGATACCTAGATTTATTTTAAAGCTATGTGATTTAAGAAAGTGTGTTATTGGTGCAGGTTTTAAAAGCTGACCAGCAGAACAGAAAATAGAGTGTCCAGAAACAGATCCATGTATGTATGGAACTTTGATCTCTAACAGAGGTAGCAAAGCAGATCAGGCAGAAAGGAGGGACTATTTAATAAATGAGGCTGTGGTAACTGATTTTTCATATTAAAAAATGAACAATATATACCATAAACAAGACTTTCTTAAAAATGGAACACCTAACTATACAACCAAATCAACTGAGGTGTGAGCCAAATGTGGTCACAGGAATGGAGAAACTGTTATATTGGTTATTTCCAAATGATGAGATTTGGAGAGTATTTTCCCCCCTTAATCTGTATTATTTGAATTTTTAAAATAAACATATATAACCAGAAAAAAAGAAAAGAAAAGAAAGAAAAAAGAAACCCTTATAACACACAAAACACAAAAATCAACTTCAGGTAGACTTAGAACTTAAGTATAAAGGGCAAAAGTTTAAAAAAAAAGTTTTTAATGGAGGTATTGGGAATTGAACCCAGGACCTTGTGCATGCAAAGCATGTGCTCTACCACTGAGTTATAGCCACCCAGTAAAATCTTTTGAAGAATATGTAAGAAAATATTTTTCAGACCAGGAGGGTAGAGAGTGATTTTTTTATGTAAGATACAAACAGCATAATCATAAAATGAAGGATTGATAAATATGCCTTTATTAAAATTACAAATCTCTGATAATCAAAATATGTCATGAAAAAAAGTGAAAGGAGAGGTCACAAATATCTTCATGAAGAAGAAGATATTTGCAGCACATAAAACTGACAAAAGATTAGTATCCAGAATATATAACGATTTCCTACAACAATCAGAAAAATACAAACAACTCAAATAATCAGGCATTTCCCAGAAGATATAACTCAAAAGGCTAATGCTTATATAAAAAGATACTCAACTACATTAGAAGTTAGAGAAATGTCAAATAAAACCACCATGAGATATTATAATACACCTACTGGATTGGCAAAAATTAAGAAGTCTAAGAATATAAGTGTTAGAGAGAACATAGATCAAGGGGAACTCCAACACTGATGATAGGACTTTAAATTGAAAAACACTTTGGCATTATTTCTCAAAGATGATTGTTCTCATATCTCACAACTTAGCAATCTCACTGCTAGATATGTAGTCTAGAGGAATTCTTGCTCTTATACAGGAGACACAATCATGTTCATAGCAACAATGTTTATAATAGCAAAAAAAAAAAAAAAGGAAATAATTCATAAAGAAGAATAGGTAAATTATTGTATGTTTGGTGTATCACACTGTGGTACATTACATTCTAGTGAAAATATATGAACTCCAGCAACATGCAACCATATGGACAAATCTTGTAAATATTCATATTGAGTGAAAAAATAAACATGTACCGAAAGACTACATATAATGTGATATCATTTTATAGAGCCTGAAAATGAGCAAGACTAAGCAACATATTGTTTAGTTGATATCTGTTTGTGAGAAAATGATATTTAAAAAGCAACGGAAGTCAGCAGAAGGAAAGAAATAATAAAGATCAAGGAGAAACTAAATAAAATAGAGATTTAAAAAATCAGAAAAAAAATCAATCAAACCAAGAGTTGGTTTTTTGAAAGAGTAAACAAAATTGACAAACCTCTGGCCTGGCTCACCAAGAATAAAAGAGAGAGGACACAAATAAACAAAATAAGAAATGAAAATGGAGAAATTACAACTAACACCACAGAAAAACAAAAAACTATAAGAATACTATGAACAACTATATGGCAATAAATTGGACAACCTGGAAGAAATGGACAAGTTTCTAGAAACATACAATCCATCAAAACTGAATCAAGAAAAAATAGATCATTTGAACAGCCAATCACTAGAAGTGAAACAGAATCAGCAATGAAAAAACCTCCCTACAAACAGAAGTCCAGGACCAGATGGCTTCACCGGGGAATTCTATCAAACATACAAAGAAGAGCTCATACCAGTCCTTCTCAAACTCTTACAAAAGATTGAAGAGGAGGGAATACTCCCAAACTAATTCTATGAAAGTACCATCACCCTGATACCAAAGCCAGACAAAGACATGTAGTTAAAGAAAACTATAAGTCAATATCATTGATTAACACAGATGCAAAAATCCTCAACAAAATATTAGCAAACAGAATCCAACAGCATGTAAACAAGATTATACATCATGATCAAGTTGGGTTCATCCCAGGGACACAAGGATGGCTCAACATACAGAAATCAATCAATGTGATACATACACCACACCACATCAACAAGAGAAAGGGCAAAAATCATATGATCATCTCAATAGATGCAGAAAAAGTATTAGATAAAATTCAACACCCATTTATGATAAAAACTAACGAAAGTGGGCATAGAGGGAACATATCTCAACATAATAAAAGCAATTTATGACAAACCTACAGCCAGCATGATACTCAGTGATGAAAGTTGAAAGCCTTCCCACTAAAATCCGAAACAAGATGAGGATGCCCACTCTCACAAATTCTATTCAATATAGTATTGGAAGTCCTAGCCACAGCAATTAAACAAGAAAAATAAATAAAAGGGATCCAAACTGGAAAAGAAGTAAAACTGTCACTATATGCAGATGATATGATATTGTATATAGAAAACCCTAAAGGCTCCACAGAAAAACCACTAGAGCTGATAAAAGAATTCTGCGAGGTAGCAGGACACAAAATTAACATACAGAAGTCAGTTGCATTTCTTTACACTAACAATGAAATACCAGAAAAGGAAAGTAAAGGAAAAAATCCCTTTTAAAATTGCATCCAAAAAAATAATATACTTAGCAATAAATCTGACCAAGGAAGTGAAAGACTTTTATGCAGAGAACTACAAAACATTGACTAGGGAAATTAAAGATGACTTAAAGAAATGGAAAGATATCCCATGTTCTTGGATTGGAAGAATCAATATTGTTAAAATGGCCATACTATCCAAAGCAATCTACAGATTTAATGCACTCCCTATCAAATTACCCAGGACATATTTCACAGAACTAGAACAAATCATAATAAAATTTATATGGAACCAAAAAAGACCTAGAATTGCCAAAAAATTACTGAAGAAAAAGAAAGAGGCTGGAGTAATAACTCTCCCAGACTTCAGACAATACTATAGAGCTACAGTAATCAAAACAGCATGGTTTTGGTACAAAAACAGACATATGGACCAATGGATCAGAATAGAGAGCCCAGAAATGAACCCACAAACTTTTGGTCAACTAATCTTTGAAAAAGGAGGCAAGAATATACAATGGAATAAAGACAGTCTCTTCAGTAAATGGTGTTGGGAAAACTGGACAGCAGCATGTAAATCAATGAAGCTAAAACACTCCCTTACACCATACACAAAAATAAACTCAAAATGGATCAAAGGCTTAAACATAAGACAAGATACAATAAACCTCCTAGAAGAGAATGTAGGCAAAACATTACCTGACATACATCTTAGCAATGTTCTCCTAGGGCAGTCTACCCAGGCAATAGAAATAAAAGCAAGAATAAACAAATGGGACTTAATTAAACTTTCAAGGTTCTGCACAGCAAAGGCAACCATAAGTAAAACAAAATGACAGCCTATGGAATGGGAGAAAATTTTTGCAAATGAAACCGACAAAGGCTTGATCTCCAGAATATATAAGCAGCTCATATGACTTACAAGAAAAAAACAAACAACCCAATCAAATCACCCAAGACATTTTTTCATAGAACTAGATTAAATAATCCTAAAATTTATTCAGAATCACAAAAGACCCAGAATTGCCAAAACAATACTGAAGAAAAAGAATGAAGCTGGAGAAATAACCCTCCCAGACTTCAGACAATACTACAGAGCTACAGTTATCAAAACAGCATGGTATTGGTATAAAAACAGACATATGGATCAGTGGAACAGAATAGAGAGCCCAGAAATAAACCCATAGACTTTTGGTCAATTAATCTTTGACAAAGGAGGAAAGAATATGCAATGGAGTAAAGATAGTCTCTTCAACAAATGGTGTTGGGATAACTGTACAGCTGCATGTAAATCAATGAAGTTAGAATATTCCCTCATACCATACACAAAAATAAATTCAAAATGGCTTATAAACTTAAACATAAGACAAAACACTATAAACCTCTTAGAAGAAAACATAGGCAAAGCATTATCTGACATATATCTTAGCAATGTTCTCCTAGGGCAGTCTACCCAGGCAATAGAAATAAAAGCAAAAATAAGCAAATGGGACCTAATTAAACTCATAAGCTTTTTCACAACAAAGGAAACCATAAGCAAAACAAAATAACCTACAGAATGGGACAAAATATTTGTAAAAGATGAGACTAAGAAGGGCTTAGTTTCCAGAATATATAAACAGCATATACAACTTAATAATAAAAAAACAAGTCAATCCAAAAATGGGCCAAAGACCTAAACAAGCAACTCTCCAATGGAGACATACAAATGGCCAATAAGCACATGAAATAATGCTCAATATAGCTAATTATCAGAGAAATGCAAATCAAAACTACATGAGGTACCATCTCACACCAGTCAGAATGGCCATCATGAAAAAGTTCACAAATGATAAATGCTGGAGAAGGTGTGGAGAAAAGAGAACCCTCCTACACGTTGGTGGGAACGTAGTGTGGTGTAGCCATTATGGAAAACAGTATGGAGATTCCTTAAAAAACTAAAAGTAGAGCTACCATATGATCCAGCAATCCCACTCCTGAGCATATATCCAGAGGGAACTCTAATTCGAAAAAATACATGCACCTCAGTGTTCATAGCAGCACTATTTACAATAGCCGAAACATGGAAACAACCTACATGTCCATCGACAGATGACTGGAGAAAAAAGCTGTGGTGTATTTATATAATAGAATAGTACTCAACCATTAAAAATAGTAAAATAATGCCATCTGCAGCAACATAAATGGACCTGGACATTGCCGTTCTAAATGAAGTAAGCCAGAAGGAGAAAGAATACCACATGATATACTTATATGTGGAATCTAAACAAAAGACAAATGAACTTATTTACAAAACAGAAACAGACTCACAGACATAGAAAACAAACTTACGGTTACGGAGGGAGAAGGGGGTGGAAAGGGATAAATTGGGAGTTTGAGATTTGCAGATACTAACTACTATATACAAAATAAATGAACAACAAGTTCATACTATAGAGCACAGGGAACTATATTCAATATCTTATAGTAACCTATGGTGAAAAAGAATATGAAAACTAATAGATGTATGTATATGTAGGACTGAACTATTATGCCGAACACCAGAAATTGACACAACATTGTAAACTGACAATACTTCAATTAAAAAAAAAGGGAATAATTTTTTCAAAGTGGGGAAAATATTATAGGGAGGAGGCAGGGGGATAGGAGGTTGAGGGATTATATAGATGCAAGTTATTGGTAACTTTATAGTCCTTGGGTAGAGTGGTGAGTTCACAGATACTCATTTTATTTTGCTCCTAACATATATACTAGTATCTTGTGTAGCAAAATATACATAATTATATTTATATATAATACAAATACGTATTACACTTGTGTATATACATCTAATAAAGTTGAACAAAAGAAAGTCCTAGACAGCTACAGAGACTTTTTTTTTTAAAGGATGATGCCAAGATTTTCATCCTGATCAACAAGAAGAAAAGAGATGCCACTATTAAGAGATGAAATGCTGAGGGAGGGGCAGGTCCACAGTTGAATGGAAAAGTCTGGGACAAGAGAAGGGGCTGAGCTGGAGATTACATTTTAGGAGTCATCAGATATGTGATCAGACTGAATGTGATCTCCTGGGGTGTGACCACCCATAGCGCAGAGAGCCAGGATACTGGCAGTCAGGGAGATGGAGAGGAATCAGTAAGGGAGCCTGTGTGGTGGGACAAGATCAGCACAGTGTGCGTAAAAGTCAGGTAAGAAAGTGCTTCTAAGACAGGGGAGGGAGGGTACAGCTCAGTGGTAGTGCAAGCTTAGCAGGTGCCACATCCTGGGTTCAATCCCCAGTACCTCCACTAAATAAATAAATAAATAAACCTAATTACCTTCCCCTCCAAAAACAAACAAACAAAAGGATGTCATCTAAAACGAGGGAGGGTATAGCTCAGTGGTAGAATGCATACCTAGCTGCACAAGGTCCGGGTTCAATTTCCAGTACCTCCATTAAAAATAAAGAAATAAATAAAAACCTAATTCCTCCCCCTCAAATTTTTTTAAATAAATAAAATGGGACATGATCACCTGTATCAAAGGCAGCTGATCACCAAGTAAAATGAGACTGACAATTGACCTCTGGGTTTAGAAATAGAGGTCACAGGTGGCCTTGACAAGAGATGTTTCAGCAGAGAAGTTTGGGCAGAAGCCCATCAGCAGTGGGTTCAGGACAGTTTGGGAGTCCATCCCCACGTCAGGATACTGTGAAGCTCCTATTCATGGATACAGCAAGACAGCAAAGGCACACCAAGTCAAAAAGGGAAGACATCGACCCGCGCACACGGTATGCCAACTTTACATCAAATACATGAGGAAGTAAGAATTTGCATTACTATTTGCCTGTGTGGGCATAAAGAAACTCTGGAAGGATACAGAGAAATTCATCTCGTTGCGGCAGGGGTGGGAGCTGGAAAGACAGTGGACCAGGTGAGAATGAGGAATTTCACTACCTACCTTTTTGTATACATGTGAATGTATTACCAATTCAAAATAATAAATTACAAAAAGTAGAGTTTAATTAAGTTGATAAAAGAGAAAGAGAAGGAGAGGGAGGAGAAGTGGAAGAGATGGTGAGCAGAGCGCATCTTCTGAGATCTTTGCTGGTACAGGAAGCAGAGAAGGGCCAGCGCTGGAGGGGAATGTGGAGCTAAGGAGGGTTTGTTTTAAGCCTAAGCTGCAAGAAGTGACAACATGTTTACCTGCTGCTGGGTATAATCAAGCAGAGAGGAGGAGGTCATGCTGCGGGAGAGGGAGGGACAGTTCCTGAAATGATGGCTTTGGGTGGCTGAAAAGGCCTGGGATCTCCCTCAGCAGGAGAGGTGGGGACTGAGACTTGGTGATATAGAAGTGGGGAAGTTCTCTTCTGCCTGCTTCTATTTTCTCAGAAAAGCAGCAGGCGAGATCATCAGCTGAGAGTGAGAAGAGTTCAGAAGAAGGACATCTGAGAACAGGTAACAGACAGAAATTTACCCTGACAAATACTGGGAAGCCCCAGTGAGCCCGGAAATAATGATAAAGGTGCCAGCAGAGCCAGACACAGGGAGAGAATTTATAGACCGTGGAGTGTGGGAAGGTCCTCAGATTCATCTGAAGACACGTGTATCACTTCGTATTTCATTGTCTCCCTCGCTCGAGTCTAAGTTCCATGAAGACAGTGATAACTTTGTTCTTTGTCTCCACTGGGCCCCAGGCAGTAGCTCAGTATCCAGCATGTAGTAGGTGTTCAAAAAATAGTCATTGAAAGAATGAATGAATCAAGAATACTAGAAATAATTCATAATGACCCAGAGTCATCAGCGTAAAAGGCATTTACACAGGTAGTGAATACTCACTTGATAAATTTGACCCACACCCATCACAGAACGAGTCCTCTTACAGCTTATCCTCAAGATGCACAGGGCTCAGTGGGACCCAGGGCACGGTGTGATTTGCACACCCTGCCTCACACGGCCCGGTTTGCATCCAATGTGCACTGTCTGTCTGCCTGTCTCTCTCTCTCTCTCTGTCTCTCTGCCACTGAGAGACACCAGGAGGAGGGCTCTCTCACTGTTGTCTGACCTCAGAATTATGGGCTGTCAGGGACAGACAAGCAGGAGGCAGCGGCTGCAGATGCTGGTCAGAACAGCAGGTTTCCTTCCGGGAGGCAAGAGTGTCAGGCTAATGATAGTAATAACGTAGGAGATGAGGGGTGAGCATCTGGAGGGGTGGGGGTGTGAGGAGAGACTTGATTTAAATGCTTTAAATTCAGCACAGGGCAGAGATCAGGGAGGGCAGGCAGACAGAGAGGAAAGGCAGATGGAGAGCAGAGGGGAGGCTGAAGAGTTCAGAGTGGGCAGGGGTCCCAGGTGAAGTTCACTAGGCGATCAGTATTGAGCATCTACGAGGAAGGACACCAGGTGAACAAGACCAATGAGGTCTTTGTTCTCCAGTGTATGTGTGGGGGGGTGGACAATAAACAGTAAACAAATATAAGATCATTTCAGAGAGTGATGACTTGAAAAGATACTGATGAGACAGAGTGCGTGGCTGAACAAGAGGGAGCCAACCAGGTGAAGATGCGGGGGGCGGGGGCAGGCAGAAGATTCCACGAAGAAAGAATGAAACATGCAGGGGTGCCAAGAGAATGATCTCAGATGTTTAGAATATCAAGAAGTTCGATCTGGTGCATTGTTTGAACATCGAGAAGTACTACCTGGAGGGCCACTCCTAACAAGGAGTTCAGATTTATTCCAAGTGCAATGAAAAGCCACTGAAATATTTTAAACAGGCAAAAGCATGATATGATTTAGATCTTTTAAATATTACTAGATATTATGAAGACTAGTTTGTAAAGGGCAAGGGCAGAAGCAAGGGGCCAGCTAGGAAGCCACTGCACTATTCCAGATGAGAGATGATAGCTTAGACCAGGATTAGAGCAATAAAGGAGAGAAGTAGATGGATTCAGGATATATTTTGGATGCAGAGCCCATAAGACTTGCTGGTGAATTAGATACAGGGTGGGAATCAGCGAAAAAAGGGAAAGGGAGGAAGGATGTTTCCTAGGTGTTTAGCCTGAACAAGTGGGCGCTGTCATGTCCCAGGATGGGGAACACCAGGAGAGAAATGGACTGGCAGGGGTGGGGGTGGGCTGGAGGGTAGGAGGGGTAATTCAAGACATCTATTTTAGCCATTAGCTTCTCATGACTATTAGACATCCAAGTGGAGATGTCAAGTAGGCTGTTGGATAAATGAGTCTGGAGCTCTGGATATAAATTTAGGATTCGCTGACATTTACATAGTATTTAAGCCCTGGGACTGGATGACATCACTGGACACAGAATGTGGAACGAGAACAGGGCCAAGGACTAATACCCAGGAAACTCTAACATTTAGAGGTCGAGCAGAAGATGGAGAAGGAAAAGCCAGCGAGGAGGAAGGGAAACTAGAAGAGTGTGGTGTCCTAGAAGTGCAACCCAAATCGAACAGGGTAACATGAAAGAGGAGGGTGGGTTAGGATAGGGTGAGAGTGGGGGCAGGGGAAACTGCTTTTAATAGAGAGGAGGTGAAACTGGACCTAAGTGAAATTTTAATGAAATGAGTCAATTATTGTGAAAAGCCAGGGGAAAATATTCCAGGCAGTGAGAACAGCAAGTGCAAAGGCCCTGTGGCAGGTTAAGAGCCTCTAATTCTAGGAACAGAGATCAGGTCCAGTGTGGCTGGGGCATGAAAAGTGTTAGGAAGGGAAATCAGAGTTACCTGGCAGCCAGTTTATATAGGGCCTTGTAAGTCACAGTAAGGAGTTTGGATATTCTGAGTGCTAGAAAAGCTGAGTAATGCAACTTGGTCTACTTATTGTAAAGATCATTTGGGTGGCTTCGGGGAGAATGCATCATAGCAGGGCCAGAGTGGAATCAGAGGATCAAGTCATTGGGAAAGCCAAGGATGGTGCGAGGTCTTCACCCCCACCCTACCCCCACCTCATCCCCCAGCACTCTTCAGCAGGGGCAAAATAGTCGGGGACACGAGCTTTGGGTGACTCAGAATCTCAGAAACTGGGACAACCATAGGTGTCCATGGAGTTGGGGTGAAGGGTGGAGAAGCCCACCACAGGAACCAGGGAATCGGACAGTCGCTCACCCTCCGCCGCCCTCTCCCACCCTGCACCTGGGATGCAGCTGGGCGCGACTCTGGAGGCACGGCAGCTGGAGGGTTAAACCGTGTAGGAGGGGGAGAGGCGGAGACCGAGAGCTTCAAGCTGCCGCGCCGAGCCCAGCCGAGCCGAGCGCAGCCCGAGCCGAGTCGAGCCGAGCATCTCCCGCCGCCGCCGCCGCCGCCGCCCCGCGCCCCGGGCGCCCGCCCCCCCCCACCCTCTCCAGCACCCCGTTGCCGGCCGAACCCCCCGACCATGCTCCGTGCCCCAACCGCTCCCGAGACCCCCCAGCCTGGCGCAGCCTCGAGCGCCCGCAGCCGCCGCGCCGCCGCGCCAGGCATGCAGGTGAGCGAGAGGGCCCCCCCCCCCCGCCCCCACCCAAGGGAGCCCGGCCCTGCGCTCCCGGACTCCGCGCCTTGCGCCCCCGCCTCTCCCGGCGCGGTCCCTCGCCCGGCTCAACCCTCCAGCCTCTAAGCGCGTCTTCCCCGCCGTGCTCGCCATCCCTCCGCGGGTCCCGACTGCATCCTGCCCTCCTGGCGCAGCGGTCACCATCCCCGCGGCTGCCTCCATCCCGCCTTCGGCTCGGCCCCCGGCTCCGTGTATTCTCCTGCCTCGGGTTCCCTTTCTGCTCTCGGCGCTCGCTCCCGTGCAGTCCCTTCCTCAGCGTTTGCCCCCTGGTCCTCGTTTACCCCCTGGTCCTCGTTTACCCCCTACTCTTGTCGCTTTCCATTCCTGTCCGGGGAGCGCGGGCCTGCGGGAGGGGTGGGTTGGCGGCCACGCTGGGGATGGAGCCGGGTTCCCCCAGCCCGAGGCTCCCGCCCCACCCCCAGCCCGTCTCCTGCGCACAACAGGTCGGTGAGGAGCGAGGGGAGGGTGGGGGTGGCGCGCCAGCCGGGGACTGCGGGCTTCCTGGAGGGGGTGACTAAGAGGGTGCAGGGTCCGGGGACTGGAGTTGACGTTGGTTGGGAGATGCACAGACGGAGAGGCGGGTGGGTCCTGGAGTCAGCTGGCCACAGATGTCCCTGGGAGCCCTTTTCCGCTTCACTGGCTCACACTCCTTCCTTCGTCCCTGCAGCTTAGCTCTCTTCCCGGGCCCCTCTCCCTTCTTCCCACCAGGCTCCCATCCCTGCCTCTCTCCGTAGCTCCGTATCCCTTTACGTTTGAAGAAACAATTTCCAACTCCTCCATCTTTGCTGTTCCCTTTTTCCGTCCCCCATCCCTTCCTCGTCTCATTTTGTCCTCAGCACCCTGTTCTCTCCTTTCCCACTTCCTTCCTCCCTATCCCTGGTCTCCTCCACTCCTTTCCTCCCTTCATCTTCCCGTCTCCACTTCCCGTCCTGCCTGGACCTTTCCTTCCTCCTCCTTCTGCCCTTCCCGCTTCTTCCCCGGCTCCTATGACCCCTTCACCCTCTGTTTCCCTCCCTGACCTTTCTTCCGGCTGTCCCTCAGCATCCTCCAGCTGCCAGTCTTCTGTGCGCCCCCAGTCCCTTCTTTGAAGACTGACCCCCACCCACTTCCTCTTCACCTTTCTCCTGCCTTCTCATGCCTCCCCAACCTTCCCTCTCTCAGCCCATCACCCTTCACATGTCTCCACCCAGCTCGCTTCCCGAGTCCCTTCCACACTCTCCCATCTTATTCCCCTGTTATTCTCTGAGAGTGCTTAATGTCCAGATTTACACCCAGAATCCAGAGAACACAGGGTGTCATCATTCATGGGGAGCCTGCCCCCCCCATCCACCACCCTCAGCTCTGAGAACGTGTTCTCCTTTTTCAAAACCATCCATCCAGATTCTCCAAGGACTCTTTACCCAGGAGAGCTACATCTGAGGGGGTGGCCTCTCCCCAACTCTACCTCCCCTCACAGGGCACCTATGCGTTTGGATGATTAAATGCTGAGCAAAAATGATATTCTGTAGTTTTCCTCCCACCCACCTCTCTCTCTCCTTCCATCCCTCCATCTCTTCTTCTCCTTCTCCTGAAGATGCAGATTCCTGGGGCCAACCCTAAGAGAAATGCCTCAGACTACAAGTAGGGTGGGCAGGCTGGGATGCTCCCCCCTGTGCAGCCACACGCTCGTTCACACACTCACTCAGATTGACTTCCTCTTCCCTCCCCCATTCAGACTCCCTCCCTCGCGGTAGGTGCTCAAGGAATCACAAGGTTCTTGGCTCTAAATTAAGATCCAAGAAAAGCTTGGAGCTGTGGGCAGAAGAAGTGAGAAGGAAGGAAGCCGGAGAAGTGAGGGTAGACCCTGGGGTGGGGAGCTAACAGGGACCTGGGAAGTTGCAGACAGGAGCTGGGAGATAGACAAGGGACAGAGTTTTTCCCTCAAGAGGATGCTAAGCAGCCGTGGGTCCTGGGCGGCAGCAGCATAGCTGGCAGCCGCAGCTGGGAGGAGAATGGGGGTGAATGGTGGATGAATGGGCTGGGGAAGTACTCAGGGCAGGGTTGGAATGTGATGAACCCTCTCTCCCCCAGTAAAGGCTGAAAATCCGGGTCATCGCTGAGGAAGATCTCGGACATGAAGTCCAGGATGTGGTAAGTTTGGCACAGCAGAAGGACCTTGGAAGCCACTTTCCCTGAGGTCTTGGCCCTTTCCCTCCTAGACCCACCCAGGGTCTTCCATCCTGAGGGCTAGACTCTAGGAAGATGGGAAATGAGGCCATTTTTCCCAAGGCCCACCTGCTTTTGGCACAGAGACTTGGAGGGAGGCAACCCGGGAACTCTGGTAGCCCATCCTCCTTACACTTATGCCCAGGATGGGCTTGGTCTCAGCCACCTTCTTTCCCTTCCCGCAGGCCTGCACTGCTGCTGTCCCATCTCCTTCCTCTCTGGCCACTGCTGCTGCTGCCCCTCCCACCACCTGCTCAAGGTTCCTCCTCCTCCCCTCGAACCCCACCAGCCCCAGCCCGCCCCCCCTGTGCCCGGGGAGGCCCCTCGGCCCCACGCCATGTGTGCGTGTGGGAGCGGGCACCCCCACCAAGCCGATCCCCTCGGGTCCCAAGATCTCGTCGGCAAGTTCTGCCAGGCACTGCGCCCCCTGCCACCCCATCAGGCTTTGAGGAGGGACCACCCTCGTCCCAGTACCCGTGGGCTATTGTATGGGGCCCCACAGTGTCCCGAGACGATGGAGGAGACCCCAGCTCTGCCAATCCTGGATTTCTGCCTCTGGACTATGGTTTTGCAGCCCCCCATGGGCTGGCTACCCCACACCCCAACTCAGACTCCATGCGGGGTGATGGAGATGGGCTCATCCTGGGAGAAGCACCTGCCACCCTACGGCCGTTCCTGTTCGGGGGCCGCGGGGAAGGTGAGTGGGAGTTGGGGGAGCTGGTAGGGATGTGAGGGTTGGGTGGGAGGCTGGTTGAAGACTCCAAGGGCAGCAATAGGGGCCTTGTCTGTTAGCCCTTCCACAAACGTGTCGGGTGGGCAGTATGCTGGCACAGGCGGCCGAGATGAAGATGCAGCTGAGCCTCAGAGGAGTTCAGGTCCACCAGAGAAGACAGATGCGTAAACACTTGGGGATGAGTCAACGTAATAAGTGCTCTAAGAGAGGCATGCACAGCATGTCTTTAGGAAAAGAGAGAAAGGAGAGACTGCTTCTGCCTGGGGAGTAGGACACCTTCCAAGAATTGACATTTGAGCTGGACCTTGGAAACAGTGGGAGTACTCCAGGCAGAGGAACACCGCAGCTGAACGGCCCTTCAGGGTGACATCTTGGCTCAGGGAGGGCTGAGACAGGGCCAGTGGTTTGGGGGTGGGGCCAGGACAGAGATGGACATGTCCACCCCCTAGCTTCTATGCAGAGAGAGAGGTTCTCTCTGACCTTGGAGCCTCCTGATCACACGCATGCAGATTTGGGGAAGTGGAGAAAAAGGATTTGGGAGGAAAAGAGCTGAAAACTCTGGGGAAAGCTGATAATAAGAATAAAGCGGGGGCTTGGGAAAAAAGAAAAAAGGAATAAGGCAGGGAGGCGCCAGAGAAGCAGAGAGAGAGTTGGGTGATGTGGATTCAAATGGCAACACTCCTCCTAACCCCACCCCCTGCCCCTCTTGGCTCCCACCACCTCAGGCCTCCCTAAAAGTTTCTCCCTACCCCTCCAATCAGGTGTGGACCCTCAGCTCTATGTCACAATTACCATCTCCATCATCATTGTCCTCGTGGCCACTGGCATCATCTTCAAGTTCTGGTAAGGGGGGGTGGTGCTGGCAGATGGGGACTGAGTTTTTGGCAATGTTTGGCTGGGAGAGGGGAGGGAGCAAGGGCAGCGCAGCAGTTTTGCCAGGGGTGGGACAGAAGGTGGAGGAAGGCAAGAACTTTGCGAAAAGAAAGGAAGGATTTGGGTCGGGGGAGCAGTGAGGAATGAGCAGATTCCTTCTCTCGGGGAAGTACAAGGGTAATGGGAGACATGGGGGAATCACTTGTGTGCACGGAGGTGGGGGGGCTTTGGTGGACATCCCTTGGTCCCCATTTCCTCCAAGACCCATTCTGCCATGCCCCTTCTTAAGGCTGCCTTGGGCAGAGGGAGAAAATCTGGAGCTTTCTTTGCATGCATTTAATAACGGGTCACTCAGTCCTTCACACTTTACTGCGAGAATCATTAGACTCAGGCGTCCAGATCATTAGTTGACTTTGAACTAGAACTAAACCTGCCAGGCGCCTGCTGAGGAGAGAAATGGCTCTTCTGGGTATGCAGGGGGGAGGGGGCGGTTCTGGGGGAATCTGTGTGTTGATGGGGAGGAGGTACTCATTCTGTGGATCTGCACCAGGTAGGAGGGTGGTTTAGATTCCCGAGCCCCCTGGGGATAGGGGGAAGTGGTTTGTGGACACGGTCTCAGAACATGCAGTGTGGGGAACTGTTAAAGGCCGGTTTCTTTGCTGTAGGATGTTGGGGGTACCTGGGGGTGGCTGGGGGTGACCAGCGCTGGAAGCCCAGGTTGGGGGCTTCTTGAGTGTGTAAGAACTTCCTTCCTTCCGGTGCACCAGCTGGGACCGCAGCCAGAAGCGGCGCAGGCCCTCAGGGCAGCAAGGTGTCCTGAGACAGGAGGAGAGCCAGCAGCCATTAACAGACCTGTCCCCAGCTGGGGTCACTGTGCTGGGGGCCTTCGGGGACTCGCCTACCCCAACCCCTGACCATGAGGAGCCCCGAGGGGGACCCCGGCCTGGGATGCCCCAGCCCAAGGGGGCTCCAGCCTTCCAGTTGAACCGGTGAGGGCAGAGCAAAGGGATGGGGGGGTGGGGAGGGGAGGCAACTCAGGGCTGTGATTGGGGTGCTCCCTTCCGGGTGGGTGGGGAGGAGGCAGACCTGGCCCTCCGCAGGAGACTGCACCTCTCCTGTCTGGGGGGACCCTTCCGTCTCCTGCTCTCTGTGGATCTGTGTACTGGTCTCACACTGCCATTTCACTCCACTCTGCCCTTTTTTATTTCCTCCTTTATTTTCCCTTAAGGCGGGGAGGTTTATTTATTTGCTTATTTTTTTAAATAGAGGTACTCAGTGGTGGAGTGCACGCCTAGCATGCACAAGGTCCCGGGTCCACTCTGCCTTCTTAACCATGATCCTTTTCTCCTCTTGGACTGCCCTTTCGATTCTGGCCTGCCTTTTGGTTCCTGACTGTGCCCTTTCCCTTTTCCTCTCAGGATTCCCCTGGTGAATCTGTGATGCTCCCCAATGCTGGGGTGCCACCAAGCAGGAAGCCAAGGGGCTGGCAGAGCCCCCATCCCGCTGAGGGCAGGGCGGCTGTGGGAGCTGGGGCTCCGGCCCTAGCACGCATCTCGGAACACTCATTAGCCCACAGGCGAGCCCACCTGCTTACTCTCCTTTAGGTGGGGGCCTCACATATCTGTGGCTTCTGGTCCCCCATCCCCACCCTTGCACACTCACATGAAAGCCTTGCACACTCCTCTCTCCCCTCACAGGCCATTGCACACCTGCTCGTGTACAGCCAGTCTCCCCTCTACAGGTCCCTCCATCCCCTCTTCTGTTTCACACTTTTCACTTTCTCTTCTGCCCCCTTCCTTGCCCAGCCCATCACTCAGGGGTCTGTGGGTGACTCCCGCGACCTCTCATGCCTTTCCTGACCCCACATCGTGGTGTTGTGTGTCGTGCCCACACTCCACCTCATGAACCCCACTGTTGGAGTTTCTCTGGCCCCTGCATGCTGCCCTGGAGGTGGGTGGGAGGTGAGCTGGGGGCTCCTGGGGCCCCCGTCTGTCACGGTCCCATCCCGGTCCATATGTTTCTCTGTCTCCCCCATCCCACCCTGAGGGTGCGCTCATTACCCTGAGGGCTCCCCATCACTGTGGGAATGGGAGTAGTGAGGCCTCCAGACTCCTCCCCCGCCCCCTGCTAAGTTCTGTTGTCTGGGAGATGGCTTTTGGGAGGAGTCACTTGCTGCACTACATGAGAAAGGGGCTCCCACTTGCCCTTCCCTGCCTCCTAAGTCCCTGCTGTCTTGTCTGTCCTGGCTGTCTGTGTATGTCACTCTGGAACTCAGAGCCCTGAGCCAGCCCTCTACTTCCCAGCATCCCTGAGGGCCTCCCTAACTCCACCTAGGCTGCCAGGGACTGGAGCCAGCTGGTTCAAGGCCATTGGGAGCTCTGCCTCCCAATCCACCTCTCCCTCTCTCCTTCCCTCCCTGCCTCCTTGGTTCCTCCACATTCCCTCCCTCCCTCCACCCCGACCCCTCAGGTTTGTCCTGACTTCTCACCACTTTCCCACCTTCCTTCCTTCTTTCCTCTCTTACCTGGCTCCTATGCTGTGATATATATTTTTGTATTATCTCTTTCTTCTTGTGGTGATAATCTTGAATTCTTGTGGGATGTAAGTTTCAAAATTTTCAAATAAAGCCTTTGCAAGATACCCGAGTCCCCTGGCCTTATGAGCCCCACAAAGAGGAGAGCAGGGGCAATGGGCAGCCAAGAGGGAGGAAAAGAAAGATGGTGGTGACCCCTCTGGACCTGACATGACCTGGCCTGGTCTGGCCTGGAGTTGAGATTTGATTTGGGGGCTTTGACTTGGGGTGGGACGGAAGGAAGAGACGCTGAAAGGAGCATTCGTGACGAGGAGCAGCCGGAGCAAGAGAGACACTGGAAGAGTGGCTTGTTACTTGCCAGAGGAGGTCAAGGGAGACCATGAGAAAGGAGCAAGAAGAAAAAGGAAACTCCTGGTGAAGGACAGGCAATGGCGCAAGCAAGAAAAGGAAGAGGAGAGTGCTGATAAGACAGATGGAGGGTGAAGGGCAAAAGGAGAAGAAAAAATAGAGCAAATGGGAGAGATGAGAGGGAGCCGCAGGAAAGAGGCTGCCCTGCTTGCTTTATTTTCATCCTTGCTCCCTAACCTGCCCCCACCCACAGCTGCCCCCCAGAAGTCCTGTGGTTAGCTTTCATTAGCTTTCTCCGCTCTGCCCTAAGACAGAGGCACTGCTGGGGTGTGGGGGTGGAATTGAGGGGTGTGTTTGGAGAAGGGAACACAAGCTGCCCAGCTGGGATCAGTCACCTCTGAGCCCCCAATTCTAGGTTTGGCTCTTGTAATAGCCCTGCAAAAACCCACACAACAGCCTCTCAGCTGTTGCTAGGCTCTGTTGCCATGGTAACTACTCAGGTCCCACTTCTCCCCCCACCCCCATCTGTGCCCCACTTGCTCCCTGGAAATGGGGGAGCTCTGGGGAGGAGAGGAGACTGTAATGTGCAAGAGGGCAGTCTGGGCTGCCCTGGCCTGTTTGCCTCCGCGTGTTTATTTTTGCAGCTAGAATCAGGAACGTCGTCTGTGTGGCGGCAGGTTCGTGTTTTAGGGGGTGGGGAGCTTTACTGTGTACTCAGGGAAGTGTGGCTGACTCCGTGCAGCACACAATGGTGAGTGGGGATGAGGGACCAAATTTCTTGGGACCAGAGCAGTATGTGGATCGGAAGCATCAGGCATCCTAACAAAAAGCAGCAAGAAGCAGAGCCAGGCCAAAGAGTGATGAACAACCAATTAAAAGCAGAGGAGCGAGGCAAACAAACATGTTGAGGAGGGCTGGAGGGGACCTGAGGGTGAAGGCAGAGGTGCTGATGGGATGGGTTGGGGGCAATGAGGGAGGGACCTGATGAGGCTGAGGAGGACGGAAGCGGAAGCCTCCTTAACCTTTCCCTCCTTTCTCCACAGGAATCTAGTCCCTGTCAGGGGTCAGGTGGGGGGGGGGGAGTTGGGGGGGGGCAGGGCAGAGGGAAGAGGAGGCACAGAAAAGGATGAGCTGAAGTGCCCCGACAGCACACGGCTATATCACCTTCTGCAAAGAGGGACAGGGTGACCCCCATGGCTCATCCATATGCAGAAGGCACACATGAAGGCCCCTAATGAAGAGGGAATTAATTATCGCCTGATTAGGCTGCTGTTTTCTCTGAATTTAAATAAATTAAAATACACCAGCAAGACACTGGAAACCTTCACCTGTTCCTTCTCCCTAAATGCCTGCCTTCCCTCTGAAAAGGCATATGGCAGTGAAAGACAGAGGAGAAAGGAGATGTCCTGGTCTTCTGAGTTGTCCTAAAGGAATGACCCTAAACTAAATTGCACTGTCATGCTCATCAGGAAGTCTTGAGGCCCTGGGGAACAGATCCTAACTTTATCTCTCCTGGAGTTGAAACTGAAACCATGGGGTCTTGGGAGGTCCGCAGAAGGCTCCAAGTGGTAGACCAGAAAGTCACGGCTTAGGCACAGACCCAGAACAAACAATGGTCTTTCTGCCCCTTTGGTTACTGGAGGCCATACAGCCAGTCTCATCACTGTGCTTTCTTTATCTCCTGAGCTGTGCATCAAATGACTAAGCCAGGCTAGTCTTAAGCATTTTTCTGGAATGCTTACCATTGTGGCTCAGACCAAACCAGGGAATGGGGAAGCCCCCAGGAGGAGGGATCTCCCAGGCAGAGCTCAGGGTGTGGAAGTGATTCAAGACGGAAACAGTGTGCCAGCTGGAAAACCCCAGGCTAAAATTAACAGCCCTCCTCCCCCTACGCCCCACATTTATCTCTCTAAAGCTTTTCTCTAAGGAGTTCAAAGCACTTAAAACTTGCTTCTTACAGCAAGGCCACAACGAGCAGGGCTGACAGGTGGAGCCACTGAGGTCCAGGGGGTGCCAGTTAATGTAAATGGGAAAAGAACAAGAAAAAACCAGGACTCATAGTGATTATTACCATTTTGCTCCCACTTTTCTTTCACAGCCCCCAAAATCAAGGTTTCTCAAATCATCCATCTCCAACACATGAATCAACTAGGTCTGGTCACATCTCAGCCCTTAAGACCCTTATCCTGCCAAATGTCACTACTGGGTTAACACAGGCTGAGTGCGGAGTCTCAAAATGTGATAAAGAGGGCAGACTCCTTAAAAAAGATACACTTACAAGCCCAGAATACATATCTTCTATTTAAACATTTAATTGAAAAAAAATTTTTAGATGTCTTATGGTACTTCCTTGCTGTAACTTTGGGAAAAATCACTTAAATCTTCAGTCTTATGTTCATTACCTGTAAAACGGGCATTGTAGGTAGTTGTTTCTATCAGGGTTATTTTGCTCTCTAAGCAAGGAACTATTACTGTTGGTAAGAGACACTTCAGTTGTGCTTCACTCAAAATAGAGCTGAGCCCACAGGGATTCTGGTCAGATCTGGGTCAGGTCGGTAGCAGCATTCATTTACTCAAATAGCATATATTTATTCAGCATCTACTGTGTGCTCAGCAAAGCAGTGGGAGAGTACCATGTATGAGACAGTTTCTCCCCTGAGGAGCTGACAATTTTGCTGAGGAATCACATATATGATACAGTCAAAACAGCAACAAAAGGTACAGACTAAATGCTGTGGGAATTTTGAGAACGGGACCCTTATGGGTTGGAGCAATCAAGGAAGGCTTTCTGAGAGAGTTCATAGTAACTGTTCATTTATGCAACAAATGTTTATCGACCGATTACTTAGTGCTAGGCTCTGAGGATACAGCAGCAAACAATTCTAAGTCCTTATCCTCATGGAGACAATAACCCTGTTGGAAGAGATGGACAGCAAACAATATAGTATTAGGTAGAGTGCTATATTTAAAAGTACAGCCGGATGAGGAGGAGATAGAGATGTAGACGAGGGTCACGGGAAAATAGAGACCAAAGCAAAGGGTGTACCGGGGTGTGGTTAGGGAAGGGTCGGATTCTGAAAGCTGGGAGAAGTTATTAGTTACTTTTTGGGTCCAAGTAGAGATCTCGCATATTCAAAGCATTGAGACATTCTTGAGAGTTCACAAGAAAAAGGAATGGTAACTCCCTACATCAGCCTATTGCCCCCTGAGGTAAGGGAACCAGGACCGGTCTTTTAAGAATGCATACCTCCCCTCGTACCTTGATGCATAATTCATGAATCTGTCGCGTTCCCACCCTCCCACTTCCCCAGAAGTCCCTTCCGGAAGCCCGGGACGGCGGTTCTAGAGGTTCAGCTCCTGCCCTTAGCGGAACCCGCCTTCACTTCCGCTGTGACGTCACATCCCTGGAGGGGCCTACCGCGTCTCGGGGCAGAAGCCACTTCCGCCCCTCTTTGTCGTAACTTCTGCCCTGAGTATCCTGGAGCGCTAGCCGCGCCGGATGTGCTCTAGCCGCTCCCGGAAGTGACTCGACCTTTGCATTTTTTCCCCCCCTTTCCCCATTGCCGCCCCCCCCACATTGCTATTTCCCTCCCTCCCCCCTTTTCGTTTCCGGCGCTCCCGCCTTCTCTCCGCCGCGGCTCCACTCCGAGCCAGTGGGGGGAGGGAGGGAGGGAGGGGGCGTGGAGGAATCGGGGTTCTCAGGCGCACGAGCTGCAGCACCACTTCCGGGTGAGTGTTAGAGGAGGGAGGGAGGGGGCCACCCACCGCCTCGCGCCCCCGCCCTGCGGGTGTCTCGCGCGCGTTCCGTGCGTGTGAGTGTGTGGGTCTGTCTCGCGCCTAAAGTGCGTGCTCGCGCGCTCGCCTCACTCTCTCCCCCCTCCCTTCGCCCCCTCCGGGTCCTCCCACCGCACTCGGCTCCCTCCTTCCCAGCAAACGCCGCCCCTCCCGCGCTCTGGCTCTGGCGCCGCCGCAGCCGTCGCCGCCGGGTGAGTCTCGCGCCGCTGCAGCCGGCGCGCGCCCAGCTCTCTGCTCCTCCCCCCTCCCCTTTTCCTTGGGGGGGGCGGGGAAGGGGGGGGTCCACGATGGGACTGTACGTGTGTCCGTCCCGGAACCGGAAGTGGTTGTGGAGGAGCGGGCGATGGGGAGGAATGGGGGGGTTTAGGGGGCGGGTGTCTGTCTGGTGGGTGGCAGAGTTCAGCTCCCTGGAGGGGAAGGAGGGGAGTCCCAAAGAAGGGTCTTTGAGGAAGGGGTGTAGGGCGACATCAGGCGAAGGCGCCCAGGGGCTGTCTCAAGGCAGCGAAGGTGTTTTGGGAAAAGCTGGGGTCTCCAATAGCTAGACGACTGTGCAGGCTGAGGGAGGTACTTCTTGGCGCAGGGCCTTGGGTAGGCAGGGGCGAAGTCCTCGCAGAAGTGGGGGGGAGGCCAGAGGAAGTGGCTGGGCCTGAACTGGCACTGTGCCTGACACAAGGGCTTGTGCATCCCCCCTAGTCCTCCGCTTTGCCTTCTGAGCCAATCCTCGGGAGGCGGGGACCCTTCTTTTCCTCCAACTCGTCTGTTCTCTGATCCCTGGATACCTGCGGCCCTGGGGAACCCAGAAGAACCAGTGTCTGAGCCAGGGAGTGGAACCCACACACTGGTGATAGAGTTCCTCTTAGTTGCTGGAAATTGGATTTATTTCCCTTGTAGCCACATAGAGGGTGGCACTACACTCCTGTTACTGTATCCTTGCATCTTTGGATTGTTGGTTGGGGGTCCGCCTGCCTTCCAGACTGAGTGCTGACAGTCAAAGAATTCCTGAGGTTCTTCTCCACAGTTCTCTGTTGGATGCACCCTTACTGGCCCCTGTAACCCAGACAATTTGTTTACAGAAAGTTCAGGAGCCCTGGAAAGGAGAAGGAGTAAGACGACAGGAGGAAGAGAGAGAGAGGGTAAGACAATTTTGGATTAATGGCTTTTCCGGTTTGGGGGGAGAAAGGGTCATAATCAAATGACCTTTTACGGAAAATGTGACAATTCTTCAAGTAATAGCAGTTGTTATACTGGTGTTTGCTGTGGGAGGAAAATCAGCCTTTTCCTATTATCTCGAATCCTCAGGAAGTTTTGTGCAAAAAGTTGGCACTGTACCCCATCACCTTCCATTCCCACCAGTCCTCATCAAGAATAGATTGTGAAATTCTCAAGTGAAATCACTAAGCAGTGTTGCATTGTGTCCAAAGGAGAACTTTATTCTGCTTTGAGGACAAATGGTTCCTCGTTGCCAGTATATTCCTTGTGGCACAGCTGATGGAATTGCCTTCCTGTATTTGGAACAAGGAGAACTGAGTTTTAGGTGGGGTTTGTATCCTTAATATTGCAGCAGAGTGTTTGAAGTGGATCTGTTGAGTGATTAGAATATGTGACATGGAGTTACTGGAATTTGACATGGTAGGGTGAAGTTTTGGGGAAAAAACTGGTTTGTGGGTAGTTTGAAGTAAAATTGATAAAAGTGTATGGCATGGACTCCAGAAGTAGGTCTGGAAAAATTCAATATATGAGACTTGGTGATAGAGTTTTAGGTTGCCTGGAAATGATAATATATCAACCCCAAAGAGTTTGAGTTCAGAGTATAATCTTAGAGGTGTCTTCTGAGAACCAATTCCAGGCTGGTTTATAAAATTTATTCCCCCGAGGTTTCTGAGCCAAAGTGGTGAGTAAATATTAAGTGCATATTCCCTCTTCTCCAGCCTTTTTTTTCTTTCTCTGTCCTGCCTCGCGTTGCCCAGATCCGACAGTTATAGTGGAATGGGCAGGGCAAGGGCAACCACTCTTACTCTTCCTGCAGGATGCAGGGTACAGTGGTCCAGCAGTGCCTGGGATAGAAGATGTTTGGCCCAGACTGCCAGCTTTGCAGTGGTGGTGATCCTGTTGGTCTGCTTGGGCATGGTCTTTGCCAATAGAATATTAGGATAAACCTGTTCTGAGTTATTTTGTACTTGGAAGAGCTCACAGTAGGAAGCCCCCCCAAATCCTATTGGGATGGCCCTCTTGAATGCCCTTAGGACCTGAGAAGGGTTTGTTTCCTAACTTGAGAAAAAATGGTCCTCTGTGTTAGTTCACTTCAAGTCCTTAGCTAATATTGCAACTTTTCAGCAGTTGTGCATTTTGGAATAGTTTTTCCCAAAAGAGAGTTTGAGATCCATGTGTCAAGTTCTTTCTGTGGTCGTATCTAAGTTGGTTGTTTTTTGCAGCTCTATTGCTTGTTAATGCTTCCAGTTGGTGATTACTAAACTGGAGGCTATAGGTCTGGTACATTTGGGTAGTTCCTTGTAATTATATGGTCTTTATGTAATTTCTACTAATT